>NC_083620.1:18337399-18664899 GCF_963584025.1 Labrus mixtus
GAGTGTCGATTCCTGCAGGGGGCCCGTGGAGTGATTCAATCAGATAGGTTCTCTCTCGAACAACAATCTACACACTGTCTCTGGAGACCTGCACGCAAACAAGAATGCATACATTCACAACCGGGGCGAGCACAGAACTGTACACACACTCAAATACACTACCCCCCGACCCTGTTTGAGCGCATGCAGGGACCGGCACCATTTCTGCCTCATCTCTCCCCTCTCTGCCCTCTGCTCCTCTCATTTTCCACCTGTCTCTGATCCTCTGCCTCTTTTACATTTCAATCCACCGCCTGTTCCTCCTCGTCCTGACAGGGGAGCGAGCAGAGGAGGAGAAAAGAGAGAGACAGAACGTAAAGGAGAGAGGGAGTTGTCCCCTTTGGGTAGCTAAGCGATTACCGTTTGAAAGATCCAATCCCTTGCATCATACCTCTCCCAACCTCCTCTGCTCTCCCATTACTCTGTGGGAACCCGCTTCTGCCTCCTCTTCACGTCTGGCACCACCACTGGTCTTTTTCTTCATCCCTCCTTATCCGTTTATTCTTACGCCATTTACTACTCCCCTTGTTGTCTCTAATCCCACCCACGAGCAAGCCAGTTAAACCATGCTCATGGGTTTCTATGTTTGTGTTGTCATTGCTCCCTGTGCATCTAGGAGGCAAACTGAAATAGTCTGTAAACTAAAATCTACTTAAGGCATCAGGCACCTTTTTCTACAAGCATGCAGCCCAAATGCTTCACAGAAAGACAATAAGAAACAAAAAATACATCAATAAATATAATTTTGGCAAGAAAAAAATCCCAAAAATGAAACAATAGAATAAGAAATTAAATATCAATGGACAATATCAGCCATAAAGCTAATTGAAATGGAATAAGCATGGCGGATACGGAATCATTTAACTTAGACTCACCCTAAATTACTCAAAAGTGAAACCCTAAATTTAAAAAATGTGTCTGATATATCCTTAAAAATACAGAAATAGCTTTCCACTGTAATATCCGGAGGCAGTGAGTAGTTTACCAGAATATAAACAGAAGCCATACTCACCATGATATCCAAACACATAAGGGATTCAAATCGTGTTGTTTAGTGTTGAGGGATAAATAACAAGACTCTATGTGAAAGAATAATGTTGCAAGTTAAAAAAAGAAAGAAAGAATGGGTTTCTGCCTGTACTGTATGTGTGTTTTGGAGGAGTAAATTTGAGTGTGTGTGTGTGTGTGTGTTTGTGTTAGCATATGTTGTGCGCAGCTTCAGGAGCCATTTCTGCTGCCTTATCTGTCTGAGTGGAGTGCTGGCTGCTCCAACAGCAGATGCAGAGTCCACTGCCCACTGCTTAAGTGGAAGAAGACTAATCCCTCTTCTCAAAGCCCACTCTGGTAAACACCACTTCTCCAAAGCCACCCATGCACACCCAGCCTGCCCAGTCCAGCAACGGCCCCCCAATACTCTGTGCAGCTTGGGGTCCCTTGTGCAGAGCTGAGTTTATTGAGAGTGCCTGATCACACATCAAATAATTTCCAGCAGAGCTATTAGAACTTGCCAGCAGGCCACAGCTACTTGGTTATTTGTCCCTTGCATCCTTTGGTGAGGCAGGCCAATGTGCTTTCCCTGCATCAATATAACAATCTGCCACAGTCATCAGCCCTCATCTCCATAATAAAGAAAGAGATATTGTCATGGCGAGTGTAGCAACTGGAGGTAGAACGTCTGAAATCTGAACCCATCTAACAGCTTGGAATTCAATATATAATTTCCCAGATCTCTTCCCCTTTTTCCTCAATTGGGAATTTGCCTGATAGTAGCTGGGTGCCTCCAGGGTACAATTTATAGTAATTGAAAATGATTAAATCTTGAATTTGAGAGTGCTCAGCGCTGACCAATGCGTCAGTCAGGAATCAGGTCTGAGAATAGAAGTGAAAACTGTTGTTTTGTTTTGCTGATTTCTTTGCTCTGTTTGGTGCACTGCAGAGACAATGTGATAAGAACAGCCGTTTATGAGAGCTTTCCTGCCCCAGCAGTGCTACCGAAGGCTGCTATCTGCTTACCTTGCTGCTATGAAACAAGGTATTTAACAGGAGAAGGTCAGATGCAAAATCGAGATCTGCCATATGGCGTGACGAGTCTTTGATGAGGAAATTCATCAAAATCACTGCCGTAACTGGCAGCCTTGTGATTTTTCATCATAACACTTCCTTTAGCCATTTGGGGTACATTTTTAAAGGTGGGTGGATTGGTTGGAGGGACAAGGTGGCAGATTGAAATTCATTAAAGTGAGCTTTGCCTACATGCTGCAGTCAGCTCTGCATGGATGGTCGGCTCTCTACTCAATCAAGTCTGGTCAAAATTGACCCACATCATCCATCCCTGGGTGAGTCAGTAACAGAGTGTAATGTGCCATGCTTTTGCATTATTTCTGGCTGGCCTTACTTTAATAGATTTTTGGTTGTAGAGAAATAGAACTGCTAATGGAAAGCATGTGCCCTTGTCTGAATCTGGATAGTTACACTAACAACCCAGCACATACTCACTTTAAACGTATCAGATATGGCAGATTGGTCAGGAGCCCTGTGCTTTAAATTCAGTCTCCGTATGTACCCAACGAGTGTATGTTTTGAATGTGAGATATCCAAGGACCATATCTTCTGTTACATAAGATGTAACGTTCCCACAGTTCTATCATTTATTTCACATCTTAATCCAAATTGGTCTCCTATAATACAATTAAGTGGTTGTTTGACATTATCCATAACAGGCCACAATCTAAAGGGTCCTTTTGCATATTTTTCTGAAGTACATCATTCTATGAAAAAAGCCCATTAAAACAAAAACAACAAAGTCGAGGAAGGCATCCAGAAATGACAGGAGAGTGATACCTAAAGCATCATGTTCAACACCTAAGGCCACTGTACAAGCTTCTCAACGACTTGGAAGAACCGACCGTACTATACATACCAAAAGAAGGAGATTATTTTTCAACTACAAGATTATGTAGGCTTGTGCAGGGATATTCAAGAACCTCCTTAAGTACTAGATGATACTTTCTCTCGAAAATATGTATTTATTTTATTTCATGTTAGGCTGTAAATGGAATGTTTGTGGCTGGTGAAAGACCCATTGAGACTTGTTTATTCTCCAAGTCAACAGCAAAGCCAAGTGTGCACTTAGAAGTCTTATTGAATGTATTTATTGAAGCTGACTGACATCTCACACAGCCTTTGTTGGGTTTGAATCAGGGTTAATCAAAGTTCAGGTCTGTTCAAATCCCTAAAAAGGACACTGGGGAAACTGTGGATCGAAGTTAGAAAAATCATTATGAAACCCATGCTGACAGAACTTGGCGTCCCATTCCACTGAGGGGACCATGAGGAAAACTCAGAAGATTAAACGATATCTGTTGAGTCAGGATGAGAAGCGTCCAGTCAGGATGTGTCTGGATGTTCCATTAGCGGCTCCCTGCGCCTGCAAGACAGCTCCGCGCTCCGACTGCTCATCAATCTTTCAGGACATGTGCCTGTGAAGGCAAGGTGGCTCTGGAGTTGGGTCACAGCCAGATTCTGAGTTGGTGCAAACAAGCAGAAACGAGCTGCAGCAGACCGGCCGGGCTTGGCTGCTCCGCTCCGGTCGGCTGCGCGGGCACACCAGAGGAGCTCAGCCTGTTTGTCTGTCTGCACGGCAACAAAACAGGTCGGCACAGCACAGCAAGCACAGATATTTTGGCCACAGTCAATGCATGCCTGTGTGTCGGACGCTTCAGTAACAACTGGGAATGTGGAGAGCGGAGTAGACTCCGAGAATACTGAGCATGCTGGGTAAAATGTGTTTCTGCCAGTGAGACCACAGAGCACTTTGATCCCCTTTTACTCATTCAATCCAATACTCTTAAACACCGAGACGATCTCAGGTTGTCTGTCAGCTGTCAAAGAACGCACCTCGACTGCATGCTGACTTTTCTTTTCTTTTTCAAAGCTGGTCACCCCACATAAGCGGGAATGTTATATTTGTCAGAATTCCGTTACAGGCGTAACCCTACAATGTTACTGTCAGGGAAACCTAATGAGCATCAGAGCTCATTCATCACTTTTCACTTCACACACATGCAGAGGTGCACGCACAAACAGTCTTCAGCTCCACCAGTCGAGAACATACTCGACTACACAGCGGGAGCAGACTCTCCGTTTGCAGCTGATTCTATTTGTTTCTTCTGTTTGATGGAGTTGAGGATCCCCGGGGCACAGGCAGAGAATTGTGGGCAGCCAGAGTGCATAAACAATCAGAGGCTTTCTTTTCAGGTGGCGTTCAACATCCAAATAAAGGGAAAAAAAAATAAGTTTTCATAGAATGGTTGTGTCTAGCCGCTACAAAGCACTGCTCTGCTTCGATGTAGAATTTAACAATAATACCAAAGCATTTAGCTGGAAATTATTCAGCCTGGAAACCATTATAATGCATCATGCATCCTCATAACAATGTTCTCTGCATAAACGTGTTAATATTTGCTTAGTTAAATGGGGATCCCATTCTACAGTGCTATTACGCCTTTGTGTTTCAGAGTGGCTTCAATTAACCTTTGTAATGATTGTACTCGAGGAAACATTGAAATCCATTGTTAATCCAATAATCATTATCTGGCAAATGCACTTGACTTCATGCCGTAAGCCACTTCTTTTTCTTTGTTGCTGGAGTCAATAATTTTGCTTATTTAAATCAGAATTACAGTTTTTAAACTGGAGACATTCATCACAACATTTCCACGTAACATGACAACAGTGCAAGTCTGTGTTTTCTAACAATGAGGCACACACAAAAAAAAATATGTTTTCTAAAATAATAATAACTCATGATAATCATGCAGAAGACCAATATGTTGATGGACTTAAGTAAGCTCATTTAGACCTCTCAGAAACAGTGTATCTTGTACCCATTTGTTTTAAAAATAGTTTTCTAATTTATCAAATAAATGAAATGTCAAGCCTTTCTTTTGTCTCAAAGAAATGAAAAGCATGACAATTGCCCCAGGTTGTCTGTGAAAAATAGTTAAATTAGCTTAAAATCATGGTGATTCTACAATATCTTTTAAAATGTAGCGCCTACAAAGTCAATACTGCTGCATGGAAGTTTTCTATATTATAGCAACGGCATACTTACCGTTGCGTTAGTACACAGTATGCAGTAGATACAGTGTGTTTGAGTATGTAGTAGGCAGTATGTTAGTATGTGGTTACGGATACAACTACAGAGTCAGGAAGTAAAGCTTAGGACACAAGAGGGCAGGTTGATTTCCAAAATAAAACAAGAAAAAATAAATAATTAAATATAAGAGCATGCTGAGACTTGTAAATTAACATATAAACAAAAAAAATCAACACCTTTTCTTTTTGAACATTATAAATATTTTAGTGAGGACGTTCAGTTTTTTTGTCTTTCTCAGTGCTGTTAGTTATGTTTAGTGTTACTTATACCTTAATGGTCAAACTCTAGTTATCCCTTATGTAAGGTCAATGAATAATGTGAGATTCGTGAGGGTGGAGTTTAGTAAAAAGACACTATCATTGTAGGTAGGTGGCACAGAGCATTTGAAATCCGTTCTTTTTAACAGTGTTATGCTGCTGGTGTCTTTATGACCCCAAACAGAAGCAACGCATGGTTTTCTTTGGCAAACTCATGAAACATGTCATCAGTTCAGAACTTTGCATGAAGGCCATTCTCAGAGGTGGTGATGAAGTGCAACAAGATTGAAATGTATTTTTGGTCAGTTGGAAAGGTCTAAAAAGAAGAAGGCTAAAAACAATGATTCGGCATATCAGCGTCTCCAGAGAAAACAATGGTTGTTTTTAATACTGAACCAAAAACTTCACTGTTCTTGATTCAACTTGAAATTTCTTTTTGAATTGGTCTCACAGGGACGTGATGAGCTCCAAACTACTATCATTTGTCTGCAATGCTCCACAGCGTCATAAGAGCACTCTCCATCACAGTGGTGCTATTCCCTGTCAGCTGTAGAGCAGTCTGTGAGACCACAACTTGAGCTACACCAACCATCTCAGAGTCTTTTAACCACCGGACCAAATGATGCTGTGCTGCTCTGACAGCGCTGATGTTTTACTGCCTATATGTTTATAGAAAACTGACATGTATCTGAAGGGCAAATTATCCCTTCAGTGCAGGAGCTGAGTGACAACAGGCAGCCTCTCTCACCGTGATATTTCTGCTCCTCTCCAAGAGACCCATCTGCTGTTAGAAATGTATTTATTGATGACTGTTTACTTCTCCTGGTTTGCTTTTGTGCCTCAATTTAAGCCCTGAGTCACTCGAGCAATTCAATGTCTCTGGCTCTCAAAAGTGTTTGGCTCCACATTCAAATGGCATCAAACATCATGGTGCTTCCACGGTGTGTCTGGGAATGGTTAAGTGTCTAACCAGACACAGCAGAGTGAAATTTGAAAGTGGGGTCTCGCTTAAGTGGTTCATTTATCTTGTGTGAGAAGAGCCGGCCCACGCTCTGACAAAGAGCAACGACTTGCAAGAAATATTCTAATCAAGCAACAGAAAGCATCCTGAGGCTTTTGTACGGCCATTTGATTTTTTTTTTTTTTAAATAGCCTTCATTCCTGCACACATTGTCTTGCAGAAACAACAACAGAATGGCTCAACAAATGGATTTAATTATTATGACAGTAAGTGTCTGCCCATCTCATCATCAACAATGACCCCCCCCCCCCCCCCCCCCCCACCGCCCCCAGCCCATGATTATTATAAAATCCCAACTAAGCTCTAAGCTAAATAAAGGTAGGAGTCAGAATTCCGGTGGTAATATGGGTGACAGTAAAGGTTGAAATTAACAATGATGAAACACAGAGAAAATTAATGCGAGTCCTCTTCTGGTGCAAAATGGCTCTAATGAAGTGAGATAATATCAATTAATAAAACAGAGAAGGGGGTGGAGAGGAGCAGAGAAGGGTACTTGAGGGGTGGAGAATGAGCAGCACACAAGAAATAATGATAGCAAATGAGAAAAGTATAAATTGAGAACATAATGTTAAAAGTCAACAGTCTAAAAGATACAGTTTACACTTCATTGCATGGCTAAGGAGGTCAATTTGAGCATGGCAACAAAACAACTGTGTTTAATGATTTATCTGCCTAATCTGATGCAGATCATTAGGCAAAAAGCCCCTGTACAACCAAAACAAAGCAGGCGTAAAAAACATCAGTAATTCTGTTTTCTTTTACCAATCAACACATTCCCCTTCATCTGCAGTACTTGTTTGGCATCATATTGGGCTGTGACATGTATATTTTTGATTGACCGTACAGATTCTCCTCTCTCTCTCTCTCTTTTTGTAGTTTGTCCATTTTTTTTACATATAGTTGGACATGGGGGGCTAATCCACGTGCTGACTGAATTTTCTCATTAGCAGTGACTGATCAGGATGTGTGTGGCAGCAGGCGGCAGGATGTGAGAACCAGCTCAGCTGAGACGCAGCCTCGCTGCTGGGAAGTCACCAGCAGGACAGTCACACATATGGAGGAATGCGTGTCTTCCTGCAGACTTGAGTTTTGTGTGTTCGTGTGTGGACAGTGGAGTGTGCTAATACCGTGGCCTGGCTGTCACATAGGCTCCATTATAAATGAGCGCGGCTCTCTTGGGCAGCAGGACGAAGCACGGGGCATCTGGATAATTTGAAGAGTTAGAGAGAGCAGGTTTGTTGGCCCAGCTGTGTTAGCTGAGGTGGTAAAATGGGTTTGGGTTGCATGATAGACCGTGTGAGTGTTCATACATACATATTTGATCCTGCATGTATGCAAGATTCTACAGTGACAGAAGCCCCAGGAGCCGCCCCTGATTTTATTAAAGAGGTTGTTAGCCACTTAATATAAACTTTTGTTTCGTGATCCTTTTGGCTGTATGCATTTTGGCTGTATAGTCATCTTGATAATTAGAATGGGAAGTAGCAATATTTGAATGATAGGCTGGAAAGCAACGTTTCATCTTTTCTGGCTTTCATGCCGCCTTTGTAGTAACTTGTCAGCGATAGGAAGCAGTGTACAGTTTACCCGGTTAGGGGGGAAGGCTTATAAACTAATCTGTATAGATCAAGCCCCCCTTAGCACCAGTAGGGAAATATCCTGGTGTGGTGCATGGCAGAGAAGTAGGGACATTTCCCCCTCAGTTTCTATGCAATTTGACTTCTGTTTGCAGCCAAGGGAGTCGCCCCCTGCTGCCCATTAGAAAGTCTGCATATTTAAGCCTTGGTGTTGGTTTCTCTTTTGAAACTGGAAGCAGCGTCCACATTGTGTCATAGGGGGCAGCTCTTTCTCAAAGCCTTGATGCAGACGGGGAATAAACAGGGCCGCAGCAAAAATGACACTTCACTGAAATATTGATCATCCTCTGCAGGAGAGGTGCAATGCACAGAGCAGAGACAGACACAAAGACAGATAGATGAAACACAGCAGTGCATATATGAGGGAATGGGGATCAGAACAAAACCTTTAGGCGGCGGTGTGCAGCATTACATAAACATGTTTTCTTTCCTATACTTTGGACCCTACATTGATAATTTGCTGTTGTGTCGATAGGTGCTGCATTACTTATTTAGATTGATTCAGTGTTGACAACTCATATATGGAGGCTCCTGATATGTAGTATAACTTTAAATAAATAAACACACAGGTAAACCACAGCGCTGCAAAGGGAAATGTAGCAGTACAGATAGTCTGGCTACTCCAAACAAATAAATTATTCAGCTTACAATCAACTCACAATCTCAGCCACCACACACACACACACACACACACACACACACACACACACACACACCCACTGCAGGTGTAGGTATGAACAAAGATGGAGGAGCTGCCTCACCTTTCGCACTTCCTGCCTCTTGTAAAATAAAACTTTGGGTTGTTTTGTTCTGTCACAGAGAAAGTCCTCAAAACACCAGCAGACAGGGAGTGCCTTTTAATAAATCAATTAGCACTATCTGCCTGTGATCCAGCTGACTGAGGAGCGAGAGGGAGGGGAGAGGAAAATAAGAGGCGTTGGAAAAGGAGGGAGAGGACATGTGGAGGGAAGTGAAGAAGGAGAAGCCTTTGTGTTTTTTTTCTTCTCCTCTGCCTCACTCTAATTAGACGGGCCAGTGTGAGCAGAATCCTGATGGCAGGATGCAGGGAGTAACAGATGTAGGGAGGAGGAATGAAACGCAGAGAGGGGGGTATGCTCTGATACTAACCTGAGTCTGAGCTGGAGAGGTAAATATGATCCTGTGCTGCAAGATGTGATGATAAAATGTAGGCAGAAACAGACAGATGGGGAGGATGAGATTTGGGAAAAGAAGAAGGAAAAACCAACCAAACTCTGTATGTGTCTGATTGCAGAAAAAAATCTAATTTAGGTGAGATGCTGCAGACCGCAGAAAGCAGTGGCTCCCCACCCTGTCAAGCGATCAAAGACCAATAAACACTTGTTGCTATTAATGCCCTTTTCTAAATAAATAGCTCACTCCAAAATCTACTGTTTATCCTCAGGATTACATTCAAACATCACTTTTTACATGCAGATTTGGATTGGATAATGCAAGTTCAACATGTCTGCACAGCATTCACTACCTTTCCTAAAGATGTATAAGGAACACAAACTGTTGACTGTTACCACTTACATTTTTCTTGAAATATAGAAAAAAGCCTGATTGTGGTTTAAGTTATGCAACTAAAGCAGTTGACTGAGGAAAAGTGGCTTGATGGAGACGCAAAGTGTGAAATAAGAGTCAAATTGGAAACATATTCTGTGCTATCCAGAGCCTGAGTCATACATCTGCAAACCCATCCATCTTGCACAGTTCTCCTGTATAAGCGTCCATCTACCTCCTTTCAATTGGAAATCAGTGGCATAAGACAGCCTTTTGTGGTAGACGGCGTTGCAATAAAGGTTCCTTATACTACACACACACACACTAATCTCTTGTTTTAAGATCAAACAGGACAATATCGCAGATCCTCTGTGTTTAAGAGCAGCTGCAGGGCAGACAGACTCACTAAGCCAGTAATTAAATAAAACTGGATCAAATTAAGCCAATGACACAGTATCTGATATAGGCAGAATTAGCACTGCATCTTTTTTTTTTGATATACAAACACTTCAGTGATTGTATGAGTTATTATCAAATAAGAAAATAAATGTTTGCAAAGTGGGAACAGTTGTATTGATTTAATCAAATTAGATCTCAAATTTTCTATTGATCCGTGTTACTTCATAAACTCTGTCTGCATACAAATGAAAATTGTCTGTGAACTATAAAGAGAGTATTGCATCAGAATAGTTGCGATAGAGAACCGGTAGTAGTTTTACGTGTGACAAATGTACCTTTGAATCTTTGACACCTGAGCTTTGTGTATTTTCTAAATGAGTGACAACCTACTCTGTTCTTCAAACCGCAAGACTATTAACGCCACTGTCAGCTGTGTCAAGTTTCAGCAGAACTAAGGAAAACGTATGTCTGAGAAACATCCCAACAGAATATTTGAGGAACAAATGGATTAATAGCCTTGAGCTCAGCCTCATAGTCGTCATCGGCCAGATTTGTCATTCTGTGGGATTTGAAATGTCTTCCTGCAAGCTCTTTAAAAAAGCTATGTGGCACCATTTTAGATAGCCAAGCCTGCCGCCGAGTCATGCAGGGCACATTTGTTTTAAGAGTTCTGAGAAGAGGATTTAGCAGCAGATATATTTAACTGAGTCTGACTTCATTTCAACGATATCACTGCTATTTTTAAATCAAACGTTTCTGTATTCGAAATACACGGAAAATTGCGTATCATCTCTTGGAAAATTATATGACGTAAAACTAGAGCAGTTCAACTCTTATATTTATCATGACAAAAGAAAAATCTCATACAGATTTAGTGCAATATGTGCTTACCGAGATCTAAGATGGATTCATCAAATATTGAACAGCATTTCAAAGGGAACTGCCACAGTGTGATTGAGAAAAGCAAACATGAAAGTGAGATAATCCATCAACACATTTGAACCTGCAAACATTGATGACCCACTTCTTCTTGACACCTGTTCCAACACCTCAGTTGAATGATGCATTATTAACAACATTTATCTTTCACTTCCTGAGCATGTGGGTGCATGTGTCTACATTCGTGTACGCGGTGCTTGTTTGACAGAGGAAAAATCTTGTAAAAGAAAAAAAAAGTCTTTGACCTGTAACATGAAGATAATAATGTCCTATTTTGACACTTGTTTGTATCATACGGCCACAGTGATACCAAACTTTTTTTCTTTACTAATGGTTCCTCAAGGAGTTCACGTCCACTCAAGTGCAAACATTGGTTTAGATTTAGATTTCTATTAATATAATATATTAATAATAATTATAATATAATATAATAATAATATTAATGGCTCTCCAACTTTCACAAGGCTCATCTTATTTATTTATTTGTTTTTTTTTTAACTCAATGTATTTATGAGAGCTTGGTTGCAATGCTTTAATGTGATACTTAAATTTAGTACAATGGCTGCAGAATGGATTTGAAGGCCATATTCCAGCACCAAATCACTCTTAAATTGCTTAATAGTTCTTCTTTGTCTTGATCCTGTCTCTATATGTAGCCTTAACGGCGTTCTAGATACTTCCTGGAAGCTTCTTGGCCACTGTTGATAATCCATCTGATTCCAGTTTTTTCAGGAGCAGTAATTACATTTCCAAACGATCGAGGCGCTGTAACGGAGGGGGATTGCACATTGAGTGGAATTGAAGTTCAGAGGAGCGAGACCTCCATAATGAAGCTAATTCATTTAAAGCATATAGCATGCCACCCACCAGTGCTATCTCACTTTCACCATGTACTCACCAAATGACCTGACAAAAGAAAAAATAATGAATTTACTGTTCTATATGTGGCAGAAGCTGTAATCCAGTTTACTATGAAACCTGGCGCAGATCACAAAGACCCAACACATGTTTTTTAATGAGGGAGGTAATTAGACTGTAATTCTGAGGGTCCATGCATGTGAGATTGTTAATTTCAATTACAGGATACATCAGTATCAAATTCAGTTCTCTTTTTACGCCACTATAACAATGTGCATTATTGTGTTTAGTACGGTAGGCCTGCATTCATGATGAGCAGCACAGAGTAACACCAAATTACAGCTCTTAGTAAGCTGCTTGTAAATGTTGTTTGGATTTCCATTTCCCCGCATTTAGAAGATATGGCCTAAAGAAAACATTCGGTCAGAGAATGTACTTGCACCCTCGGGTGACTGTTTCTCATGGGTACAACAGGTCATCTTCCAATAAAAGGGTTGGCAGTTCAATCCTTGGCCCCTGCAGTCCACATGTTGGAGTGACCTTGGGATAGGCACTCAACCTCTTAGAAGCTTGACACTTCTTTATCCGCTTCTGCCAGAAGTGTTATGAATGTCTTTCGGAAAGGGTGAATATGACAAGCACTTTCAGTGGTTGGAAAACTAGAGAATTGCTAACCAACTGTCCATTTACCATTTGTTTGTACAGAAGATTTATGCAGCAACTCCTGTGATGAAGACATTATTCCAGAAAAAGTGTGCAACAAAAAAGCCCTTGAGGCAGGGCTGTCAATCTACCCGGTGATCTCTATTCCATCCTTTACCTACTACCAAAAGCTCTGGTTAGTGACTGAGAGAATGATCCTCAGGGAGTGGGTGAGGGGCTCAGGGTAAAACTGCTGCTCCCTGCCATTAAAGAAGAACATTTTGAGGTTGCTCAGGAATCTGATTAGAAAACCCTCTAAGGTACTTCCATTTGGAGGGCATGTCTGACTGAGGGGAGAGTCTTGACAGATCCAGACCACCCTAAAGGGGATTATATATATTACAACCCCTAGAAATACCCTGTAGGATCCTTCTGGGTGAGCTTAAAGGACACCCCGGCAATTCTACTAGAGCAGTTTCCTCAATAATCCATACTCAGCCTTTACTGTAAGCCTCTTTAATGATATGGGAGTCCTGAGTATTTCCTACCTGACAACATGTGATTTGTAGTTTCTTACATGGCTTAAAGTGGTGTTTGTGTGCTTTGGGAGGTTCCACTGTTGTTCTTCGGCTCAAGATTTTTAACTTAATTTATTCCTCTTCATAATACTTTTGTGATAATCTCAATGCAGACCCTACAGAGTGTCCTGGTCACTGACATAGATTTGGCTTGTGTTTTATTTGACGCTGAGTTGTGTAATTTTATTCATGGGTTGAATTTCATTCGGTCACTAGTTGCTATAATTTTTGGGAAACATTAGACACAAGAGATAATACATCCGAAGAACATTTACTCTTTTGTGTATTGCTCATTGTTGATGGAGAATTTTTTTTGGGCACATTTTTGCCAGACCTTTCCTTGTAAAGCTCAAAGTATGTTTGAATGAAACAAGCCACAAAGATTTAGGACAAGAAGAGAGATAACAAGTTTTTACAAAATTGGTGAGATTGAGTTTACATCATGGCGGGTTTACAGTTCCAGAAAGATACAGATCTTTATTGGTTGTAAAGACAGGTATGCACTAATTTTGCATGATCCCACGCTACTTCGCATTACCTAGCATCACAAGTTGCCAAATGTGTATTTCCTTGAGCTTGTATGTGTACTTAAGTGTGTGCTGGGTGTGATGTGTGAGGATGTGAATTTGTACCTTAAAGTGTGAGGTTTTCTGGTTTGTCCATCCACGTGAGAGGGGATAATATGTCTTTGAGGTCTTACTCATGTGTGACAGTAAGAAGGATCATGGGATTAATGGAGAGTGTCAGCTGCACTTATTGCAGGTGTTATGTTGGGATATAGATGTGAAAGAAAGTATGGGCCACAGATGAATGCTCTTAATTTTCTGCTGTTGGTTGGCATTGGTCATCTGTGGTCTGGAGATTTTAGTCGGACAAAAGAATTGAAAGGATGTTGTGTTTTCTCCTCACATGGATGGGCATTAGGGAGTGTAGAAGTTTTGGATGGAATATCCATTATAAAAATAAAGGGTAGAAGATGAATTCATTCACTTCCTCAATTGCCAACTCAAGACTGAAAAACATCAACATGAGGGCTTTGCACTAGCAACAAATGGCTCAACTCCCTAATCTTCAGTGTAATGCCATTATTATTGGTGACATGGTGTCAGCTCAAAAGCCATGATATGGTGCATCACAGAGTCATTTTGTGTTCATATTCCACAATTGGATGGGGACAAAACGGCGTGCTTGAAAAAAAGGAAACAAAATTAATCTAACGAGCTTTTGCTTGTTAAGTACGTGCTCCGTCTCCGGCTGAATGACAATGACGAGGCATCCGCTTACCATGATACACTTTCCATTGTGAATAAATGAATATGTGAGCATGCTGCAAAACAATAGGCAAATGGAGGAATTAATTCGATGAATTGAAAAGCCTGCAGTGCCAGATAAGCCATAAGGCCTCGCTGCTGAGGTAGAAAATATGACACTGTTTGTGGAGCTGCAAAGATACAGTGGATGGGTCTACATTCGTCAATCTGTCCATGCAAGGTCCACCGTGGTAAGTTTGGAGCTCCGGCCAGAGCTTCTTGCATCATTAATTCAGCATCTCCCCAGTGCTGGATTTTGGCCGCTTTCTCTGCAAATGGGCAGAGAAAATGCTGGGACAAAGAGAGGTCAGAAAGCAACAGAGAGATAAAACTTTCACAGGAATTCTAACTAGCTCTCATAACATTTACATACATCAATTCTTCGCCTCAGAGCACACAAAAAAAACAGCTCTATTTTGGAATGTTTGGCCAAGGCTGAGAGTGTAAGAAGAGATATGTACTTGTGTGTGACTTCAAACTAGAGTGGGAAAGATCAGAGATTGAATCCTGACTAACATCCACATTCAGTCAGATCCACAACCATGCATCAGAGACAGCAGCTACCCAGGAGGGCGGGAGGCTGCACATCCAGGACCAGCAAGGCCACTCGGTTATCAGGACAGCTAAAACAGGCACTGTGCTTGGCACCGAGCTACAAAGAACCCAGGCCTGCAGGGGGAGTCCTGTTTGATGGGGGGTTGATAAAGATGGACGGTCACCCAGCCAACTATACCTCAAAGTCATAAAGCAGGGACAAGTGTTGGGAGAGGGCAAGTGGAGGAAAGAAATATAGCAACAAGATAGAAAGGGCTTGATAGTAAGAGTATAAGCTGCACTGAGAAGCTTTGAATGCTGGGTAATTGGAATAGGAGAACCTTGATGAGAACGAGAGGTCTCCTCTTACAGCTAAGGGAGATTTTTTCCTCTGCTTCATACTTCATTTTCTACTGTTACTATCCTGACGGAGCCCTTGGATTTGTTTTGACTTTGAAAGTGTTACAAAGTGCTGCGGTGAGTGCAGCATGTTGTGAAAAAGGACAAGAGTTTAAAGAATGTGACTTTACCTCCGGACAGGATGAAGCTGCATCCTCACAGCTCGTGTTTCGCTTGAATGACCTCATATGGTGACCGTAATGAAAATAGTTCTTATCACTCAGTGTAAACACAGACAGCTTGAGATTTGTAGAGTCTCCAGGAGGAGAGAAATGCTTTTTTTATGAAGAAATTAAAGTGATGTGAAGTTTATAGCATGACCTTGACCAAAATGTACCCACAGACAAATAATTACAGGGAATGTGCGGTGTAAATATGTTGACAAGAAGCACATAAATGCCAGCCACAACTTGAAGAAAACACACATTATAAGACGTTAAGAAGGTGGAATTTTTTTGGGGGGGGATTTTATGATTTTTTTCACTCTCTGCTGATGACTCAATAATAGATTATTTAAGACAAAGGAAGGACAGAAAGGGGGAAACTGAAATGGTAAGAAGAGGCCAGAGGCCACATTAAAATGCAGCTCAGCAAATACTCATTATTTTTACACTTGTACAGTCAAAGAGGAAGAAAAAAGTCTGCGTTATATGAGGGTAACACTTAAGATTATTGGCCTGGAAAGAAGAAAAAAAAGGAGTGGATTTGAATGTATTCCATCTCTGGCTCACTGTTCTTCCCTCTGAAGTGTCTCCAGAACAAGGGGAATGTACATGGAAAAGGTATTTAAGCATGACAGTGGAGCTGGAATTAGTTAAAGCTACAAAATAGCGCTGTATGAATCCCTCCTGCTCAGTCACCCAGCTTTAGACGGGCCTGCGAGTGACCTTGAATACATACATAAATGCATGAACACATGGAGACGATATAGAAATATTTACATTTAGATACACCGGTGGTCCACTCGGGCTTATTCTCATGTCCCACGTCGCAAGTTGACACAACATCAACATTTCATTTCTCAGGTGTCGAGTGTAAACCGGGGGAAGGTATCAGTTGTAATTACCAAAGCTATAAACCAGAGAGTTTCTTTCAGAGGTTAAAATATTGTACAGTGAGATGTTCAGGAGAACATGTTCAGATCCCAGTTCAACAGAGGAGGATATCAAACCTCTAGAGTGGGTCCTGTCTTTGTAACTGAGATGTTTAAAACTTGATGAATAAAGGGATACAGGTTGTTTTTATACAACACAATCCCCACAAAATCTCATCATTTCATGTTCTAGAAGTCAGCCAAATCCCTCTTTTTCCTCAGTATTTACTTACAGAAAGGCGAGGAAAGCTATACGCATTGCTTTCTACCATCGCCTTTGTGTTTTAAAGATGCAACCACTGCCATTTAAAAAAAAATCTTAACATTTTGAGTTTAATACTGAATTCCAGTCATTTCTTCTTGAAAGACTGTTTGGTGTTTGTTTGGAGGGAACGGTTTTTAAAGCCATATGCAGTTCGAGATGGAGCTATGCAATCTTAAAGCTTGACTCAAATGATGTCATTTGAGTCAGAACATGTTGGGACATGTTTGGAAAAAAATTAATGGTGGAATAACACAGAATGTATTCAGTTCTGCCCAATACATTTTTATACTTCTTTTTTAAATGCTATTGTTTGTTAGTTTGACAATGAGATGGATGTGGATGCTAAATCTGTGCTGGTCTCTTACAGAGAAATAAAACTGGGAAAAAGTACCTTAAAACATGTAACTTAAGCCTTACTTACATTTTTTACTCAGTGTTTTGATCTCATCTTAAATTTTTCCCTTCAGAAAAAAAAATCCCATGCACAAGCTCTCTTCATTTGTTCATCTGTTCTTGTTTATGAAAAGCTATATTTAAATTAATCTCCATGCCACATAAAACATTCCAAACAATGACGCATTGAAATGTTGTTCATATTTGGTTCAATATGATATGATATTTATGTTTTTCCATTTTACAAAAGCTTCTTGACAGTAGAAGAACCACAGACTGATAACGAGCAATGTTTTTTTTTTATTTCCAACCGTTTTCTGTGATTCACCAGAACACTAAGAAAAACTTCACAGTCGTTTTGTCATTTTGCAGGCTAAACTCAGCACTGACTCCACAAGGTGGTTTAATGCATTATTATTTCAGGCAGTGGGCACTGATACGCTCTATTTCTCTGCTGCTCTCTCTGTACCTGCTGCCTTTTTTTTAAAACATTTATTTAGCCAGAGAAAGTTGACTGAGCATGCTTACCCTCTCTCTACAGTGGCCTGCCCAACAGTCATAGAGCTACACATATTTACACCTGGGACTTGCACGGTGCAACTCCAGACCAGCGCTATTAGTCACTGTGCCACTTTGAGGCAATAGAGGGTTCACTGCTTTTCTCAAAGGATCATTAATAGAGAGCAGGGAAGAATGAAGCTCATTCACTACCTGCCCCTTTTGTCTTCTATCAGCATTAACCTTCTTCTGTTGACAATTTCATCTCTTTAGCTGCTTGGCCCCGTCATACCTCAAACATCATTGTTTGATTTGATGGCATGTGCAGATATTTTGTAGAATTTAATTGTTTTGACCTCCCGAACAACACATTTTCTATAAATTATTCTCTTCACTTCTAGTATATTTAAGTCTGCTCTGGGTCACCTAAGACATTAATCAGTTTTGTTATCTGCCTAATGCTTCTCATTAAGACTCACATTCACGCTATCATGCCGCTGAAACAATAGAAAGCATTAATGACTATAGATAAGACCTTTCAGCACTTTCCTCTGTTTCTTCTTCTCCCTCTGCTCTCTGGCACAGTGTCCTGTCCCTTATCCCCATTCCATAACTATGTATCATGTCATATCATGCATTCTCAGCCCACTCTCAGCCCACCCGTCTGCTACATTAACCTTTGCACATTGTGCAAGCACAAATCCTGCCATAAAAATCTCTGGGAGGTCTCAAGGGGTGAAAGGGCAATTAAGTGGTCTGCAAGGAGTCTTAAACTCTGCCACCCTTTTTTCCACCTCATATGATGCCTGAGTTTGCAGTTTGCACTCTCACCAGTCCATTGCAAAGGGGAAGGGGGGCACTGCAGATACCGCAGACTTTTTTTCCTTTGGGTCCCAGAAGAGAGCTTTACACTTTCAAGATCTTCACAACCTACTGACCACAGAGTCCACCAGAGCATGTGTAAAGACAAGACCCTTTAAACTATTTACTGAATGACTGCAGACCAGCTTTGCAGGTCTATGTATTTACAGAGTACCGGTATGCATTGTGGGCTGCCCTCTAATGCAGTGAAAACTCTAAACATTTAAATATAGCAGCACTTTTTGACTTAAACAGAGTTTATTCACAATCCTCTTTCGAGAGGAGTCCTTGTATACATCAAATCAATAGATATGATGTTGCAATGCAATCATCTTTGTCAACAATGTAAATACCTGTAGTGTAACAGTATATTCACTGATGGAAGCCTGATGTTAAAATTTGTCAGTTTCCTTTTAAGTCTTCCTCAAAATGCTGTGAAAATAATGACATATTAATTGTTCAAAAGGACGGTTCCTTTGAGCTTTCTTGGGATTTGAAGAAGAAAAGCTTGGTCTAACATCCTTTTCTTTTCACACTGCATTTATCAAGGTTCACAGGAAACTAAATCCACCAATGTTGTGTATTTTCTTTGGCCAGAAGTGTGCTGCTTTTTCTCAGAATGCAGCCCTGCCAGTCACATTGTTGTCAAAAATTCATTAGAAACAGCAGACACACACTGCAGCTTAGACTGATGCAACATATCAGACCGAAAAACATGTGCACTGAAGCCCAACTCTGGCAGAATGGAAGCAGTTTTGATACGACTGTGGTGATTTTTGCTGTTGCAGAGTCATGCAAAGAAAAACATACCTTGCTTGTGTTTTCATTGGGACGGGTTCGCATTTCCAGCAGTTGTATGTGTCTTTGAGCAGCTTGAAATGTTTTGTTGACAACAATCTAAGTCTATTTTAGCAGCCAGTACCTTAGGATCTTTGGGTTTTCAAAATAAAATAAATTCAAATGTAAAAGCATGAGTAATGTAAACGCGTGAAATCAAGATAAAATCCATTTTTGAAAGGAAAAATCTGTGTTTTCTTTTTTATCCCAACACCTCCACCCACACTGCTGCATCAGATGTAACCTCTAAAGTTATAGAGAGGGTGAATAGCCTCCAGTATGTGGAGGAAAAACCAAACTTGATCCAGCAGCCCCTGAGGCACTGGGCGTGTGGCCTCACCAACTCAAGTCCCCCTCTCTGTTTCACACTCTGTGGCACAGCAGCTCAGAACGCAGCGCTCAGTATTTAGCCAAAAGTGGTGCAGAGCAATACGCATTCTCCTCGTGTTGTTTTCAGGGTATTAAAGGTTTATTCGAGTATCTAGCTCAATTATTTACGCTGGCCATGGTCAATGGTTGATAGAAAAAAAAGTGTCGATGATTTATTCATGGCGAAGTGCAGCTGGGTTTTAATCAGAGGAGGCTGGGTGAAATGCAGTGAGAGGAAGGTGGCTTTTTTTCTAGTTTATTAGTCGCAATAAGATTGACAAGGACATGTTCTGTCTCTGCCTTGTTTTCTCTCTATTTCTTTTGTCTCTTTTCCTTTCATTACACTCTATAATAGAGTAAAAAGAAAAATCTATCCACAGATGCTCTTACACTGTTAGACATCATCAATTTTTGATGTTCAATTTGTGATGAAATGTAGTAATTTTATTATTTTTGCTGTGCCCACTTTGTTTTAACCTGCCTCATCAACTTCTGCCTCAGTCAGTGATTTCCCAGAATGACTTTCTCCAGCTGCACTCATAACTCGACTCGCAACAGGAACAACCCAAAATACCCTCTCTCTCCAGGTGAGGCAAGGCTCATTAATTGCAAAACTATTAGGTGCATAACCACAATCAGCAATGCTAAAATTAGATTATTATGTGAGCTCGACTCAGTTGCAGGTGTAGCACATCTGTTTAGCATTATTCAGCACCATTATACAACAATAAAGTGAGAGAATACCAGAGCTCATGTCTGCAGCCATGCTGTGGTGCAGAGCTGCAGTTTGTGTCTGCAGTGTCTAAGTCATACAGGTGTTTTAAATTGTAAGTGTAAATAATAGTTTTCCCATTACACACCATCTAACGCTTGGAGGCAGATCATTATTCAAATACGTATTTTGAATGCTTATTATACCTTCAATAACCATGTGAGAAACACTAAATTCATATTGTATGATCCAGTTAGCTGGCCTGCATTGCCTATGCGTAGACAAAATCATTGGTGGGTCCTTATTTATGAGGCTGATGCTTAATCTGCTTCCATCATACTTCTGTAATTGTATTCATGTGAAAAGTACTGAAAGCCACGGACTTCGCGCTGCGACCCGGTCACAAAACTTAGTGTTGTTATCTGCTCCCAAAGTGCGTCATGAAAGAGGGAACAGGAATCACCTGCAGGATGATCTGTGTCTGTGGGACCTGCTTGCTTTAATTCTTCTTCTTTTTAAAGTAGATTAAAGGTGTTGGAGGAAGATGCTTCAGGTTGTAGATGCTTTGAGTAATGACTATTCTGCTCTGTGACTCAGGATATGCTGATCTGTGTCTGTAATTGCTTTGTGTTTTATGTCTCTCATTTGTTTATCGTGCTGCTGCCCCTCTTGGCCAGGAAACTCTTGTAAATGAGATTCTTAATCTGAATGCGGTTCTCCTGGTTAAATACATTTTATACAAACAAAATATGAACATTGCAAGTGAGTGTATGTTGCAGAGTAAATCCTTCATATCTACAGTAGGAATATACATGGATATAGGCTACCTAATGCTCAGAAATGCCCCACACTTTACAGCTCTTGACAAAAGTTCAATGACTATTCTCTAGAGCTTAAATGAAACAATCCCTGTCTGAACTGAGTTTAATACCAGCAATTGTGAATCCACAAGCCATAAAAATTCAATTTCGCTGCAAACAAAACAGAGCATAACACATCCACCATCGGCTCCCTGTTCATAAAAGGTGTTGGGATGATGCATTTTGGCACTGCGCTCTGGCATTTAAGGACAGGAATTCACTGATTGGCCTGATGGGTACAATAAAAGGTCAACATTTCACATTTTACACCTCGCAGGATGAAGCATCCTTTTACTGATTGATCCGAGGGGGGAGCTGCATCACTTTTATGCTGTTTGGACACACAGTAAACCTACCTGAATCTTTTCCCTCTTCCTCAACGGACCCTCTACCAGTGCTGCACTTTTCACACCCCAGAGGACCTCACGCACTGTCAGCAGGATCCCATCCTCATTAAACACCTTTATGATGGTGATGAAAGCAACAAAATGCCATTTGCAAGACATAAATCAAAAGACAACTCCCCAAAAACTATGATGCGTAACACAGGTGGCATGGCATCATTTATCACCCTCCTGATCCACGGCCTTCTGACTTCACTTCCCCTCAGTGAATCACCTGCAGCACAGTCAACCATGTCATCTGTATCCACTTTATCTCCTGCCCATGAGCCAGCAACATCACAACAGCATGTCAACAAACATACACATACACAGCCAAAGAAGCACCTGTAGCTCTGTGAATGAATAGAGAGCGTGCAGGAAAACTATGTAAGAATCATATCTATATATCACTCCTTAGATTCAATGTGAAGGTACAGATCAAAACTGATGCCAACATATTCCTGGTTCATCCATCACCGACTTGACACTGCTGAGATGACAAAGACACACCACTATTTTCCATCCTACCCACCAGGAATCCAAATAATAAATGGTCTCATCCATTTTTTTGTACATTTGCATTCAGAGGATTTCCAAAGAACACTGCAGAGTTACAGAAAGCTAAAAATGCCGTGTTTGTCTATCACACAAGAGACGTTGAAATCTAAAGAAATTTGGTGTGATTAGATATTATCAAAACAGCTAAGCTGGAAATACTCCATTTAAGCTGAGCAGTTAAGCCTTTTATGTGAGCAGTCTTTAATCTGAACTTTAAACAAATGAACACACTATTAATTCAACACTCAGCTTTTGTGTGGCCTGATCAGTCCATTCAACCATCATGAAGTGGATATGTCTTGTGTGTGGATGAATGACAGAAGCTCTTCTTATAATGTGGATTCATTAAAGGTCCATTCTACACTGAACCCTCCAATCTTCTTTTCTTTCTCCAGAACCAGCATCCTTTCTCTGTTCAATGGTTATTCTTATATCCAGACACAATACACAATACAGTGTCTCAGATTGGTTAATGTATTTCAGGGCATTGGATTACCATTAGATTCTTGATCAATGTATTGTACATATTGTGTGAACATTGTCATTTTAAAGGTTCTTTATGGAACTATCATACAAGGCTTTTTTCAAATCAATAGGCAGTTAAATAACATTCACAACAGCTTGTTTTTGTTTATAATGATCGTACCACGATGACGTATTTTAGGATAAAATAAAACACATTTAGTTGTAATTCTTAAGTCTGTAAGTCTGTAAATCAAATATGACTGCAGCAAATATATATTTTGATAAGTAATCATTCAAGGATTTAGTTTGATTTTGTTATAATTTATAAAAGAAATTATAAAATCATATGGGGTCCGTATCTCATAATTATGCAAGTCCTATGCCACATCACGGTGAATGAACTAGACCTTAAGTACTGCTTTTCTAGTCTTCCGGCTACTCAAGGCACTTTTACAATGCTGGTAACACCTACACATTCATACACTGATGGCAGAGGCTGCAGTATTAACTAATCCAATTCATACAAATTGACACGCCGCCTACAAAGCAGCAGGAGCAACAGCTCGTGCGCAAGGACACATCGGACATGTAGCTGCAGGAGCTGGAGATCAAACCCCCGACCTTCTGGTTGAGAGACGACCTCTACCACTGAGCCAAAGCCTCCTCCATCAGGTGGCGTGTAAACTACAGTAACCACAGCTTTATTTTGTGATAAGTCGATGCCACTATGACATGAAATAAAACTTTAAGAAAAGGGAAGATTTAAGCTTTATTATTGGCCTGTAACACCAATTTGACTACGGCAAATTGAAAGTAAAGAAAATTGTTCACATTCATTAGACTAAAGCTCACTTTCATAAGACCTTCACTTTGAGGTTGTTTGATTTACTGAACACATTTTAATCATGTCATGAAAAGTCATTTTTTCTGTTATATGAAAGGCTGTGTCAGTTGTTTTTGTGTATGTAGAACTACCTCTGTGTACTCTCGAAAAAAGGCAGCCTTCTTTTGGTGATGGAGTGAGAGCACAAAAGAGAGAGAGAGGGTCATGTCTCCGTGACCCCTTTCACACAACACTGCTTATTGATTGATCGCCAGTACCAGGGCTAAACCCCCTTGCAAGGACAAGTGGCTTCACACGCCCATCCAGCACCCACTCACACATGCGCAAGCACACACCACACACACACACACACACACACACACACACACCTCCAGCTTGTGCTTTGAACAGGTCTCTAAAGTACACTAGGCTCACTTTTTGTTTGATGACAAATTCAGTGCAGGAGCAGCTGCAAACACAAAGTCTGTCTGTAAGATAGATCGACAAAGTCAGAGCCTGGTGCTGCTGGAGGACATGCATCTTAATATTTGTTTTATGCCAACTTTAAATGCAGACACAAGACAGCCGAGGACACACACTATGTAAACCAGCCCTGTCCACATACTGTACAAGTAGTGGGTTTGTTTTCATAGTGTTCATAGTTTCGATTTTATTTATTTTGTATGTTTTTTTATTCTAATTCTACACAGTAAAATGACATTTCACAATAGTGTGCTTTCAATGTTGTTGAGAAAGTTTGCAGAAGGACCGTATTGTTTTAACACGACTCTGTTCCTGTGCAGAAAGACACAAAAGAGTGTGACTTGTGAATGTGGGTAGAGACATATGAAATGATATGTACGGTGAACATCACATAAATTCACTTCTTGTTTCGCAATACAGATGGCGACAGTATAATTGTCAGAATCAAGGCTTTAAAACCAGAGTTCACAAACCTATGGGTGATGTGTCCACTTATTTTATACAGTCCATGCCTCGACCTTATCCAGCAACTTTGAATTGAATTTAAAAGCCGACTTCTAAACGGGCCTCATAGCCAAACATCAGTGGCCAATCTCACTTCAGCTCTTGCGGCACAAGGGGAGCAAATTGCGTCAGACAGGTTCCAAAATCTTGTGAAAAGCCTTCAGAGAGCAGTGGAGTCTTTTGAAACGGCCCACGGATTTGGAATGAGAATTTTTAAACGTATCACATTTTTGTGTAATGTTTGGTTGTCCTCATATTTAGTGTAGGTGTCCCTCATACTTTGCAGAATTGTACGCCGTGAAACACAAGCAAATTGCCTGCCTCAGTCCACAAGTGTTCTACTGTCACAGCAGCTGATGAATGTGCCTTTGTGTTCACGAGTGTTGTGTTGACTCAGGTGCATGAAACCGGTCCAAATCAATGGTTCCCGAAAGCAACAATGTTGAAACAAGAATTATGTTAGCCCACAGACTTCAAGCCTCTGCGAAAATGCTCAGCTACGACAAGCAACAAAGACTTTTTTATGACAAGCAAGACAGCACACCAAGAGAACTCTGCATTGATACATTACATTCATCTCTGTAAAGACAAGCTTCATTTGTTTTCTGCTATAAAAAAAAAAACCCACAATGGACTTTGGACATTGATTTCTGCATGTGTAACTCTTTTTCCATATCTTTAAATTCTTCATCGTAGTTTCATTACCTCACAGATATGTGGGACCAAGCCTGCGTATGTCCATGACCCATCCCTGGTATCTCACAATCTGCTAACCCACATCGTCTTTCATGCCTCTGGGCGTGTTTGGATTGTATAACAAACAAACACCGAAAAAACCATGCAGTGTTGGGGTGCATGAGCATGAGTGGTGTACTGTAAGTGATGGGTGGAGTAAGAGGTTACGGGTGGAGGCTGCGGGGCAGGCGTAGGCACAGACAGACTGCCACCAAGCAGCTGTTAGGCTCAGCTGGTCTGCCTCGTGTTATTTATTGCGGCACTGGTTAGCATCTCAGCGTGGTGTCTGCAAAGTGGGTCAGCATATTACCTCCCTTCTTTACTCCCTCCCTCCTTCTGCTCCTCACTATCTCGCACTCCCCATCATGCATCCCTTTCTCTAACACTGACTCTGTGTGACATCTGTTTCACTACATGTCTCACATCTTTTCTCTGTTCCCCCTTTTTCCTTCTCTCATCCCGGCCCATTTAGCGTCTTTTGTTGTCAAACTTTCCGCTTTTTCTTCACGCCAGTCTAATTCCTTTTATCGCCACTCCAACCCCTCTCCTCCTGGCCGTCCCCTGATCATTGGTGCATCTCTGTAGTTATCCCCACGTAGCCTGGTCGAGCGAGCGAGGGAGAGGGAGAGGGAGTGGAAAATGGGTGAGGGTGTAGCAGTAAACAGCAGGAGTAGACTGCTGCAGCTCAGACACCCAATGAGCTTCATTAGCAGCCTTCCACTGTGATTCAGGAATCACATTAAAAATAATAAATGCGCAGAGCTCACAGGAGGGAACACACTCGCATGCACAAAGCCAACACTCATACGCTGAAAAACACACAAATACAAACAAAGTCCCAGGCTCAAAGGCTTTTCAGCAAACACAAGTTCATGGACTCAAAATTAAAAACCCCGTCCTGGGTAAGAATGTGCTCAAACATGCCCTGATTCTTACTTTTCAGAGCACGTGAACATCAGGCCACGAGGCTACGAGGATGTTACCTGCTGAGTCATCAAGGTTTCTCTTAAATGGCCGCGGAGTTTGGTTTTGGACCCTCAAGGTTTAAGTGCTGCCAGGGGTCTGCTGAATTCTGCAGAGCAGTGCTGATGATTTGCAATCCCCTATCCAACTAGCTGAATGCCTTAATCAGAATCTCTATTCCAGGGCCCCTGAGGCATAGGTGGGGGACAGCCTATTCCCACAGCCGGCTTGCCTGGCTACAACACTTGGATCTAATAAAAATAAGCACCTGTGTATGAGGTGCACCTGCATCTCAAAGGGAGGAATTATTGAAATCTGTGCCAGCGTCTCTCCTCTAATCTTTCTTTCCTATTCATCGTCATTTGATGAGAAAAGGTTCAATCTTTGCAGTGATTCAGGCAGCTGTAAACACTGTCAATCCTTCCTTCTCCTTTAACAACAACAAAACCAGTCCTATCATTCCCTGCATGTGCTACAAAACAAGCTGTATTTGAACAGTTTCCTAACCTTCCACGGTTCTGGACTGAGGAATAAAAAAAAAGAGAAAAACATTGAATCTAGGCCACGCAATACTTAATGTTTCATATTCTGCTTTTGGAAAACACACATGTACACACATACACAGCAGTGAGGATACGATAAAGAAAATTAAGACACTCCAGCAAGTCTTGCAGCTGTTAGTTTTTCAGATCCTCCTTCCTTTGCCTCCTTTTTTTTTCCTACCCTAGGTTCCTTCTCCCCCTCCCTTCTTCCGGCTCTCCCCCCCTCGGAACAATACCAAACACGTGCTGGCCCATGCAGAGACAATAGCTTTGGAGGGATTGCAACCAATTAAAGGGAGAAGCGCTACACTTTGAAGAACTGCTGCACACAAGACAAAGTGGTGTGTTTGTAATCTAGCCCAGTGTCTCCTAGCCGGCCCATGCTCATCAATCCTGTGGCTGCAGCAGGTGGCAAAGGGGCAGCAGAGAGAGGGAGTGGTGCACCAGGGTCACTCCATCATCACCCTGCACCAACCTACCACTGCATCTCTTGCCCCCTAATGGCTCATCCACACAGCGCTACAAATGTCTGCATTTCCCACCCTGCTCTACAGTCCATGCCCATATCATGGGAATCAAGCCCCTGGGACTTGATACATGTTTTTGTCCTATTCTGTCCACTCTTCTGCCACCCGAGAGAGCAAAGGGCTTCACTCTGCTGCATAATGGGCTTCAGCCATGGAGGCTCACTCATACTGCTGTGAGACTGTGGCTGTGTTGATAGCCAATCTTTTGCTTTTGCCTGTGAAAATAAAAATACACAAAGGTTATCAAAGAGGATAAAATTAAACAAATAACTAGAAAACCTTCTTTTGATTAGAAATCATATTTCAAAAACATGTATTTTTGGAGCATTTCTAAAGACTACTAAAGACTACCCTGCCAATCAGGTTTAGATATTCATCCTGGCCTTGTACACATCAACAGTGCACTCGACAAAGGCTATTCATATCATAGTTAGCATTTAGCATATCCATGTACTGTTAGTTGAAATTCCCTTCTCTGTGGCCCAGGCTATAAATGAAATCCTGAATGAAAGCCCTATTGCGTTAGCTAGAAGTGCTACATTATGTTGTTACAGAGATGAACTCAACACCCATGCCAAAAATAGATTCTCAATAAAAAACGTAACTGTAGCCAAAAATAGATAAACACAGTTGAAAATCAATATCTGCAGCATATAACTGTCCTGTGAAAGATACACACCCTTGGTGTAAACAGCTTATTAGGGGCTGGGTGAATTTTTCCTGTGATTGGAATTATTCAACTACTTTTAATTACAAATAAACGGTGGCCAACGAAAGCAAGGCAACAACACAATTCAAACCCAATACCAGTAAAGTTTACAGAAACTTCAATGATGATATGTAAAAACTGATTTCCTGTCATTTAATTTCTTACTAATATAATATTATTTTGTCAAACAAAATGTACACTGATGCTGTTCTCTTTGCTCACCCTATGAAAGAGTCAATTTTATCAATCAAAATATCAAACGCTGCTTTATGTCCTGGTTTGCCCTGACACTGGCTTGTCACACTTGCCCCTAGTGTGGATAACAGCTATTGAAAGAGCAGACCTGCAGGGATGTGAAACAGCAAATGAAGCTCAGAGCAACAGTGATGGAAGACTGTATCGAGTAAAAGCCTGCTGGCCATGCGCTACATGTCCCATTGGGCCACTGCTCATCTCCTCCACTCCTCTCCACTCTGACATTTACTTACTGCATGCCCGTGTCCCTTCCTAATATCTTTAAAAGAAATTTCTTGTCCATCTGTCATTTTTTTCATCTCTTTCATTCTCCTCAAGGGCCGATGGGTAATTTCATCCTTTTGTTTGTTGCTTGTGCGTTTTCTTTCCTTATCTGCTGAACTCCCTGCGCCCCTATAGAAAAGGAGCCTGCTGTTCTTTTTAGCCTCCACTAATTGTCCAGATTTTACTCTTTATATCAGCATTTATTTTACCTTTAGGACAGAAACATTTGTCTGCATTTTGTTCCATTTTTGAGTGTACTCTCTTGTGCTCCAACACGTATAGTTCAGTTTGACATTAAGTTAAAGCAGTTAAAAAGTCATTAATCTTGTGGGAAAATATTATATTTCAGAGTTTTGCTTTTTTATATATGCCTATTATTTAACTAATAAGATTGACAGAGATATTGTATGCGAAGTGGAACTGGAATTACTGATAAACTCGCTCCGTCTTTCCTGAATAACTCACAGTGATTTCCTCTCCCATGTTCATTCATTTGCATGCAGTGTGTGATCATATTTGCCTGCCCGGTCCTGTCTTAACACTGTAAAATGTGTGCTTGCTTAGGCAAAAGTTGCCTCATTGACCAGTTGACTTAACGTCATTATGTGGCGTGTTACTGTGTGTTATGCAAACTCTGCTGTCAGGCTGTGACAGTTTTTGCTAACAGTGACAGGTACTGAGAGAGACAGAAGGAAGCGCGTGAGAGGCCAAGGCCCTGCCATATTTCTTATTATTACTTTCAAGGACTGCATAAGCAGACATCTTGGAACAGGAACCCAGTGTTTGAACCAACACTTTCTTACTCCAAATTCATCACAAGGCAGCTTGGTCATTGGCCCTTTTGAACGATGACATTCTTGGTACCTTTCTTGCAGCGGTTGTGTACAGTATGTCTAGGGTCCACAATCAGGTTATCAATCATAAAAAGGCAACATCCATACAGACTTTCAAAATAATGCAGCAAGTTAGAGAACACTATTGAACAAAATCCATACACAGTTTCGAGCTAAACCTTGACTACAAATGCCATGACTTTTGGACATGCAACAGTTAAAACATATGTAGATTACTCAGCAAAATGATAGAAGCCGTGTTCAATGTGGCCCCAAAAGTACTTCTTTATGTTTAGTGATCAAAACCACTTGGGCAGGTACATAGGCTGTGCTTAGACAGGTATAGTTACATATGTAAATGAACCAACGTACAACATGTTACTAGTGCACCGTATACAAGTAGTAAGTGATATATGTGACATGACTTAAAGTGAAGTTAACATCTTAAATGAAAGAATCATCTACTATTTCTTTAACACAGAAATAAAGTCTACCTCCTGAATTACATTCTTGTTTTTTTTTGACGGGAGGGGCAGGTCTTTTCCCCAAAGCACCCCAACAAGCTAATTTTTGTGTTCCTTAGTTTCTCACTTCGAGCTGTGCCTAAATCAACGTACTTTCGCACCAACCAAGTCACCTTTTTTTACATTTTAGGAGTAAGAACAGGCTGCATACGGACACAAGGCATACTGATGGCTGTCGAGGGTGATATAATCTTCACAGTCATGCAGGAGCTGCATTGTCTTTTCAGCACCATGGACAGCTCCACAGAGGATGTGAGGCCTTGTCCTTTCACAGTGCTGAATAAGAATTGCTATGCTTCAGTCTTTATCCCAGTGAGTCAGTGTTGGAAAAAAAATGTGCGTATGACAGAAATATGAGTGTATGAAAGCCTAAACCAGCTGTGGCCTGAATGTGTCAGGTTCAAACGTCACTTTGTGTATTGAAAAAGGAATAGAGAGGAGCAGGAAAAGCACAGGGAAGCTTTATGGGGGCGCCATCAGCCTTAATGGAGTCTGAGAGGCAGCTATGTACACCACGTCCTCTCAGATTGTTCTAGCGCTTCTCTCTCCCTACCGCCCATGTTTTCTCCCCCCCATCCCTCGGATGCCTAAACACACTTTTCAGAGCTATTAGGAAATGTCAGCTGGAGGAAGCCCAGAGAATAACGCCTGGGCCCATAAATATTGACTTGGCACCCATATTGCAGCACACTTCACAGCTTCCATCCACTCCGTCACATTTAGAGTAAATTTATTCCTATAACCACTGTAGAATCATGTGTCCTCCTAAGGGCAGATACATCCTGACTCCCCCAATGCATATCTTCTCAAATGTGAACAAACAAAGCCCATTGTTAAGCTTCATGTCACTGCATTATTTTTCACTGTTCAACAATGTAACAACAGCAGCTAGTATCATATTCTGTATTGTAGCTGTGTTGCACACATGTACATGCACATATCTTACAGATACCAGTACTATCACCATGACTACCAACACACAAATACACCCTTATACGCACACAGTTTTTCCCCTAATGATGTTAAGAAAATGCACATTTTTAATAGGGCAAACTTCAACCGGCATCTTCATGTAGCATTTTCCTGATCTCATTAGTGCCTCTCTTCCTCAGCCCACGTGAAAGAGAGAAAGAGAGGAAGAATGCAGACTGTGTGCTGTTTGGTGCCCTTGATAAGGCTTGCTTCCTGAAATAAAAAATAAACATGTCTGTCTGGCTTTCCGCATGCTGTTCTGACATTAACTACAAAGCCCCATGGAGAAAGAGCGAAAAAGGAAAATTAGCTCCTCTTGACATGATTGTGGCAACTGAACCGTGGATTGCTGTTTGCCTTCAGTCTCGTAAAAGGCAGTTGTCTGAAAATCATGTTTGGCTCTACATAGATCTATCCTCTGCACCCAAACATATTAGGCAGATGACAAATGCAATAGAGCCCAATGTGGAAATCAGATGAAAGAAAAGCCCTGTAAACCAGCTGGGAAACACAACACTTCTGGTTGGCATGAGTACATACTGTGAAATTAACAATAACAAATAAAACTAGTACAGAATGAGTGAAGGATTTTAAGGGTCCCCCATGTCATCCACTGGCTGTAAATTGGTGGTGCTTGAGCAATTGTGTCTGGGCCAGTCTGATTATAGTTGTTGTTGAATAAGTGTACTCTTAGAGGACCAGGATCAATGCAAAAAAAAAAAAAAGGGCTCAATGACGACATGGCTTCTGCAGACAGCACTCTCTTTGATACATGCAAAGCAAAAGTTAATGTGAAAACCTTCTTTGGATTCTGCTCCGCAATGCTTTGAAAAAAAATATATTGGACATGCCTTTAATTTAAGCTCTGCAGCTCAGCTCCTTGCTTGAGTACAAGGGCCAAATCAGAGGGACAGAAAGATGAGTGGCTGAGCGCAGACCGGGCCTCAGAACAGAACTTCCGAAAGGCTAATGGATGATTGGGTAATATTTTTCATAAATACATTCTCAGTCTTTAATGCTTAGCGTTACACAGTAGAACATAGAACACGACATAGTGCTCATTGTAGGGTTTAAATAAACAGGACAAAAAACAATGTGCCCTTTATTTGAATTTGGCAATGTAGATGTGCGTGTGTGACAGAAATGGGGTATGCTGGAGCAAGGTCACACAATACTGCTGACATGGTAACCGCCTCAAAGTCATTGGGATTATTTAACTAACAATCAATCATTTCAACATTTACCTCAAAACATTTACCTACTTCCACCGTGTAAATCCTGCCTCTCTTCATTTTCAGTCCATGCAATTTCTCTCTGCTAAATATAAATAAAACTCATCCCGATAATTTTTTCTTCGCAGCAGGCCACCATATAAAACAACTTCCTCCCGAAACAAAAAGTGTGGTTACATCTTGCAGGTTGCCTGTGAAGTGAAAACACTCTTGCCTGCAGCTGCAGCTGTGTCTGAGAAGCACAGAGCGGTTAATCACAGCATGCTCCAAACAAATGGCTGCGATGGGTCAGACAGTTTACCTGTGTGAGCTTATACGCCAGATCAGACACTAAGGACATAAAGAGACAATATCACAGCTGGTAAAATTACAGTCTTTGTTGAATCCCAAAACATAATTGTGGTTATTATAACATTAACTGTGAAGCCCAGCATGCAAGTAAATGTCCCCTTTTGTAGGAACACTTGTAGCTTTGCATTGTTGATTTTTTTCACAATGTTACTTTATATTTGTGAATGTGTATGATAGAACTTTATACACAAAGATGCTTAAAAAGAGAAAGAAAAAAAAATCCTAACCCAACTCTGGGTGTGATATCGAGCCTTTAGCAGGTATGACTGCAATATGTGATATTACATCTTGTACAATTCTGAACAGATGCAGATGAGAGGCTGGTGCATCGCAGGTCTGATAGAGATGATTAAAAGTGAGATATGTATGTGTCTATATTCATAAATTACGGTGCATCACCCCGTGAGATTGCTGCAGTGGGGAAAATTAAAGGAGGAGTCGGGGTTTGGCTGGCAGATGTGCTGTGCAGCAGGAGCACAGGTGCAGGCCGCTTTAATGAGCAAAGGGAGACCGTGTGGACTAAACTCCCTCATCTGTTGCCATCACACCAATGATGAGTCCTTTTTGGGGTCAGTTCCGCTCCGTTTACCCGCCCTCCTGGACAAACAGGTTTCCGCAACTGGCCATATGTACAGTAGTCAAAGGCAGGATGGAGGAGCCTCCTTGGCTCTGATCTGTGGGCAGGGGTTACCTGTCTTTGAGGGTGCTAATGCTAATGCATCATGAGGAAAGTAACTACTAGAGCGCACAATTTGTGTTTCTGTATAAGCCCTATTAAAATGAAGACTTTTGCAGGAAGTGTTGGGTAACTTAACCTTAAAAATATACAATGAAGTTTGCTATGTTTTCCCCATAAGTAGAAATTAAAGCAATAATATAAAGGAAAACTAATGTAGCAATTTAGGTTAATTTTTAGCTAACTGATTCTCATGTTTTAGGCATTAGCTGAAGAATAGGTAAGCGTTGTCAACGTCATAAAGAGTGCCTCAGTTGACTGCATGTTCATGTCACAAATGCTTCCAAAAATGTTTCTACCCTACCGCTGCGCTTTTCGGTAATGCCATGAACTCTCGTTCTGTTACTACCCAACACTGCTAACATATAAGGTGGCATACCCATTTGGTACATAGGGGTTTAATACTGGGATAAAAAGAGCTGGGATGTTTACATTATAACCATTTACATGGCAGGAAACTTGTTAAGTGACAGAATAGAGGCCCTGCTCACTGAAGCTTTAATTAAAAAACTCCAAGCCAAAGGGAAAGTTGTCGAAGGATAAGTAAAGGTCTCACTATCGCATTAAATTACCACCTCTGTTAGCCTTACAAGACAGTGTTGTGGCTATTTGAGATTAACTTTCATGTAGCATTACGATACTGTAGTTATCCATGAGATGTGAACAAGGTTGGATGCCACAGAAGGCAGATGTGAGTGAAAGTTTACTTGAGAAAAGGTAGCCTGGTTAGTGCACACATACAGTCTCACAAGGCCCTTAAAGTAATTAAAGAATTCATACTGTTAATGGGAAATATATGTCACACAGTCAGCCAGGCAGACTGAGGTTTGAAATTTGCATCAACCTGAATTTCCCATTAGATCTAGACAAGCTTTGCTGTGCCTGCGGCTGATGCAAAGCAAAATGAACGTGGGCACAAGAGCTGACCTAGAGCTATTACTACATCTATTGTTATGCTGCATTATATGCAATTTGTTTTGTTCTGTCTTGTTTTTCCCAACAAAAACATCAGCTATGAGACACTAATGTTTCATCATCGTTGTGCTTGGAGTCGCAGGGACAAACGTGGGACAGGTGGTGAGGTTCGGAAGCAGATCAAACTGAATTTGCGTTTCTACCTTTTTGGGTCCCTCTTGTCTGACATGGCTGGTACGGATGGGTTGCACAGCAAATAGACTTCACCAGAGCAGGCCACATGTAGGATATCACACATGGGAATGGACGGATGATAGGTTTTGGTACTCTGCTTGTGACAACAACCGTCACAGATCCCTGCTTTGATGGCTGCACCCTATCTTCACCCCATCCTGCTAACCTCATAGCATTCCTGTAGAGGAGGGAATCATCACCAAATCCCTCTCTCTCTCTCTCTCTCTCTCTCTCTCTCTCTCTCTCTCTCTCTCTCTGTGAAATGTAAGCATCAGTGTTGTTATTTAGCACTGCATCAGCTATGTATCAAATCTCTTGTACTATTTACAGTGAACCCTCTGATCCCAAGCTTCACTGTTCATTACCATTAGCAATTACAGATATGTGACATTATTACACTGGAGAATAGCTGGAGGAAACTTGCTCGGCATTGATTACAGTGACAGTGAAATTGGAGAGTCAATGTCTCTTGGTTATCACAGACATTTATCAACATCAAGTCCTGTGTCTGTGTATGCCTCTGATTTATGTACTGTGGACAAAATATTGTTTGTTACAAATTGTTTTTTTCATTAAAGCCCATTCTCAAATTTGTGTTTTTCTGTTTTTATCAACCAAATAACTAAAAGATGATGTTAGTCTACTTTGTATGCTGTAATGGAGGACTGGGTTACATTGAAATATGGGAAACACACTGTTATTTTAAAGCCCTGCCTGATCTAAATAAGCCGCTGGCCCTTTTATGTAAGCCGAGACTCTCTTTGAGTCCGTTTTGAGAGGTTGAATTCAGTTAGCCTCCATGGATGCCAATAAGATTCTGGATCACATGCACAAATGGTCCTCCATGAGAGGAGATACTGCCGGTCACTTAGGCTAAAGAAATAAAAGCAGTCCTGTGGTTTGCATCCCTCTCAGTGTTTGACCTCTGAGCGCTAACACAGTCTTCAGTGCAGATGGCCTGCATGCGCCTCACTGCTCACCCAGGTACCATCGCTGTCACCTTGTTACCCTCAACTCACACACACCAGTCAAACAGCCCAGTGGCAGGGCTGAGAGCTGGCATGTGCCCAACAGCCCTGGGCCCACCTCCAGAGCAGCCAGGAAGCTCTTACACACGTCACTCGAGAGAGCTCTTGGTGAATACACTTGTTACAGCCTGAAATGTAAATACAGGTTTTAACTGAACCAATAACACAGAGCTCAGTTAACTCGTGCCATTTGGAACATCTGAATAGTGAATAAAAGGTGGATTTTTTTAAAAGACAAAGCTGTTTATTGTCTTCTAGTCAGACTGTTGTGCGTCCTACAAGATGTCTGTGCTTGATTAATGTAATATTTAAAGAATGTCTGTACCACCAGGACTTCACCCTGCTTATCACCCTGTAAATGTGCTTTATCACAGGTGATAAAAACTTGCCTCAGCATCATATATTTTAAGAGAAGGTGTGATAGTCCTCTTATACTGTACCAACACAAAGAAGTTGCAATGGCCTTTTTTCTAAAAGGCGCCACTCAGAAGAAAATATAGTGACAATAATGTCTAGTCAAAAGTACCAAAGCATGTTTAAAAAAAGTTTTGGAAAACAGGTTAAATCGTGCACTAATGTGAAAACAGGACAAGAAAACATCTTAATGGTTAATCACCTGCCTGTATCATAAATATATATCCTTCATCATTTCGACAGGAGATTTAAAAACTGCTAGAAAAACTGGGTCTTGGTTGACAAATGCTGTGTTTGGATCTTTTTAAAATTCATTCACCAACTTATACAACCTACCTGCCCATCGCACCCCGACGTCTCCTCTTTGTCTACCAACAGAAGTATAACATCCCCTACATACATGCAGTAAACCATATGGACATACAAATGCATAGCAGCCCTGCGGCCTGCAGCAATTCTATCTGCAGATTCACAGCAGTAGAAAGAGAGAGAGAGGATAAAGGGACAAAGAAGACAGAGAGAGAGAGAGAGAGAGAGAGAGAGAGAGGGAGAGAGAGGATTCACTCACAATAACAAGCGAAGAGCAGGCTGCTAACTGCAAGGAGCCTCCAGCACAGATAAACACAAGATAAAATGTTACACACACATATGCAGCCACTGGGAAGAAAGACAGTCTGTGAACGATTCAACTTAAGTGTTCAGAAACCTAGTGAACTCAAACATGCGCTACACAAAGATACATATACATTATTTAACGCACATGGTCATTATATTTCTGTATAGCACCTCTTACTTGTATTCATAATCTAGACGATGTATTATTTTACATGCAGAGCCAGACATGGTTCTGAGACAATTCTATGAGAACATGCAGCAGTTGGCGCAAAGTGTTCTCTTGGTGCTCTAGTTAATGCGGCACCGATAAAGCCTTTTGATCCATTTTTGAATGAGCACCACTGTAGGTGAATGATGATTGATTGTGCTTATATAGAGATTTTCTGGTCTTCTGACCACTCAAAGCACTTTTACTCTAAATGTCACATTCACCCATTCGTACTACGTTCACACACTGATGGCAGAGGATGCCATGTGTAGTGCCCATCTGTGCAAATAATCCAAATTATACTCATTACATATGCTGCTGCTACTGTATGCCATCGGGAGTAATTGGGGTTTCATTGTCTTGCCCAAGGACACTACATCAATTTAAGTGCAGGAGCTGAGGATTGAACAGCAATCTTCAGATTGGAAGATAAATGACACTGAGCCACAGCCACCCGGCTTAAGGGTGCCCAATAAGTAACTGCTGCTTTCATCTCTGTTTACTATTTAGTTGTTTCCTCTCACATTCAAACCAAAGCCCACAATGGCTACGCTGCCTCTCACTGAGTAGCAGTAACTTCTATGTCTAATCAGCTTGAACAAGTATCTGTCACTGAAGCCCAGAACTAATGTGTTTTATTATTCCTGCATATAAATCTGAGATATTACAATGACATGTTATAATAATTGTTTTTCTGTCTGTCAACTTATCCTCCAGCAGGATTTTGTGTTGCCTTCCGCCCACATCCTGTGTTCACCTAAAATATATCTTTTTCATTTCCCCCCGATCAGTGAAGTCTGCGTGGAGTGACGGAGACAGGGAGTCGACTATGACATTTACGTTTGCAATCTGGTGCCTCCTCATGGCTTGTAAATACACACAACTGCTAAGATCTGCTTGTATGAGCATGCACTAATGGGAGGGGAGGAACGCTTCAGACATGTTTTAGGTTATCAATACTGTCCTCATTGACATTCACCCGCACAGAGGGAATGTGCTAAAGTAGTTCACATGTGAAAGGGGATGTGCGTGCATGTGTTTCTGCTTTTAGATGTTTGCCTGAGTCTGTGCCTGCGTGTGCAGAGTGTTAATGTCAACACAGGGTGCAGAGGGTGAGGCTCATTGTCTTTGAAGACGTCAGAAAGAGATGAAAGGGTTCTCTCACACTGATTCCCCCCCTCCCTGTTATCCCTCTCTACCTTTTCTCCCCTCCATAATCCAATGATGTGCCTATAGCTCTCTCCCATTTCCCTCCTCAATTCACGCACATTGTAGTATTGACATGCATAGGCCATACCACTCTCTTCTATAAAGGAAAATGGATTTGGCAGAAGTGAGTCGTGAAGCACTTTTGCCTTGTTGGATGTCCCATGGGGGTTGCGAATGGATATATCTTTTCTAAGAGCAGGTATAAAAAGAAAGGAACCCCTCTCAACACACAGTTCATCTATAAGCTCTACATGCAGCTCCATACACTCCACCTGCATCCCATCAAGGACTTAACACTACTGAAGTTCTTAGCAGACAAATTTCCTTGTTGGTTAAACGAGAATTTAATTCAGAGTTCAGTAAACGTAAGTCATGAAAGTAGATTTAGAAGAGTTCACTGACTCAGCTAGCCTTATCTCCTCGGGCAGATCGTTCCACAGTTTTGGAGCCATCACAGAAAACGCACCTTTAGTCACCTTTAGTTATAAGTTTGATATGAAGAGCAAACAAAATACTTCTGCCCAAGGATCTTAAGGTTTAACCTGCCCCAGACTACATACAATTTTATCTCCAATTTCTAGATCAAAATACTGCCAAACCGCGCTGCTCCTACAAGATGCTCTCCGTTCACTGTGCTTGTTTAAATCCAGGTTGTAGAGTGGGGAGAGTAGCCCCATTAAACAGAGCTACATCAATATCTGGATGCAGAGGACGAAGTTATGTAATGGAATGACTACTACAGACATTTAAACAGGTTCAGGTTCCTTGTAGTAGTGCTTAAACTTTAATGAAGGTGGGGCATATGTGTACCTTGTTGTTTGTGTTAAAGTATGTAGTCAGAAGCACATTACAAAAGGTGGAGCAGCTGCATATGAAGTGAATGCAAAGACAAATGTGAATATGTATGTAAACTTAAACTGAAATGTAGAATTTGAATAAAGATGCGGTCTACATGAGCTGCTAATGTTGTTGTATACGACTTTTTTCATTCAGCAAATTTGTCAGAGTTACTGTAGTAGTGCAAGAAAAAGGTTGGACGCCAAGTGCTCATGCTTACAGCTGGACTGGTGCAGGCAGTAAGACTGGTCACAAGAAATAGGCAGGTCCAGGTCACAGGAACAAAATAAACTTAAAAGGCAAAAGACAAATGTGACTTTAGAAAATAGAGTAAGGAGGGTGACTTGGCAGCTAAATGAAGGGAATGGGCAGTGAGACTGATTAGAGAGGCGGAAGGTCAGGACACTGGTTGGTTGATAAGAACTGGGAACAGTTGAGTGATTTATGAAAAGAGAAAAATGTCCAAGAACCTCTAGTGGAGGGGCAGAGAATGGCAAGGGAGCTTGGGAAGTGGAAATGTGACTTTTGAGGAGGATCAAGGTGACAGACTTATAAAGGCAATCGGAGAAGGAGGAAAAAAAAATAGCTGGAGAACTGGAGATGCTGGTGAGCGTTGAGATCATTCAGAGCTGTCACTCATACACACCAAAGAGCCACCCAACACATGGCTGCGTAGGCTGCTATCTAGCTAAACTTGGTACACTGGCTGCCTGGGGTGAATGAACATAAACAGTATAGCAGTTATATTTGTGTAAAAAAAAAAAAATGTAATAAATATTGTGTCCGAACAAGACTTTAAGCATGCAGAGCTTACAGTTTCTGCACTGCTTAATATGCTAGCTGTAGCATTTAGGTCAAAGAACTGGGGTCTGCCAACATCTCTCTCTACCTGCTCTGCCAATACAGAAGAGTCATTTTCAGTCATTCAATTTCCCTGTCAATAAAGCAACACTGGCACAAGTGTAAATGAGTGAAGGGCTGAGGATGGGCCCCTCTTTTCACTATTTCTAACACCAACCTGGCTGTCCTGTATGCAGCTGAAGCAGCATGAATTTCAGAGAGGAGAAGAGATTAGTACATTGTCAACCCTGACATATGTTGATGCAGGAGCAGGCTAACCATTTTTAAGCCGAAAAAAATGTATTACTGTCAGGCTGTGTGAGTACTAGCTTGAGCAGTGACTATTTTCTTTCCTAAGCTAGATTTGTTGTAATTTTTTCTTGTTTCATTGATTACATATCCAGCTTGAATAGGTATCACCCATTGCTCTCTCTTCCCTCTCTGCTTGGCACCCTCATGCTTGAATCAGCATCTCTTGCACATCTTTATTCAAAGCATAAAGGGCAGGCCATTTTCTTCTAGTATTTAATTCGTTTTTCAGACAGATTGTTTTTAAGACAGATTGGAGGCTTGTTCCAAACACAGCCACTGTACACTCTGCATTGTAAACCCTCCATTAATGCATTATTTCCACCTTACTGGGCAATATTCTGTGACAATCTGAGCAGGGTCTCCGAAGAAACTGGGAGTGTAGGCGGTCATTTGAACTCGTATCTAAAAAATCTTTCTATATTTTTGAAATATTTGTAGACATGATCCGTTTAACTCAATATCAATCTCGGTACCCTTAGGCAATCGTCGTCTATCATCGTCCAGAGGCATATCGTCCGGAGGTTAGTGATAAACGACTACTGTTGTGGAGCTACTAAAATCCTTGAACACTTTCATAATATACATGTATTGTTTCACCAGATGTTCTTGGTCATTGACCAGGTCAACACGACCTAGCATACATGTATTCTTTTAACAAGATGTTCTTGGTCATTTATCAGATCGAGGCGATCTGGCATCATGTGTTTTCTAGAACTTGTTATTTTGTACCAAATAGTAAGAGTCTTGACGTGGGTAAGTGTCTTGGGACAGATGTGTGTATGTGTGTGTGTGTGTGTATGAGTGTGTGTGTCAAATTAAGTTCCTGTTACGTGACTGAATCAGAAGGTCAGATAAAACACTGCCAAACTCCAACACTACCAAGCAAGGCTTCCTTTTCCGTTTGGAAATTCTTTGTCCATAAAATCCTGGAGTAGCGACCGTTCGTCTGTTGAGTCTCAGTTCAACATTAGATTGTTAGCTTTACCGTGGCTTCACTCGGGCTCACTTCAAAGTATGAGTCCGAAAAGGAAACCAATTTCAATGTGATCTACTTGAAAATTGGGGAAATTAAGTTTGCTGAAATAACAACACCATGCTGAAGATTTGCAAAAAGTAAAAAGTCAAGTTTTGTGAGGTATGTGGTCAAGAGGACAAGAAACTAACGTTTAAAATGTTTGTTGAATGAAGGTCGGCTCGATTTTTTCTGATGTGTTTCAGGTAGTCAGGAATCAAATTGGCTTTAACAATACAGGGTCAAGCAGATTTGTGGCTCAAAATTTTTGATCTATAACGGATTGTTAGCTTCACATTAATGTTAATTAATGTACACCAAAACCAGCTGATACCTAATTGCTCTGTACAGCTCGGACTACAAAAGTACTACAAACCGAAACCAGTACAGTTCACATGCTGAAAATCATGACCCGTGTGTATGTAGAATCTGTAAATAGAGATTTAATATCTCAATATAAATGTGAATGTGAGCTCTAAAGTGTTTTGAGACGTTGCTGAAGCTGCTACTGCTAGCTGTGGCAGGGATGTTATTGTCAACGGGGGGCCTCACCACATTAAATACCTGTGATTCCCTCAGATTCATACTGTGTTGACATAAATGCTGCATCATATTTGATGTGATTTCTCCCTTGCATAAAATGTATTTGTTGCACATGATGCACTTAGTTGTGTGTCACTGTATTTTTTTGTGTAGCTAGCCAAACTTTTGATCACCTGCTGTGGTTCGCCATGATCTTCTCCTATGACAGCAAAGTTGTCATTTAAGCACGATATAGTGCGTCACAAATGACCTAATGTTACGTCACTCAGCACAGCATTCTCTTGCATAGTCTGTCACTCTCTTCCCGGGGCTGCAGTGAGAGTTCCTGCTTGCTTAACTGTGAAAAAATGTAATATCTTGACATATCTTACATTGCATTGCACATAAAATAAGTTTATGTTTCGCTACAGAAAGGTTTCCATGTGGATCTGAGGGCCAAAGCCCTTCAAGGTCATCTAAAAGACGCAGAGCTACAGCTTGACAGCAGAGGAGAGATTCACTTTGTAGAGCAGGAATATATTATCTATTCTGCTGCTATATTTAAGAGCAAATAACAAATTTCAACTCCCTGACATGAGCTGCTGCTATTATCAAGGGAAATCAAGAGGAGGGGTGAGTAACAGCTCACAGTAACCTCCAGGTGTGATGCATGTTGCTAACATTGCACCTGTAGTAGAGCAAAGATCCTGGCAGTAAAGCAATTTGTACCCCGTCACATGCTGATGTTTTCTGTCTTGTTATATTCAGCGCAGGATCTCTTCAACTGATCCGACTGTGACACAGCTGAGTCACGTCTCACTGTTTTGGGATAAAAGGTGGAAGATGGAGGAAGTCTTCCATCCAAAGGCTTGCAAGGGGTAAGTGGGACAAGACTTGAAGAGAAAAGGCTCAACCAGGCTGAAAGAGCTCAGGAAGGAGCAATAAGTTGTCCCTGAGGTGACCCAGTCTGATGAGAACAACACTGCTAACTGGCCACGGCTTCGAAACACATAGTGTTTTTTTTATCAGATAAAATGGGACAACAACCACTCTCTCTCTCGTATACCCACAGGCTCTTTATGTGACTCTGCAGGTGAACCTGCTATGATACCTCCTGCATCTTACAGCTAACTGGTTAAGCTACACTGCTGCAGCTGGAGTAAGGAACCTATTGGGTCTACAATTATCACCTTAATCCACACAATTGTTCGTTTTTTTTTTCTGGCATTAGCATTTACTAGAAATCTGCCTAAGACTAATTTTCACACAAAAAAACATTTCAATTTAGTGTGTCAAAGTGATCTAATCTAGGATCAGATATGGCTGCGATTGAGGGCCACATGTGCTTGTAATTAAGGCAGAGTCAGAGTTGTGCTGCTGGAGGGAAGCATGGTCTCTAAGGTCAGACTACAATCACTGCCTTCACATGAGGCCTGCCTGCTCCTCGTCTGCACCACAGAGAGATCTGAGCTTCCAGCCAGGTGACTTTATCATCAGCTTCCCTAATTGGAAAAACATGCTTTTCATTGGCTGGGTAATGACTGTGAATGGTTTTATAGCTCGTCTAACAACAGGCTATTTTCAATTACCTGCAGACCCAAGTGTTCGGATGCCATGAAATTGAGGGATGGAAGAGTTTGTACAAAAAGCCTGCTGATGTGCTTAAATCTGCTCATTTGGAAAATAGACCTCCAGTACTGGTGGCTTTATAATCAAACCTATCTTCCTGATAGATGATAATGACAACAGCATGTATGTTTCCATCCATAGCAAATGTGCCCCCCCCCCCCCCCCTTAACAGAAACACATCAATATCGCGTTAACGAAAATTCTAATGTTATGCCCATACAGCTGTTTTTTTCCACTGGACATAATGATGTCATTGTGAAGTTGACATTTGGTGTAAAAAAAAATCATCATTTTATCATTTTATCCTATTATATATTTCTGAAATTGTGTCAGAAAAAGATATGTATCTTTGAGTTGTGGCCAATAAAGTTCAATTAGAGGTCAAGATTTATTTATATAACCACTAAAAATCTATTCAGTCCAAGTGGATGTCTGTGCCAAAACTCAAAAATATCAGAGAAGGCCCTGAGATATCTCATTCACCAGATCAGGATGGATGGACAACCAGAAGAGGCAATCAATCCTGCCATAGCTGTTTCCGCTTCAGAGACATTAAATTCTTTTGTGGAACAGTAGAACATGAAATCTGCCTTTTTAAGAAAATCACCTAGTTCCATGTGCACCATTTAAAAAGTCACTTGTGTTTCAGGCGGGTTGGATGATGGTTGATAATCACAGTGACTAGCAATGTGCCATAAAGACAAATTTATTTTTGGATAAAACATTATATTTCCAGTTTCAGACTGACACTGGCTGCTTTGTTTTACCGTCCTTCACCTCCTAGATATCAAGAGTCTTCCTTGAACACCTGCCAGAAACACCCCTCTGAAATTGTAGCTGAATTTTCAAGTCTTCTTACTCTCTTTCTCTTTCTCTTGTTTTTCTATATGACACCGTTTAACTTCACTTTGTTTAAGTCTCTTTTGTTTCTCCCTTCGCAACACTGTCTTTTCCAGCTCCATGTCTTCTGCGCTACTCACTTAATTCTCCTCGCCTCATCGTTCCAGCTCTGCGCCCCCCTTTTTTTTCTCCATCCTCACTTCATCAACCCCCTGCTTCATTTCTCTCTTTGCTCTCGTCGCTCCGTCTACATCACTTCAACCCTCATATGCCGTCACTCTTTCTATCCCTTGCCCCTCAGTTCACATCCTCTTGAGGCTGAACTCTCTATTAATAGCATAGCATAGGAATACGAGGAAAAAAAGAGACGGAGAAAAAGAGAAATAACAGAACAAACTGTGAGAAAAGCTTGCACTGATACGACACTGACATGGAGGGCCTGTTGCAGGAATGCGGACGTCCACACTTTACACCCCACAAATTCTTATTTTACGATGAGTTTAGCTACATCCCACATCTTTGACCCTAAAAGGGAGTTTGTAGCATGGCTTCCCTTTTTTAACAGACCGATGTGGGTTTCACAATTTTAACAATGATGTTTAAAATCAGGCATTCCTTATGGACTGGCTTTTCAATCAACTACATGCTTAGGTTTGTCTGCTTTTCATTTCTATTGTATATGAAGAGAATCAAGTGAGAATAATGTAAATCGAAATCCTAAATTTTCACCCTTAAGGAGAACAGATTTAATACTCTAAACTAATTGGCACCGACACTGTTGTGTTATTTCCTGTATACTTTGGTGTGTTTGTTTCCAGTGTTGGGAATGTTCATTGGGCCTTTACTTTGACATACACAATATTTTTATCCCTAGCTTTCATTTTCTCACAACAAACTAGCCAATTGTAGAGTAAAGAGCATGGGAGCCAGTATGGTTATGGAGGAGCAACCGGAAAAACACCATGTGTGGAGGTCAGCTCAGCTCGAGAGCAGACTCTGATTGGACACAGTTCACGAACAGTGAGAGCCTGTATACTGCCTTAAAATTAATTGGTTTTCTTTTTTTCCATTTCTGGAAAAAGAAAACACAAAAAAAAACAAGAGGCTGCCGAAGAACGTGAACGTGAGGGGCAAGGAAGAGGGCAAGGGGTTCATTTTTCTTCCACTTAGTCTCAAGGGATTGGGGCCGGGAGAGAACAACGATAAATAAGCAAGAAAGGGTTTATCGCTGAGGAAAATAGGAACTAGGGAATCAAGGAGCCACTATCTGAGATTGTAATCACAGTACTGCACAGCTTGAGGTATTACTGAATGCCGCCAAACCTATCATGATGAGAATAAGATAGCAGGAAAATGATCCTTTGAACTAATTCAAAGTGAGTGATTGTGATACACCGAAAGTGTGTGTGTGTGTGTGTGTGTGTGTGTGTTTGCGTTCTTGAACATACACTCAGATAGGTGTATCTTGTAAGTCTCAGCCATACAGAGACACGACAACAATTTAAGGTGTCCCGCCATTAATCATTGTCACACACATTCGTTAAAGAGTCATTCATGACTCTCACGACTGCTGCGGAATTAAACTCCATCTGTTGCCCTTTGTTCTGTTTGATTAGGGACTGTCACATCTGTCTCTTATTGTCATGGCTCTTTATTGTCTGGTAATTGTTGTTTGTGATCCAGATCAAAACAATTTGACCAGATCACAACATAAAATGAATTATTCCTACCTGAGATTCTAACTTTCCAATAGGTCTTTTATTGGTAGGGTTATTACTTTAAAAAGTTAGTCAACAATGTTTGATTCTTTTTCTTAAACTTTATGAATGTTTTGTATTTAGTTCAAGGCCATTTTGAAACCTGCTTCGGTAACGCATTCTAGGACTCTCGAAGGCAGATATTAAAGGGTAGTCTGCTGTTGAGCATGGCAATTTTGAGCCTTTTAGGTGAAAATTGAAGCCCAAGGAAAAAGAACAAGGCAACTTTGACAGGTTTCCAAAGAGTTTCAAAAACAAAACATAAAAGTTGCTCTGTAGAACTATCATATGTGGAACAATTGAGTTTCTTCAAATGACTCAAACATCCCAGTTGCACCCTAGAAGGTTGGAAAGCTAAATATGTTTGGTGTTCTCAGGAAAGAAGATAGCAGTAATCTGAGATAACAGGAAGGTGAAAAAGCTTTGGACCCTTTGTATGTCAAAAACTAGCTGGTGGGTCGGCACAGTACAGATAGTTTTCAGGCTTTTGGACTTGAGTAGAATGTGGGGGGAAAAGAAGGATATGCAACAATGTCAAGTTGGGCTCTGGGTCAAGTAGAGCAATGACAATGAGCTTTTATGTGGACTCCTCCTGGATGATTACCTGTGATTGCAGGGGAAATTACCGTGCGAAGGCCACGCTGTCACAAACCTTTTTAGCAGTCTGAGCCTGTGTTTCATTTCCCTGAATCTGAAATGGGTTGTGAATTATATGTTGGAATATGGAATATGTGGCTGCTCAGACACTTGAGCAAAGTGCGTGAAAGGGTCAGAAAAGAGGTGAGACAAAGCAGGAAGAATTTAAAAAAAGGGCATGCTAAAAGAAACACTTCTGGTAATGAATGCAAAATATATCTTGCTAGTCGATAACACGAAAAAAATACATGAAAGATACGTCTCAAGAAATGCATAAAAAGAGCTTTGGCTTGCTAAAGACATACGATTTAGATACATGACAAGAGTCCAAAAATATGTTTAGAATCAGAGATTAACGGACAAAGAATAGGCTTGAACAATGTGACGTACAACAGAGGAAGATGAGCTTGCAGAGTTCATACATTCCTGATTATGGTTGCCCTAAGAGGCTTTATCCTAATCCTACCACGGTCACAAGCTGCAGAAAAAAAAATATACCATCATTAATGTTTTCGTGGCTTTGAATTTTTTTATTTAATTCAGTGTCCCTGGTCATGCCTGTGGGTATGACTAATACCTGAAAAGTTCTTGCCATCCAATAAGGTCCAAATGCAATTGACACACTGTTCAAACAGAACAGATTTAGAAAGGACTTGGCAACAGGAGATATTTAAAAACTGGGCAGCTCATAGAAAACTTAGTCAGAAATCTGTTTAAACGCCAACTGTTTGCGAGAAAGATTTAAGGTCTTGATTGACATTACGTCTGGGACACTCTACACTAGGCTCTACTCAACTATAACAACCCACTCACTATACATTTTTCCTCTTATTAATTGAGCCCTGCAGCCAATTAGATTCATGTATTCTCCTTGACCATGGTATAACTGCTGTTGCTTCCACAGTTTTGTTGCAAAGATTGACGTCAGTCATCACTTTTGCATGTCTTCAGTAGCTCCGGGTTTATTTTTTCTTGCAGCACTATTGCAGTTTCTAAATATTGTAAGTCATGATTGCTTTTCTTTCCTCTCGACAATCTGTGCAATGACATCCCACCACTCATGACAGCCTCACACTGTTCATACTTCAAAACCTATTAGTCAGCCCAGAGTCACAAGAGGCCATGCTTTCCCCACAGTAGAGTGAACCTGCTATCACTAGTTTATTTCACTTCAGTGCAGCAATGTCCACTTTTTTTTTTTTGTCTCTACAACTCACACAGTCTCACCACGTACAGTAGATGCAAAGACTAACACATAATCGCCGACACAAACTCCGGGAGAGAAAGGGATATGGAGCTGTAATGTATCACCCCCACTGGCGTGGCCTTTTCACACAAGCCGTTGTGGGTCTCTTATCGCCCACACTTCTTCCATGTGCAATGGCAATATTTCTGCGGCTGAATGGCTTGGACATAACTATACATCATCAGAAACTTTATGGTCTCTGTAGGAAACTCGGAGAGAACAGAGAGGTAAACAGGTTCAGGGCTTTCTCGGTTATCGCTCTCTTTGTTTCATTTGCGCAAAAGAACCTGTGAGCCAAGGTGGGAGGAAAGGATTCGATGCGTAAAAGGGAAGGCTGAGGGGAAGTGTTTGATGTGTGTGAGTACATAGGCACGCCTGATTAGACGAGAGAACAACAGCACTTTGTGGCTTCCTGTTTCAGCTCACCTCATTACTTTCCCATTCAGTATCAATAGCAAGTTGTACTGTCACACAGTCTGCAGTGCACGGGTAAGAAGTCATTAGAGATTTTTATTGATTCCCAAAATAAAACAGTCTTTAGGAAGACATTAGGTATAGAGTGGCTAATGGTATCCTGTTATAGAACAAATAAGGTGAGGTCAGACTTCAATTAAGCACCACTTATTACAATGCAGACACTGGTAAGATGTATCCATGTGTTGTTGACTGTTTGTTTCAGTCTGACTTAACATTGAACTGCAAAATTGTGTGACTCTCTGGGGTTCAGATTTGTCTAGATAGTGGATAGGCTGACCTCTGATTCAGGAGATATTGATTGTCTATACCCTTGTTTGTATTGTATAACTCTACTGCAAGATCACTCTACTGCAAGATCACACTCCCATTCCACATTAAGGATGAAAGAACCTTTGTCCTAAAGCATACATACAGTATGTATGAATCTTTAGCCTTTGTTCAACATGTACACCTGAGAAAATCTTTAAAAACTAAAGAACCTTGAATATTCAGGACTTGCCTGTTCACAAATGCACCTCACTGTCAGACAGGGGGGGGGGGGGGGGGAGGAGGGGTGAGGAGGGGGAAGGGGGCTCAGGAGGAAGGACACAACGTAAAAAGGAAGACAAAGACCTACTGGATAAAGCAAAAATGCCTAACACTTCGATGACAGTTTGTGCTTTTATATCAATGCTAAGTGTTATTGAATGTTTTTGCAGTATCAACAAATGAGTGATTAATACATACTGGCAAGCAGAAAATAGTTGTAGTAGAGAAGCTTCATCACGTGCATTCTGGTTGCCAGCTTTGCCTTCCCTTTTTGCAGATATTATTCCTGCATATTTCCAGCTGTGTTCAAACATCAGCTCACCCCGACTCCTTGAGGAAATGTTATCGAGGGGCAGCCGGTAAATTCCGAATGAAATCAGGGTGAAAATAAGGCAGTTTGCTTTCACACTTGCAGCTCAGCTCAAAAATGTGAACATTTTCAGGACTTCTGTGTATGTTTAAAAACAGATTTTGCAATCAAGTCAATGAACTCTTACCATGCTTAAAAAATGATTATTTTGCAGCTACTCTCACACAAGTTATTTTGAGCACAAGTCAACTTAAGAAATAGATGTGATATTAGAAGCAACAGCATCAGCGATAAGTAGTCATGGTAGTCAGTTTAAGCACTCTCTCCACTCATGCAGTGAAGTGTGAAACTGATACAACCACATAATCGCCTTTGCTTCCATCTTGACTTCACCGATAAATCCATATCCCTGTTGGGTTCATTGGTGCTATACTTAGTCTTGACCTGTTTATGTAACCTTAGACTACATCTAGCTGTATCATCCAGATAACATGACCTTCAGACTGTACTCAAAAGTTAGGAAATAGAATGAAATGTCAAAGACACCTCTGCCCCTTTTTTCAGTTTCCTATGTTTGATAACACAGCCTCCAGGTTTCATATCCATCACCCTCTAACAGTGAGGGTCATCTGGTCATGCCTGGATCTTGGATTTTTAAATTGGTCTCCCTCATGGTGTCAGCCTATGGTTCTTCATGACCTCCTCTCCATGTGTTTCCTCCAGTTGTGTAATAGCTATATATCCAGTTGGGCATTACATATGCCATCTGGTCTTCCACCACCTACAGAGTTAGGCCTTGCATTTTCTGCAGGCGGGAAAGCAGCTTAGTTTTTTCAAGTTATGTCATAGACAATCACAGTGGGATGGGAACATGCGAGCATGTGTCTGTTTTTTTTACCCCCAAGTTGTTCTCACCTTTGTTCTCACCTGAATTTATCTCTCCTGTGTCCAATAAACACATCCTGCCCAGTGTTATTTCCTAGTGTTTGAACATTTTGGCCCTGTTCTCTTTATTCTTTTTTTACCTCACTTATTTTCCTGGATGTGTATTCCTGCTTTGGACTGATCCTGCTTCTACTCTTGCCATTCTTACCATTAGGTAAACTTTGCGTGTTTCCTTTTATTCAAGCAATTCATTTGAAAAGCACCCCTATTGACTTTGGAGTCTGCACTTGGGTCCTCTACCCTGACTTTCTGTCTGACCACATGTGATTGTAACTACTGACAAGATCGGGAACGGTGAGTGACAGTGTAAGAAAGACAGTGCCCATGTGCTAAAGAACAAGCTATGAATTTAGATTGGCTGTTAAAGTATTTATCAACAGACAAGCTTGTTATGTTATGACCTCATGGAATTACAAGCACCTCAGCTTTGTTCAGTTGTTGATGTGCAAAGCTCCACCAGGAGTTGTTTCCTTCATTACTGACGCATGAATGGGAAGGGTTATTGACAAATACAGTGTTGGCTCTGACATTGCTGTTACACTTTCAAGTTGCTGCTCACATCAAATTCAAATCCTTTTGCTCGATTACAAAAGAGCAACAAAAAACGGCTCCTCCTTGCCTGAACTCCTTCATCCCGGTCAACACTCCCTCCTGCCCACTACGCTCTGTAAATAAAAGGTGCCAGGTCCTACCTTCATAAAAACTCCTCCAATGTAGTCCCCCCCATGTTGGAATAAAAAAAAAAAAATTGATCTGCTGAGTTCCTTTCCACCTTTGAGAAAAAGCTTAAGTCTCCCATGAACATCTACAGTATTACACACTCAATGACATTGGCGATAATGCTGTGGATGTCCTATGATGATGATTAAACAAAATAAAAAATATCTATTCTATGCACCCTGCACATTGTCTCTCTGCATAGCCTACCTGCATCAGTCTTGAAGCTGTTTCTTGGCACTTACTGAAGTTTTATCTTCCTGTCTAGATCCTTGCTTGTGTTGCATTTACTCTCAGATGTGCATCGCTTTGTATAAAAGCGTCTTCTAAATGAAATTGTAGAATTGTAGAATTCATAAAGCTGGTCTTAAACAGTCTTCCAATGTCATGTTTCTGGCTGTAAAGGGGCTGTAAATAGGCCGAGACAAATGACCAGTCCATCTTGGGAGGCAGCAACAAAAGGCCTCTTAGATTTTTTTTATCCACAGCTCTTGGTAGTGCATATTTTCTGCCTGCTCCATTTCACAAGCTAATCTGAAATTTAGATTTCAGCAGGGTAATCATGTCTGACATCTTTTAGCATTGCATCATCACTAACTGGGTCAAACTCTGAGGTCGTGTAAAAGATACAAAGTTGTAATTTACCCTTTCTGTTGGAAAACCTAACAGCAAAGATAATTCAACTTTGACCTGAGTGAGTCATGAACTGCAGAAAGTTTGCTCCCTGTGGCAGAGATATAGTAGTTAAGATAAAGTAAGAACTCAGTTGACAGAGCTGAATACAAGTGCTGCACTCTGAAGATGAAGGTTATGCTTAGTTTCCCTCTCATTAAAAACTCTTCCCATCCCTGTTTTGCAATACTTTTCTTTAATCTGTTTAATGAAGACGCATATTTCAAATAAAGAAGGGGTTACCTGATTCAAAAACAGATGTTTTTTTTCTCACTGATAATGCCATGTCGCCTCGCTGGAATTCTTCCCAACACCTTTTCAAACACGTCTGTAAACAAGTCAACTAAAACTAAAAATGGCACGTGTAAAACAATGTCCTCAAGGAGCAGTCAATGTAAAATTGTATGATAGGGTGTTATTTTTTATATTATGGGGACTACAGTACCAATCTCTAAGAGGGGAATTTTATTCTTTCATTTTTTTTTTCTTTTTGTTAAAGAAGTGCCTGGTAACTTTTCAACATCAATCAGACAATACACAATGAAAAATTTGTATTGTCCTGTACCAATATTTGACATTTGAAAATATTTGATATATTTGATTTCTGCTACATTTAAGTGTGAAAAATTGCATATTCTTCCTTTAAGTAAACCTAAAGGCTAAAAATGTGAATATTCTTATAAATATCAAAATTAGGTTTTTCTGTGTATGATTGAGGGTAGATTCTTCAACAACCACTTGTTTTCCATTTCCGACATCATCCCTGAATGAATGATCATTATCATTAGATCTTGGATTAATAGCCATAAAACATAACCAAATAATATCAACCCATTGCCAGTGAATCAAAACAAAACTTGGCGCTGCAATTAGTGCTGTACTGAATGAATTATTCCTGCATCTCTGACCACCAGGATGCCATTAACTCTACATTAGGGAGGTCTTTTAGAGGCCAGTTAATAGTACAGCTCTCTCTCCCACGCTCTCTCACTCACATGTCCTCCAGCCTGTGCAGCAATAACCCAAGGATATCTTAACTCCAAGATGCCTTCCATCATACCGTATTTAAGTACATGATGGATTATGGAGGTAATTTCCACATACATCCCACATATCTCTTCTGGATTAGTGTCAGCAGATATGTATGCCACTGTGTCCTGAATACCCAATGAGTGATGAATCTAACCGTGGTTAACAGGAAGGGTATGTTTGTTTGCCGGTAATTCCATGTTAGTGAAATAATGTATTCTATGGTTGGCCTTTTCTATTAAACTTGTCTCTCATGAAACATCAAAGAGTGTGGATTTTAAATGGCTATTATCCTCATATTAAGCCTGGGTTTATGACACTCTCAATGGAGTGCTCTTTGATTGCGCTGTTTCGTTTTATTGCTGGGAAGCTTACATTTGCATGTGAGTAAACAGTCAAAAACGAGTGACGGCACAGGCAGAAGTCAAAGCACAGAGACCCCATTTATCTTTCTCAACAAGTAGCCATTTGTAGTTGAGCTCCATGTACACACACAGCTGCAAACAGGCACATGATTGCTCATATTCAGTGTGACAAACATAAGTGGCAAAGACACACACATTCAGCTAGCCAACTCATCACAACGTGCTAGGAGCCTATCCGTTTCAAACAACACACACACAAACAGCAGAAAGCAGGCAAGGGGGGATAAGACAGTGTGTGCAATGAATTCCAATGCCACACTGCAGATCCCTTTCTTATGACATTTAGTCAGTTATCATACCTGTCAAAACAAGTGTTTTCTCCATGCTGCAGAGGTGACGGTGTGGGAGACAAACAAGGAATGAGTAAGGCAGGGGAGGATAACTGTAGAAGAGGGAGCTAAGTTGAGCAGAGTGGTGATCTGGGAGATGTGCGAGAAGCTTGAGCGATAACCAAAGAGAGATGATAGAGATAAAACAGTATTTAAATCATCTAACAGAGAACCTTGCATGGAAACGTTATGGCACTGGAAACTGCTATTCTCTTTCTGTCCTACAACAACCTTACACCACACCCATCTGCTCGAACTTTTACATTGTATGCTCTGTACGGTATTCTTCTCTGAACCCAGGCTGATCACAGGCTGCCTCACTGTGGACACATCCAGCCCTGGAGGCATGCCCTGGGGAGAAGAGGCCTCTGGATTCTGTTGCAGAGCTCTGATTTAGCTGCTCCTCTGATGACTTAGCTCAGTATTCTCTGCTCTTGTCGACATGATTAGGTGCACACAGGCAGTTTGTACTTACATTAGCATGCTGTAGGCAGCCATAGTAGATACATAGATGCTATTTAATGTTCTTTTGAAAGACTACAGTAAATGAATGGCCGTGTCCGGGATGCCTGTTTATTATCATTCATAGTATAAAGTCAACAGACAATTTCCAAAACAAGATTTAAGTGTTTAATGAAAGGAAACGGCTCAAAACGCTGTCCTTAATCATTTCCTGTTGCCAAGCCTCTACAACTGCATTGTGAATAATAGCACAGGTGGACACATTTGGCATGGCTTAGCGTCTTCCAATGCTCATTCAAAAGCATTATCATTACGCTGCCAATTTCTTACTGTAGCTGCTTTAACAACCTGTTACTCTGTATTCATTTTCCAATCCTTCTCTTGGACCACCTCAGTTGCACCCTCATTACCATACATTGATCAGAATAAAGGACTCAACTCGGCTCAGAGTCGCTCTGGGCAGCACAGTCCCACAGCATGCACCTACTGCCTCATTAAACTTCTATTCATAATTCCTTTAATGATAAACTCAGTCCCTTTGTGTTTCTTTGTGAAATACCTGACATTAGCATACATTGGAACACGTTATAATGTAATACTTTGGGGAAAATGGGATTTCAGATTGATACTGATGGATATATTGGCACCATTAACTTTTTAGTCATAAGATATGACTTCTTTAAACACTCCAAAGCAAACAGTGTTGCTGCCAAAACTTTTCACTGAAAAAGATCCAATGTGCATCCATCATTCTTAAGTGGTTTTCTTTCTTACAAGTTGGGTTTCTTTTTGGCCTGATGAGTAAAACTGTTGCAATTTCAGACCAATTTAGACCTGATGTTTGATTCGTATGACTAGTTTTGAATTTCAGCCGGATCACACATCTTTAATTGTGCGTATGGAGGCAAGACGGCCGATCATGGCCCGATTAGCAGCCCCCAACCAGTCGAATCAATTTCTGGCATCTTTGATATTTTGGTCATACGACTGCACACAATTGCACAGTGTGAGCAATCACTCCACCACGAATTTCAGACAATCGTACAGTGTATGCCGCGCTTTACTGAGCAAAGCTGGATTGACATTGATTTTGGCAAGATATGTCATATCATATATTTGACATATCATTCAGCTTTGCTCTTCATCTGCATTCATCGAGATGTTTAAAGGCATATTGTATATGAATTGTGTCAGGAATACAACTACGCCTACAGGGCTTACAAATTACCACAAAATCACATAGTCCAGATCCAGATTTTGTATTCTGTTGGTTGCATCAGAAGATCTACAGAGCTTTATGTGCACGGCTTTCCATTTAAAGTTATTCCAGATTCAAGTTTGTGAGCTCTTTATAAAGCAAACTTACCAGTCTGACATGGACCTATAAAGCAGAAAACCATGTCTTTGAGGCAAGAAGATCAGCATTAAGATTTGCAAAGAGACATATATGCACTGGAAGTATCCCAGTAAGGATTGTAAAGATAAACAGCAACAACCACAGCAGCTCATCTACAGCAAGGAGTCTTTGGTTAGAGAAAGAGCATCTTTAGCCGTCCATATCTCTCTCTCCTCTCCATCACTCTGCCTTCCTTTATTGTACTCTCTGAGGATCCCTCTCATGTTTTCTGCACTGGCCTATTAGAGTGTACATCCAGCCAGTGCCACATTAAAATCCCAACAACCCAGTGCTTGTGGACTCTGTTTTTTTACAGAATAGTTTGATCCCTCTCCGACAGCAATCCACAATAATATTCTCAGACAAAATAGCCCTAGACCCATGTGCTGTGCTGTACTGACTGGTGTGTCATCTGTGCATCACTGAGACCCATAGAGAGAGAGAGAGAGAGAGAGAGAGAGAGAGAGAGAGAGAGAGAGATGGGTTGTGTGGGGGTGATGCAGGGATACTCAAATATACGGTAACACTGCATGAATTTTTCATCCGCCAGCAGCTGTTTTCATAACCTTTTCTTGGGGCAGCCGCTGTGGTTTTTGCAGTGGCAGAGAGTCATTGGCACGTCAAGCTTGGCAGCCATGGGTCTCCAGAAAAACAGAGGAGGTGGGTTGGTTGGCCATGGTGGCAGGTCAGCTGCGAGGGGGGGACGAATCTGCTGGTCTCTTGGGTCTTTGGTTATGTTTGAGAAGACAACGGGCGTGTGTGTTGTGGTGAATGGACGCCCCTGGCAGGTTTCCCTTGAAGGGAGTCAGGCGAGAGACAGGATGCTTATCCCTGGAGAAACTGCCCAACCCTCCGTGCCAATTTAGGTCCTGCTGCTGGTGCATGATGGGAAAGAAAAATGTCCCTCCCTCCCTTCTCCCTTCCCCTGTGAAAAGCACCCTGACCTGAATACAGATTCAGACAAATAATACTCGCTCTGTAGACGAGACACGACTTTTTGAGTATTCATCATCTTAAATCCCTCCTCCTTCCCCCGTCAAGGTGAGATTCAGGGTGTGAGGACTGCAGCGTTGTGCTCTGGCGCTGGTGATCCGAGCGAGAAACACGGCGAGGAGTGAGAAAAACAAGCAAATGTGACTGCGCAGTTGAGAGCTGCAGCCCCAGATTCACAATCATACTGGGAATCACAACACTTTTTAATAATTCAGGATGAATAGAGGAGAGAAAATTCTGCAGCAAGCAAGGAAGCCAAGGAAATGACAGGCAAGAGAAGAATCCAACAAGACTCTGTGCAGAAACGTTCCCAGTCAGGAGACACGTCTGAGGCACTGTTATATAGGGTTACGCTATACATCGGTGAATAGAGATCTCTTTTAGCATAGAGAATCGTTGTGCTTCTTGTTATTTATGACCTTGGCTCACTCACACATTCTCCAGCAACAGTCTTTCTCACTGTGATGTCTTCATTTCATCTGCAGCTCTGCTTCAGAATGAAGAAATTCTCAAATTATCGAGCCAAGCTTCAAATTTGCTGCCAATTTCACATCGCAAACATGCCATCGAAATATACATCCTGGGTGGCTTTGCTAAACCTGACATGATAGCTGTATGAGTTTGTACAGCTATCGTGATTCTATTTTTCAATTTGTTGCACTTGTCTCAGACAGCACTTCAGTTTAGCATGGAGTGAAAATTCCAAATAATTCTGTCTCAAATTAATGGGTTTGTTTTCTTGTTCTACTTCTCCCCACCGTGGCACAAACCACGACTCATTATGTTCAACCAATTTGAACCTTTTTTTTTTTTTTTTACCATCGGCTACAAGGTAGTGAGCAGAGGAAAACCTTTGCCAATTAGTCCGAGCCCTTGTGATTTAGCCACTCTGGCTAACAAATCCAATTTACATTAATTATTCATTTTGAGGTCACACACACACCCACACAGAATTGTCCCCGCCACGAGAGAGGAAATGTTGTTGTGTGATCTGTTTGTGTTGATGCTGTTTTGTTTCAGTTACCTCCATTTAGCATGTCTGTCATCCGGTTTTTTTCTCATATTTGTTGTAATTTGTTGTAAGGCCTCAAATGGGACTTTAAAATCTTCATTCTGAATACATTTGTATATGTGAGGAAATGCTCTCTGTCTGCAGATAGAGTGAATGTCTGTACACCAGGTGCTGCCTGGGATAATATTTTTCTGCGACCTTTTATTGCCGTTTAGTCTGCTCTTATAAATCTGCATTCAACATAAGAACCCTGCCAGCCCAGACAAAAAAACACCATTGCTTATTGTCCACACGTCTATCTCCTTCCCACAATGCCTTGTTTATTGTTGTGACTGGAGATTTGCTGCAGCTCTGCGAGTGTTTACTGGGCTGCAGGGGCCGAGCAAGCCGAGCTGCAGGGTCACAGGACGGGTGCTGGGAGGTCGCAGCCTTTATGTTCAGACACACTCTTCAGGGAACGCTGCTTTCTTTGCCCAGCATTTGCTAAACACACACTCACATGCACACACAAACACGTCTTGGACAAGTCATATTAATCATATACGGTAAAGAGGAGGCAGAGTAATGGATTTAACACAGCAGGACTGAGTTTTGACCTGAGGCCGTGGGATCAGACCTGTGAATTAGTACACAGTACAGACCCAGACAGATGTTCTACTTGTTGCTTCTCCAGACATGAGACTAAATTGAATGAAAATACCAGTCTTAAAATGTGAGGTCTGAAGTTAATACTTAATTGTTTTTTATTTCTAAATTTTTTCTATTCAGGATAACTTTGTCTGACTTTTTTTTAGACATTAAAGAATTTGGAATTTAATACTCTATAAAATAACCTTGGGCACAAAGACCAACTTTGTTGGATTTTTTTTGTTCTTTACAGAGGTCTATTTAAGTTTTACTATAACATGTCACTTGTTTTCCTGATGTTCTATTTTGACATTGATGTATTGGTGAAGACTAAACTATCCTACACAACCCAGAATGCATCTCTCAAGGATCAATGCTGGCAGGTTTTCTGCAGCTTCAATGACATGGCCAAGCACCGGAGGAAACTTCCATGACGCTGCTCGCTTGCGTACCTGATGTAAAAGACTGCCTTTTTGTTGAACAGAGTCGAAATTTGTAAACATGTTAAAATTAATCTGTCGGCATTACAACAACCAGCGAACCATCACTACAAACTACGTCAGCACATTAACACGTTTCACTGAAAGTTGAAATGTGTAATTTAACACAACAGTTTGGTGTGAACAGAAACAAACAGAACTTAAGAGTACAAACTGTTTTGTTTCTCACATATGTGATCATCATATCACCTAGTTCAGGACTATGTGGGCCATGAGTTGATGAGTAGTGTATGCAGAGAGAAAGTTGAAACCTTTTAGTTCTATAGCTCTTTTAGTGCATGCACCTGCCAGGTGGGAGGCAGAGAGCTGAAGAGGGCTCACATACGCTGATGAAACAACAGTGGTGTGAATCTCCTACAGAGAGATTGCGTGTGTGTGTGTGTGTATATGCGTGTCTGTGTGAATGTGTGTGTGTGTGTGTGTGCACATGCAGCCAGATCAGCTCAGATGCTCCCACACAGCGCCAAGAGCTATTCCGATCAGCAGGATAATAGTGCCATCATCGCATGGTTTCATAAGCTGAGGCACTACATGCAGAGATGAGAAACTGTCTAAATGTATGCATTCAGACAGACAGCTGAAAACTAGTGCAGTGTGTGTATGTGTGTGCGTGTGTTTCTGTGTGTGTGAGTGGCAGGGCCTGCTGTGAGGGGCCCTGACAGATTAGACTGTGGGCGCATCGTCATCCCACTGCCATATCATGGAGCTTGTACTGCGTGGAGACTTTGGGAGAAGGAGGATGTTTGTATCATGAGCAAGGTGTGAAATCTGGAAATTAACAGCTTGGCGAAATGCTCTACATGTAAGTATGGGAGGTAGGGGGAAATAGGGTTTCTCTCTATAGAATGTCAATATCTTTATTATTTATTTGTTATTATCATCTTTATTTAAAACATTTTCTCATGTATCTCTCTTTCTCTCATTTTTAGCACACAAAGAAACTGGTATGTTTTACTATAAAAAAAAGCACCTTTAAAGTGCTTCAGGACCATCTTTTACTTTTTGCATATAGATTATTAGAAATCGTGCAATGCCCTTCCTTACTGATGCTGATTCCTTGTGGACCATTTAGCCTAACTGCTGATATTTTACTTCACTCTTCAATTCATAAACTCTTGCGGATACCCATTCCACATTTTGCGCATTATCTGAAGATTGCCTTGTACTGATTTCAATATCTGAATAACTCCAGAAATGACTTGGAATTTGTACAAATGATTATCTTTTCAGCCCCTGAAACAAAGAAACGGTTTAAGAATGTATGACTGTACAGCAGTTAGTATACTTAAGCTGCATGTGCAGTACTTGTAAAACAACAAAAGACTGTAAAAAAAAAAAAAAGGGTCTCCAGTGGTGGCGAACTCTACATTATTTTACTCTCAAACAGACAGTCAGTTCTAAGTTGGAGAATTATATTATATTATTATATATATTATATATATTATAAAGCAGAAAATAACTGCAAAAAGAGAATTAGTATTTCCATTAGTTACTGTTACAAGTAACTCTACTGTAACAAGCATCACTGCAGGTTTAAGTGTGTGTGAGAGTGAATGTGTGTTTATTTCCTGGTTCAACGGAGCTTATACATATGTACCTACTCTTGATAAATGTCAGATTGACACTTAAAAAAGTAGAATAGCCTCATCTTCACCGATCCGTCGGAACGTACACAAGTGTCAGAAGTCAATTGGCGACCATGTCAATGACAGCATCTCAGACAAACATACAGACATCATTAGAGCTTGTTTTATCTCCTTTTCCCTCCCTCCTATCCTTTCTCCATTTCAACAACTCTTTGAACTTTCTTTTTTTTTTCATTGTTGACAATGTCATTGAATCTATTACCTTCGCTTTGACCAGAGCGGCAGAGTCTCCGCCTCTTCAACCCAATCTGTGACTGTGTTACGAAAAAGAAAAAGAGATCCAGTTTGATTTCACAGTCTTGCACGCAGACATCTACCTTATATCTTCTTGGCATACTTTGCGGCCTCTTAAAAGAGAATATCTTACGCTCCCCAGAGAGTGCTAAGCGAATATGTAAAGAGATGTAAGCAGAGTAAACAACACAGCCCGCCAAATATAGCCACATAAAAGATGTCAGAGCAAGTTACTCATTTTTTCACAATGTAGTGGATGCTGGGTTAAATAGTCAGACTGGTTGACTGACTGATCATGTGGCTACAGGAGCAGCTCAGTCTGCAAAGTGGCTCCAGAGGATGTTGTGCACTCCGCTAGCTAACTCACAGCGACTGTTAACCTCGCCATCCATCAGTGGAGAGAGCAGCCGTGACACAAAAAACCTGCTTCTTCCATTAGAGCCCTGACAAAGCCTAATGCCTGTCTCTCCCCCTCTCGTCTGCTCTGTATCTCTCCGTTACAATAATGAAGTCTTCTGCCTCCTTCTGAAGTGAACAACTCTCTAATAATACTGTTTTTGTTACCTACTCCTCAGCGGCTCTTTGTTTTCCCTCAATGCCCTCATCTTTGAAGGATGAGGGGGGGGGCTCACGTTGGCAAAAGTGTGAATTAGCACACAGACACATATGGGATGAAAGACCAGCTCTTATTATGGCCTGAGCGCATGAGCACACTTCTGGGAATAGAGATGTGTAAATGAGCTCCACACACCAAGTGCTGTCTGTTTCTGGGCTGTTGTTTTGCTCTTTTAAATAATTGACAAGGCTGTGCTTGTGGAGACAGGGACAAATCTGCTGAGTTAATGTCCCAGCCAAAGGAGTTTTACCATCAAACACTATCAATCCTCCTCTACATGGAATTGCTACCACCATGGCAGTTCATAAATCTTATGTAACCCCAGCTCAGCAATATAACAAGCCAGTACTACAGCAGCATGTTCTGTTTATTGTTTCACTGGGGAAGTTGGCAGCGGTTGACAACTGCTGTATTTACCCTGCAGATTACGTTCCTTTTCCAAACAACACTCTAACGTGGGGCAGGTTGGGTCTGGGGACACATTAGTGTGATTGCTGGGGGGAAACTGTAGGCTGTTTCTGGGGAGCCATCTGGGGAATAGAGGGACTTGTAGATTCTGTAGGTGCTGTTGGAGGTGCACACATGGCTTACACAGTGATGTTATACCAGGGTGTGGGGGCAGGGTCCCGGCTGTGTTCACTGTCAGACGGTATATTCTCTGTGTTCCCCAGCCTCCCATGGGAGTTGAGGAGTGTTTGATTGAGGCCTTGACTGGGAGCAGCAGCGACGAGACGCAGCATACATGGCTGTGACTATCTATTAGCCTGACACTTTTTTTTCTTCTTGCTTCTTTTTTTCTTTTCTTTTTAACCGCAGGCAAGAGCAGGATGCAGCTTTTGCTTCAAGGTCCCTTGCCAACCTCGGCAGATGGGTGGAAACCTCTCCTTGGAATAAATAAAAAGCTCTGAGCTTTCCCCTTTTGCTCTGACAAAAAAAAAAAAAAAAAAAAAAACTACTCCTGCACTGCCAAGGGAAGAAACCTCATATCTGACTGTGTTTTATTACAACCTGGCCTTAAGACCACACTGTTGTGACATCTGTCTCTTTGTTGTGCCAAAATTACAGCCAAGAACAAGATGGCTTTCGGAGCTAATCTTCACCATAAATGCATCTGGATTTTAACCTGAGCAACGTGAAAAAGAAAGTCCCCCTTGAGTGAAACCCCTGCAGGATCAAGGAGATAGAAATGACCTGGTTTACAACGCCTCTCTGCTTTCTATTCTCCTCCTTTCTAAGGCAGGATCTCCCTAGCCACATCTCTTGCATTTAAAGGAAGAAATAACCGAAACATCAGTTAAGAACTCAGGCACATTTGTTTTTTAATCTAACTGCTTGCAACACAGTCACTACTCACCTCAGAACGTCCTTTAAATCCTAAAAGGGCTCTGTACTCTTCAGAAAGTACTGGAATAATTAATATGCCCTGGCCCACAAAACAGCACCTTGTACCTTTATTGTGAGTGTGTTTATGATGCAAGGTCTTAATGGCTCCAATGGATTCTAAGAGTGAGCCCAACGGAGAAGAGCAATGCTCATTGGAGCAGAGAAAGAGACAAATGTCAAGGACCTTACTTTCATTCAGAGCAGTGAAATAACACAAGTGAGAATGGTCCAGAAATATATTTCAATTTGATGATCTGTGAACACACAGTAGGACATTTTTGATGACAATTCAGCCAGATGTGGAAAAACATAGAGGGTAAATTGAAACTGGTAATTCCATTCCGCTCTTCTCCTCATTATACAACCCTTAATAGGGTAAAAAAAACAACACAGTTCTGCTGCTGTAAATGACTGAATTTAAGACCATTCTGAGACAATTGTGAGGGATTTGCATATAAAAAGATGGGCGATTGTTAAAAAGACCTTGGCCTACATTCTGTAATTGCTACAACTCCATCTGTCTCTCAGTCCTGCCTTTTTAAGTAATACTCCTCTGTTCCTTTTTGCAACTATCTTTGGGGTTCTTCAGTAAATCCTCTTGTCCTCCTCGAGCCATTCTATGAGACAACATCTGGTGCCAGTCTGTGGCTCCACAATTCACTCTTGAAATATTTAAAACAATTGAATCACACTGCCTTCAAGGAAAAGCGTAATGTACAGCAATTCTTCTGAAAATTGTATGAATGTTAAAAGTCCAAACTAACTTTCCGAAGGAGTTTTTCCTGATCTGCACCTACACCCGACATTGATTGCACGCCACAATTATCCTAATCACCCTGCGGTAGGTAAGAGTGGCACTGGGTTTTAAGTGGTTCTGCGGTTGCAATGTCACAGTCAACACCGTGTATTAACATAGCAGGGCAGAATTAATCCTAACAAGCTGTAGCAATTACCTGAGCTCAGACTGTTCCTAGAAGTCATTCTTGGCCGTGACAATCGTATGAGCACAGATAACATTTGCCAGAACACACGCGCGGATGATATTACAAGACCTGAGCTCGGATGTGACTGTGACAGGAGCCGGTCTCATTAAAGCTAGGGACAAGGACGACCAGTTCTCATGGAGCGATGGAGCAGGAGGGCGGGTGGAGAAACAGACCAAATACCAAAGGAGTCTAATTGAAGGATGATAGTGGTTCCTTTTCAACTAAGCAGTAAGAGCAGGAGCTTTTATTTGGAGGCCTTCTCATAATCCAGAATACTCTACCGACTGAATTAAATACCCATATTGTTTTCACATCAGCCTTCTTGAAATAAATGAGTCCTGACAGTGACATGTATGAAATGTGAGATTAATCCGAGGCACGATAAACAAGATGAACACATGCCAGGAGTCACATCAGTTCACACATGATGTCAAACAAGAGGCGACAATTCCATTCTGTACATAGAGACAGAACAACAATATGCAGCTGAAGTGCTCACAAATTACACAAAGATGGCTAAAAGCCCAAGATATTATAATGTTATAATTAAAATAATGTGGTTCCTAATGTATACCAGAGAGGACACACATTCAGACGAAATCAGCAGCGTTGGTCTCTGGGTGCTTTCTCTTGTTTTCTTGACCCAACTGAATGACAAAAAGCATAATACTTAAATTATTATTATTAATATTTTCTACATGTTCGAAACACAAGAGCATTTTAACTTACAACTCTTTAGTTTGTGGGATCCCAAAACCATATCAGAGATAAAGTTTTCCAATTATTTCTGTTGAAAGACCTTTCTTTTGTGTCTTGTTGCATGTATCAATTTTTTTTACACTAAGAAATCAATTTTCCTGTTTGGAGGCCCTAGGAACTATTTTTTTTTTTTTTTTTAGGGTTTGAGCCCTATGGTTATGCACCCACAAAAACATGAGAATTGTATCTAATGTGATACCACATCTGGATCAGCCTCAATTGAGGCCTAGAAAACTGTAGTCCAATTGGACCTTAAAACAAACTGGGTTCAAGTATTTAATGGATGACAAAAGCAAGAGACCACAGTGTGTTGCTTTTCAATTAGTGGGGTGCCATTCATAGGTCTCTTGAAGGGGTACTCGATATCTGCCAAAACACGCGTCAAGATTTGGGAAGTGGCAATCGTAAAGCAAAAGAGGTGTGAAAACATCATGACACAAAACAGCTTTCCCCCAATATTTTGCAAGCCTGCATGACCAGGATGCACAATAATGCCAGACAAAGTCAATGGTAAGGCATTATTGTGACCTCTTTAAATGTCTGACAATACATGAGTCTGAACTCTATGTCCAATACCACATTACATGTCTATGACTTTCTTTACGTGATAAAAAGAAGCCCAAATGTACATGACATATTCCCCTTTCCTCACATCTGCTCTTTCTTACAATGACATGCCACTCCATCTTGAAGACTTGCTAACTCAATGCCAAAAGGACAGATGCCCAGGTGCTGGTGAAGCTGAATTGCTGTCCTCAGCACACAAAGGCAATGTCGCCTGGGGAGGATGGCTCAGGAATGGGGGAGAGCTGTCAGAGTAACAGGAGAGCACCTGGGATTACTGTCAACATTCTCGTGGACTGTCTCCCTCTGCCCCTCCCCCGCCTCTCTCCTGTCACTGTGGATCTATGACATTCTCGATGACATTGACCTTTAAACTCCAATTAGCCACTTAATCAGGAATTAATTATTAATATTAGAAAAACCAACAGGGCTTAGGTTGTTTGTCTCTTTCACCTCATTATCATCCACTAATGACCATCCTTGCATCTCATTTCCACAACAAAGACGGACAAAGATGGCGTTGCACAAGAATCAGGTGTTTTTTTTTTTTTTTGTCGTTAAGGGCTTACAGAGACGGATAGATTTTTTTTTCCTGTAATTTTCACCCCTGACTCCTCTTCCAAGTCAGGAATGTCCTGTGCAAGTTAATCATCCAGATGTCTCTCCAGACTGCATTAATAAGAGAGGCCTCAGCTGCATAAGAGCACCGCATCCACTTCCGAACTCCCAGTCCCCATGCCCTAATTCAGTGTGAAATGGTTGACAGGGAAGTGTGAAAATGGCTCCCGGGAAAAAAAACAACAGTTCATGGCAGAAAAAGGGACTCAAATACCAGTTAGTGCCCCCCCCCCCCCCCCCCCACACACACACACACACAAACACACACACACACACACACACACTTGTTAATTATTTGTCATCTTCTGTTATGCGTCAGGTTGGGAAACCATGCCAGAGGCTTCCATGAAAGGACTCCTGAGTATTGGCCACTAAATAAATGGCTTTTGGATTTTAAACAACCTCCTTTGGCTAAATAAGATGCTTTGAATGCACTGACAGAGCCAGAGGTGCATTTGTGGCAGTATAATAAATCCGACTCAGCTATCCAATAATTGGTAATGTTCCTCTGTCAATTACTCCTGACTCATGGTTTTCGGGCGCGAATCTACAGACTACCAATGCATCAATTTGTTAAAGTGTTTGGTTGCCTTATCCTATTACATCAGAGGTAAAACTTTTATTTCCTGTTTTTTTCATATGGTCATTGAAGAGAATATGTGTACAATGGTCTTATATCCTCTGAAAACGAGCGTCAGCCATAAGGAGAAATGTTACCCTGTCCTTAGATTTGCTTTCTATTTTCAAGGCAGCTTTAGGGGATCAGTTTAGGGTTTTTTTTTTTTTTTGGCTCCTCTCCACATTATCCTCTTCAAACCTACTCTCCTCTAAACCCTTTACCATCAGTACACGACACCTCTCACACTCTTGGAAGCCCCAAAAAAAGTAAAAAACAATGTCGAGTTGTCAGGAGGTGATATAGCAACCGGCGGACACTGGGAGAGGTTTAGGAATATGATAACATGAGTGCCAAATCTAATCTCTTTTTACAGAACTTTATCGAAGTCTTATTGATGGCCAAAGGTTTGCAACATATTAAGGCGGGTGACAGATGGGAATTTATTATTATTGTGCAAATTCAAGTGGTGAAATGAAATCACTTACGTATGGTGTTCACTTCAGGTGACTGCCTGGGTCTTTCTAAAAGCCTATGTTTGTCATTTGGTGGCAAAAAGAGACCATTTGCATTTATGACTATTTAGCTGTACAGTATAACCATCAATACAGTACTTGATGTCTATGAGTCACATCATCCTTCGGTTAAAAACATCTCCCAGAAAGAAGAGGGGAGCCCCTTGATGTCTGAGCTTCTTGTTGTATTGTTGAGAGCAGCATCGGCGTAGGAGAGCCGCTGTGACGACTACAACGACACATAACCATGAGATACAGGGTGCACAAGTGAGAGCAATATGAAGCAGAGGCCACAGGTGCTTCCTTTATGCTGAACTCATTAATGGCAAATTCTCTGATGCTGTCCACTAGCACGGAGAACAACACATGCTAATTTTAAGTTGATGCTTGTAATTGGAGTTGATTTACAAAACATGATTACAAAATGCTACAGGATTTCATTATTGGTCGAACTAATTATCTCTGCATACTGTCAATCACTGGAAATGGAAGTAACAGACTTTGTTTATTTTGTTTGAGCTGATATGTTTATAGCATTAGAAATGCAGTAATTAGTATGCATGCAATTGCTCATGTGTATGCACAAACATAAAGCTTGCATGATTTGTCGTATTCCAACAACCTCTTTTGTTCTCTCAGAGCTAAATTCCATTAAAATGTTCATCACGTTAAATGAAGTCAATGCAAATGCGTTTCCCAATTAGTCTTATCTTGCCAGTCTGACACTTACAAAAAGCTAATCTTACTGTATTTGTGTGTATATGTGTGTGTGTACAAGCCCATTTTTTTCTTCTGTGAGGTCTTCAGAGGCCTACTTTAGGTTAAGAACTTGGATTTAGGGGCTGACGATGGATTAAAGTTCAGGTATAAAGGTTGAGGTAAGGCATGTTGAGCTGATGCTTAAAGCTGCTTATCAGTGGTTTTGCATGTTTTAGCCCATTAAGTACAAATGATGTATGTGTTACATTACATCCAAAGAGTAGCAGTATTCCAGAGCATGACACAGACTGTGAGGGATTTGTTGACTCACGCACAGCCATCAGATTCAGCTCATACCAGTATCGTATAAAGAGCTACTTGTATAGACTCTACCTTGAGGCTAATCTGTAGAATTCTACATTTACAGGTAACTCTGTGGTGAACAGACAGTGTCCACTGAGGGACAGTTTAGTGTTGAGTTTAAAGTTTTATTGAAGCTCAAAAATCTCAAATGCCAAATTATTACAGTATATTGACCAAATAAAAAAGCACAATTTTCTCATAATGACAGAAAAAACAAGGATGCCTGGTCATCTTTTTGTTCCGGAGGTTGCACATGGTCACAAGCATTGCATGTCTACGCTTGTCTGCATTTATTATTCTATACGTGCCAAACACTGTTCAATTCATAAGGATGTCACAGTGCGGGATATTCAGTAGACATCTCGTCTTTTCCATCTCAGCTCTGTTCTGACAGATCATCCCTTGTGTCCACTCTATGGCTGAGTGGTTGGAAGATAAAAAAAGGAGTTTGTGAGAGCGAGACAGAAATTGAATGACGTGTGCTTGCATCGCTACATAAGTGTAACTGTGAACCCAAGCACACTCTCACACACTCGTGTAAATGTCCTTAAAACCAGTGGTTCCAAAAAAATTTTTTTTCCTGTATCTAAGACAAGCTGAGCAGACCCACGACCCATACAAAGAAAAGGAATGCATTGCTATCAAAAATAAACACACATTTTAATTGTTTTCTCGAATCAAATTCACAAAGAATATGCCTACACACATGTGATCTTACAAAAATAATTTTGTATAAACCATCAAGTACTTATGTTTTCATGATTTTAGTTAATATGTGGGTGGCTGTGGCTCAGTTGGTAGAGTCGTCGCCCCACAACCGAAAGGTCCATCCCCAACTGGGCAACATCCTTGGACAAGACACTTAACCCTGCATTGCTCCCGCTGCTTCGGTGTATGAATGGATTAGTGTTGAACTTACTGATGTACGTCACTTTGGATAAAAACGTCTGCTGAGTGAATTGTAAAAATATGTCCAAATCTAATTTTGACAACCTCACAGCAGACAAAGCCTCCCCTCCTGAGAGCTTAAGTGCTCCTGGGGGCCCAGACACCAGGTTGGGAACCAATGCCGTAATCCATAAGAACGATGTACACAGAAGCAGAAAATCACAAACAGCACTCTGACTGTTCAAACAAAGATATGAGGACTATGTTGTGTCCACTGCAGGTGAATACACACCAGAACTAGTGTTGAACATGTTTGTAGATGGTATGGACATGACTCTCCCATGTACAGTAGATGATCAATGATCGACCTGCACAAACTCAAAAGTGCACAGATAAAGGGAGCGCTGGATGGAGACAAGTGTGAATTAAAAGAGCATCATAACATCTTTTGTAACCAGCCACAGCTAGCCACAATGCAAACCCAACCGGTGTGAGCAAAGACATTCGCCTTCGACGTGTTTGTGAATGGCTGATCTGTCACTGTAAACACTTTGCCTGATGCATCAGCCAAGCTCCCTGCAATGTGTTATTTTAGGTGCAAAAAAATTCAAATTCACCAGAGAACTTCTGCACTCTTCCTGCCAACGCTGACACATCCCTGCCTCACTATTGTAGACTCAGACATGCTGGCATATACCGAGCGCTTTTGGCAGACTGGCGAAATCTGTACTTTGAAGTCGTTTGTCTTGAATTAAGTGATTTTCTGTCGGGGCAATGTGCAAGCAGCAGGACAGCTGATTCACATACAAAAAAAACCTTGGACCGAGCCGGGATTGTGCATGTTTGGAGTACAAAAATCCCTTGACATGCCAATCACCTCTGGTTTCAGCTCCCCATTCAAAGCTCCAGATAAATGGAAAATGAATGTGTGCTGTGGGAAATCATCTCTTTAAGGATCTCCTGATGATGATGATGTAATAGCATTTACCAGCATGGCCATTAGTCTGACACAATACAGACACAGACATGCTTCCTTATACATTACTCTATAAAAAACCTCTTCTGGAATGCATAGTGACTCATTTTGGTTTTCCCTAAAACAAATCCAGACGTTACAGTTCTCATAAATGATAAGGAGATCGGTTCTGAGAAGCCGTCAGGAAGGAGTTCGAGACAATAGGCCTTCCCTCCCGAGCTGTTATATGGTGCTATAAGCACTCATCACCATGGTGCGTTTCATCTCGACTCTTGGAACAGCAATAATCGATCTGATGGCAGCAAGAAAAACATGTTGTTTTTCTCTGGCCCTGAGGCACGCAGCTGAAACACACACACTCTAAACAGATGGTTTTCACAAGACACACTAAATAAATACCAATAAAACACAAGCTGTGCGTGCTGTATGGTGAGTGACCACCACCCAGTATTTGAATGATTTTTATAGGTTATTCAAAGGTTAAGGTACTTGTGATTTGTACAGACAGCGTGGAAAAAGCACAAGTAAAGAGCAGGCGAGTTTTAGTGATGATTAAGTGACGTGCAAAGCTTGGGCTAATGCAGTGGTTTTCTAAAGTGGGATCTAGGGACCTGCAGGGGTCCGTGAGGGTGCTCCAAGGGCCACAGCAAAACAAGGAACAGTTTAATTTCTCTATCTCTGTCTCACTCTCTTGATAACAGCACAAAGGGAGCATGTATTACTGTAATCTTTCCTCATTAGAGGCTTCACCCTCTATACTGTTGTCACACGTAGTCAGTTATGAAGCTGTATGGCCAATTAAAGCCTTGAAAGAAAGAAGCAGCTCCTTGGGACAAAAGATCAGCGAATAAAAGTCTGTGGTTCAATGTGTTTCTATCTGGAGGATCTTGATATTAAAAGTTTGAGAAGCCCTTCCCTTTTATAAGAGGCTCTAAAGGTCCTGGCTGTTCATATAGTGTGTAGCCAGCGGGAGATAACCTTGTGAACCGCGGTTTGATCCATCACATCCAGATGTAGTGACACACAGCAAATAATAATGCTCCGGGAGAGTGCAATGCTGGGAGAGATAGCCTCTTGACCCGGGCACAACTCATAAACTGCAGTGCGGCATCAGCTGTATTAATATCACATACAGCCTCGTCGTCCACACTTTTCCTTCCGCGGATGAACATTTCAGTGCGTGCGTGTGGTTCGAATTAAAGATGCGCTCCAAATGGCGCATAGCCTGTAAAAAAAAAAAAGCTCACATCTGCGGGGTAACGTGGTGCATTATGAAATAAGTCACAATTAAGCACCTATTTCATAACCGTAAAAAAAAAGTAGGCTACCTGCGCAAGATTCATGCACATCACAGGGACGCAGAATCCGCCTTACAGGGAGCACTACACTATGCTGATGGAAGAGGCGAACTGGCAACATCGTTTGGTTAATTTGGGTTATTTAGTTGTGTTTCACTCACCCCTTCTGAACATCTTGCAGGCCTAGGTGTATTTCGTCTTCGGTCCTCGGAGAATCATCTATTCTTATATTCCAGACTGAAAACTTGTGCGCTTTAGTTTTGAAGTTGATCCGGAGCTTCGGCGGCTCGTAGCGTGAATGTCAGCTGTCCCTTCCTCTGGATTTTCTCGAGATTCCACCTTATCGAGTTGCACCGCGGACCGCCGTGGGTTTGATGAACGCTAACAAGAAACAATAATCTCCTCAAAGTCTGGCAGGAATCAGACGCACCTGCGAATCAGGAGGGCACACACAGCGAAACAGACGCACTGAAAATCATCCACTCTGTCCGAAATGACGGTAACTCCAGTATTGCGTGCACATTAAGTCCACCGCCACTTGTGATAACCAACTCCTTTTGGGCGCAAATGACTGTTGAAACTGCAAATTAGTTCTAAGGGGCAAATCGACGGTGAGCGCGAGCAACTCCCCAAAAACCCAAAAATTCAAGTGGCCAATCTCAGATTCTCCTCTCGGTGATTCAGAGTCGTCCAAATCGCATCATACTCGTTAAAATCTCTAATTAACATAAGTTATTTGGATTCACATTCCGCCTCTGATGTCGGATTATAAACGCAGGCTCCTCAAATCCTCCTTAATAATGTAGACTTTGAAGCCTTCGGTTTCCTTTAAACCCTCTCTTTTTCTGCTCTCCTCGCTCCTCTCGTAATTGTTACATTTCTGTGATCTTGTCCATGAAGATCTCTTAGCTTTTTCCCTTACCTATGATTAGAGCTCGTTGATGCGCTCAAGGAAGGAGAAAGTATGTTGTAGTGCCTCAGCCCCTCCAACGGGCAGCATCCTGCTCCATCCCTCTCTCTGCCTCTGTCTGCGCCGGCTGGCACGCACGCACGCACGCACACACACACACACACACACACACACACACACACACACACACACACACACACACACGGACACACACTGCTCCCTGACATCCAGAGGTCTTCATAAGAAACACAACATGACACCAAGGGACAAAAGGGACATGCAAAAACAGTGTATGAAGCGGAACAGAAAATATCAGGATATTTTTTGATGCTGCTCATTCTGCAGTGGAATACTTTTCTGATCAAATAGCCTTCACCCAAATCAATATATGTTATAAATAATAGATAATGCATCAGATAAACGGGGTAACTCTCCCCCCAACCTCTCTCTCTTACTCTCTCTCTCTCTCTCTCTCTCCATGTCTCTCTCTGTGTGTGTGTGTGTGTGTCTTTCTATTACTCATTCTATTGCAGTGCACAGCAAAAAAATGAAATAATAATCTAGTCCACTTCGTAGTTGTTCAATTGAATCAAATTTCAATTGGCTTTATTTCCATTCTTTATTTTAATCTTAAAAAAATGTTATACCCCTTTGATGACCCTTTTCTTAAATAATGTTTATATTATATTGAGATTTTTTGTAAAAAAAAAAAAATACCTCAACGAACCTTATTCTGTCATAACTACATTATTTATAAATACCATCTTCATGTAGGCTATTTAAAATGTAGGCCTATGTGTGTCTTTGAAAACAATTGCCCAGGGAATAGCCTATTTTTGGGGCATAGTGTCTTTGTTTGTTTCGTTTAATTTCATTTCATATTTGTATTTATTTGTGTTTTTTTCAGTTGGCTCATTTTGTGCTGTAATAATTGTTTGTATTTATGCTGTATATTATGTCCTATATCCTATGTATTTCTCACCTATGTGGATTAAAAACATGTAGCTCATATTTTATTCCGTAATCCATTTTATCTTAAATCAAACCATTTCCCCTGTGGATAAAAGGATGTACTCTAATCAATAGATGTAGGCCTATACCATGTGTGAACTATTTTATTCTATTGGTGAGGTGCTGTCTCTCTGCCCCGTTAAGTAACATCCGTTTCATCGGGGCTCGATTTCTCTCCGCTGAACTCTCCACTCGATTGCTTTCGCCTTTCCCTTCCACACATGTGGTGTTTTGGAAAGAAAAAACATGGCAGCGCCCGAAAGTGCGGTCCAGATAGTTCCTGCTAAAAAGCCAACAGGTAAATATATTAATGGAAAACGAAGTGTTTGCTGCAGCGGGATGTGTCCGTGTTATGAGTGTTTTATAACGATACCCGAATTTTACGTTGACGACGTAGCTAAACCGACATTAGCTAGTTCAACACTCCGCTCCTGCTGCTAGTATACAAACAGTAACATCAGCGTACGAGCATTGCTTTAAATTGCAGTTTAATAGAGATAATTTGGCCTTAATGAACCGTAGGTGACAAAAAATAGCTCTCCAGCCTTCACACATGAGATCGATGTGAAGATGTTGTTTGTCTGTTTGTTGATTAATAGCCATCTCTTCATTGACAACATTTCATCAGTTAGATTACATAAACACATCTATGACGTTCATACTCACAGTACAACGAAACACATGACTTAAACTACTCCAACAAACTAGCACAATCTGCAGCTCTACATAGATATTATTTCACTTAAGTAGTTAGGAAAAGAAAAAGAAAAGTAACTAGATCACAAGACAAAAACAGGATAGACAGCTCCAAATTGATTGATTTTTTCAAATATAAAATATAACTCATTATTATTGTGTTCTATGCTATTTCTTGTGAAAATAAATACTTAACTTTTAACTTAACTTTTTGTGAAAACGTCTTGTATTCCTGAAATCAGAAAACTTTGTAATGACATTAAGAAACAAATATCCTGGATGGATGAATAAAAACTGACGCCGTCTTTGTTTATCGTAATAAAAAACGATCTGCCTGTACAGAAAATAAATGGATTCACATGACGCTAAAGATAGAAAACTTAGTCAATTAAATCTTTACCGCATCTTAGTTTATGTCCAATTCCTGCCACAATTCAAAGCTAGTAGCACAGAAAAATAGTTTTGGTGGTTGGCAAAGTTAACATACAATAAGGTGCTTCCAAGTCAACTGATCTTTAAAGTGTATCTCTGCATAGGTGCGAGACATTTTACCATTTTGAAAGAAGCAGTGACTGAACCAAATTTAGCCGCTCTACATTGAGATTGTTGAACATGCCGTAACTTTATTTTAATGAATCTAACTTCAGGTGGTTGTGAGTCATTGTCCTGTATGAGTGGCTCCTTCTTAAACATGTGTTGACTTGACCTTTTATTCCAGGTGAGCATGGTGTTTGATGTTTCACCAGCAGATTGCACATTGTGGCCTTCGGTCGTAAAATATTGTGTTTTGCTTCAATTTGTGCGCAACACATAACTGCCTAATTCTCTAACTCTTCCTTCAGTCCGAGGGCCACGACGGGTAGCCAATCAAATTCCAGATGAAATCCTGCAAGACCCTGAGTTACAGGAGGCCATCAAAGCCCTGCCTGCAAATTACAACTTTGAGATCCACAAGACTGTTTGGAGAGTGAGACAAGCAAATTCGAAGAGAGGTAAATGCCCTGCTTTCTTGAGACGCTTGATTCATTAAGCACACGGTTATGAATCTGTATTTACTCTTAAGACTGAGACATGCATCGTGTTAACTTCAAATGAGATACTTCAAATGATAGACAAACTCGTAGATGTAGATTTTGTAATACAACACATGCATGGCCAGAGCGTTAGTACTCCCTTACCTTGCCTGAGTGCATGCCCATTGTGTCCTGAGTTTAATGTTGGTCAAATGTTCAAATGGTTATACATGAAATGTGTTTTTATGATTATTAACAGAGTTTTAGGAAGTATTGTGTAATGAGTTCAGTGCAGATGTTTTTTATAGTTCTAGGACAGGGGTATCCAAACATCTGAGGGCTACTTTGAAAAAATGAAAGTGGCCAGGAGCTACTGGCATCAAATCACTTGCATTTATTTACACAGCACACATCAGCTGAATTAAGCTACTGTTTGTACATGTGTGAAATTGCAATATGTGAAATTGCCAATGCTTATCAATAATCTTAAATTCACATCAAGGTCCAAGAGAAAAACATGAATATTTTACACTTCTTATTGTGCCACATAGTAAGCTATGTTGCTGAAAATTCACATCAATGTCCAAGAAAACAGTGCATTTACTGTCGTCAGATTATTTTTTTTTTTTTACACAGTCAAGTCAACCTATAGGCCAGCTATTTAAAACCTGCCTGCGAGTTACCGGTAGCTCCCGAGCTACCTGTTGGAGACCCCTGTTCTAGGATGAAATAATAGGCTTATGCAGACTGCCGTTTCAAGCCGCGATATTTACGCCCCTTGACCTTTTTGGCTCCTATCTGAATGTCCCGGAGGCTTAATGGGGTACAAAGTGATCCCGCCTCTGCACTGTCTTTGGAGGTAGAAACAGAGGTGTTACCAAAGTCCCAGTGTTAATCCATCTTGAGCACTAAGCAACATTTAGCAAAGTTACAGTGGCAAGAAAAAAAACCTCCTTTGAAGAGACAGACATCGTGGGCAAAACCAAACTCATGATGAACAGCGATCTTTGGTAGGCCTGAAAAATGGGATAGAGGGAGATCCATAGTGGAAGTAAAATGGAAGTTCATGTGGAGGCCTCTGTAGAACAGGACATGCGGGGGCCAGGTGTGACTTGAACAACACGTATATTTGTAAATGTCACAGGTTATTTTAGCACATCAGCAAAATGATATTTCCATGACACTAAGATTTCCATGTGCTGCCATGCCCTACATCATTCTGACTAAAAAAAAAAAGTATTTTTTTTCCAGTCCAGTGCAGTCGAGCACTAAAGTACTTTGCTTTGTATTATTCAAACCTCATTTACAGTTACTTTGCAGGTTTAGAAGAGCTAAGCAGCACAGACTGAATGTATAAAAGTGCAGGATGCACATCTTAAGTATCTTATACAGACAGACAGCATGTGCAAGCATTCATTTAAAATGCCATCCATGAATGCATCTGTGCCTTGACCCACTTTGACAACTTTATTGTACAGTCTTGCAGGTTTACTTAGGGATGTCACAAATCAAAAAAAAAAAGACCCTGTTTGAAACGAGCATGTGGGTCATCTGGGACTTACCCTGCCTTTCCAGAACAGAAACATGTTAAAGATGCATTTATCGCTTTGCAGTGTGTTTACTCTTACTGGTTAGCAGGGACACCAAAGTAAAGCAGGATGCTTTTCATGACTACTTCCATGTCCACTGAGTTTTTGGAGGTGCTTAACACTGAATTTGTGGGGGGGGGGTGTAAGCCGTCTTTGATCTACGTCCCCCCAGGAATTGTGCTTATGTGTTATTGACAGCATTGGAAGACTCTCACACTGCAGCTGACAGTGTGCCCGCTCAGATTTGTCCCCAACATCCAGGAAACACAAATTATTATGTGCAGTCTTGCATAAAAAAATAAATATTTTTTCATTTTGTTTTTGACTATTAGTAGAGGATCTTTGCCTTTTGAACAACAAACATTTGAAGCCCTGTTTCAGAGTAAAAGGAGAAAGAATTCTATTCTGTGGGCAACAATTTGAGTTGCCTCTTGACAGGCCGCCACAAGTCAAATCATTATCTTGTGTCATCTTAAGTTTGTTGGTGTTTTTACATGGTTGAGGGTATTTAAAATGACCCAGGTTATTGGTTCGCTTAAAAATCATAGAGCAGAACAGTCAGATCTAGGAAACATGTGACTTGAGTTGGACTGCTGTGTGTTTGTCACCTCAGGACCTACTGCATGTGAGCAAAGTGAGAGGCCTCGGTAACATCTGTGTGTTCTGCTGTCTGTGACTAATTATTTTGTGTGGCTTTACAACTGCCTTCATCTGATTAAAATGTGACATTGTGTTGAACGCCCCTGAACCATTATCAAGTGATTAAAGAAGACAAATATTCACTTAACCCAAAGAAAGACAGAAAGAAAGAAAGAGATAAATGAAACAAACAGTGCTTCCCACTTTGTTTTACCGTATAACCATAATCATGAAGTCTAAAATGTTAAAAAGAAAACACAATCAGGACTAAATTGTCTTAACGCATGAACGGTTAAATGACAGAAGTACACAGCTTTAAAATAAAGAAAGAAAAAAGACTTGATAATATATCTCAGCAGAACTTCTGATCTCTAATTTGACAAAGCAAATTCATGTTTTCATTCATATATATATGTAATAAGGTAATGTAATATTTACACTCATATGATGTGTTAATCAATCCACAGTTCAGAGACTGTTATGCTCATGTGTTCATCACAGAGATACCTGGTCACTATCATTCTTTTTCTTCTTAGTGGGTGCAGTGTGCAGGTGAAGTCTTTCTTTTCTTCTTTTTTCTAAAGCAGATTTAATAAAACTCATTGGAATGAATAAAATTCAATCCATTTGGCCAACGCTATCCACACGTCTCACTCTGTGTTAAAAAGCATTCTGCAGCTTCATTTTTGCTGACTCAGGATCTAAATGTACTGTAGCTTTAGTAGTTCTCCAGTTGAGTTTTCTAATTCACACTGTTGTTTCCCCGAGCTCCATTTGAAATCACTTTGAGAAGGCAACTCATGTAGATAAATAAGGAGTGATTACAGAACCCGGATGGGGATGTGATTGGTTTCACTTAAGCGTCAATGATGTGCAACTTTCCTTCAGAATCTGCCCCTGTGCATTGTTACTTTTGTGTTTTGACTTTCCCTCATTTGTGCTGCTCCCTGTGAAACAGGTCATTGGGTAGTGTTACAATGGCAGCCGCCAGCCTGAGAAAAAAATCGTCTTTCATTTATGTAAATGTCAAAATGTGTATTCGTAAAGTCGCTCCTGCCGAGGGTAGAAATATGCAGATGGCAAGCCAAGAGGATTGAATCATTTCTTAGATGTCCCTGTGGGGCACGTATGCTTTCCACAGCTTGCTGGCTTTGCTTTTTTTTGGTGTGTGTGTGTGTGTGTGTGTGTGTGTGTGTGTGTGTGTGTGTGTGTGTGTGTGTGTGTGTGTGTGTGTGTGTGTGTGTGTGTGTGTGTGTGTGTGTGTGTGTGTGTGTGTGTGTGTGTGTGTGTGTGTGTGTGTGTGTGTGTGTGTGTGTGTGTGTGTGTGTGTGTGTGTGTGTGTGTGTGTGTGTGTGTGTGTGTGTGTGTGTGTGTGTGTGTGTGTGTGTGTGTGTGTGTGTGTGTGTGTGTGTGTGTGTGTGTGTGTGTGTGTGTGTGTGTGTGTGTGTGTGTGTGTGTGTGTGTGTGTGTGTGTGTGTGTGTGTGTGTGTGTGTGTGTGTGTGACGTCCTTTTGTTTTTTTATCAGAGCTCATCGTCTCTCTCTCTGAACTCACAGAGCATAACTCACCTTATCACCCCCTGTCTCTCTCTGTTCCTCTTTGTGTCCATCTGTTTCTTTGTCAGCCTTTGAACTGCTCTCGAGTCGCATGCACGCTGCCTTTCTTAAACTGAGGATTGAACAACATACATTGGAAATGTATTCTAGCTGCCCAGAGCCAAAGCTTTATTTTGCCCAGTTTTCCTGTTTGTTTTCTTGTTATATTTTACTCTTTCCATGTGGGGTTTAGTTGTATAGACAATTGACCTAGATAGGGGCTGTCTGCTTTCTTGATTACTGTCACACAGTCAGTTAAGAGATAAACTCAAGTGAACACAGATTTAATTGGACAGTAGGCAGACCTGAGTGAACGGATTGGTTTAGAGAAGCTGTACTTTGATTGATGAATTATTAAAAAAGGAATTCAGACCAACAAATGAGTCAGGTGAAGGTTTTTTGACTAGCCTAAAAAATGTTATGGATGGAAGTTTTTTTATCCATAACTTGATGAAAAAAATAGATGAATACAATGGACAATTCCACATTTTTTGATAGTATCACGTGATCTATACTGGGCAACCCTGGTTTGTGTTTCATGTCATAGAAAATATTATTAAGGCATTTTCCCAATGTTTTAAAATAAAAGCCAAAAAAACAAAAACTGTCAGGTGGGCTTCTGTTCCTCTGTTATGCTTAATGAAAACACAAAATCAACATGTTTCTAAAAGAAATTTGAACTAGATGAGTTTCTCCTCCCTGTTGTTTTTGTCAAAGCTGATATTAGAAGTCCCGCCTCTTCTTTGTTTTTATTGGTTGGTGAGGTGGAGGTGACACTGATGAGCAAAAAATGGCGTTTGTGGATATCGGCCTTTATTCATCTGGCAGGTCTTTTGGGCACCAATTATGTTGAAAGGTAATAATTATTGGCTCTCAATGCTAACTTGAAAACAATGTAACCTCCAAATAAATAGAGAAATAATTACATATGGCCAAATACAGCACAGCCGTGTTTCTCAGTGTGTGGATGTTCGAGAAGCTTTTTCTTCATTCTTCCTGTTTTAAAACAGCCTTTGTCTGACAACAGTTTTTCAACTACGAAATCCCATTTGGAAAAATCTGAAAAATTAGACAAGACGTGGAGATAAAGCCAAAGAAGCACAAAGCAGTGGGGCCTTGTGAGTCTTGGGAGACCTTGAATTTATGAAAGTGCTCTCTGCTGGGACGTGAAATACTCAGGGAGTTGTTCGGTTTTCTGTGCTCTTCTCACAACTAAACCTCACACAATCAAAAGATTAGCACTGCTGACGCTTATTCTTCAGATGTTTGTTTCCTTGAGATTCAAGAGAATAAGCAACATGTGGGATGCATTTAGGAAACAATAACAGAGAAGTTGAAAAGATAATAAGGATGTAATCAGGAAAATTCACAAATTACATTTTCCATTAAGGAATGCCTTAATGCCAGTGTTAATTAACATCCAACTAAGCCACAGATGGCCCACCACATTAACAGAAACCATCCAGATTGAAAAAAAAAACAACAACTTTGTGTTCAGTCCATGGCTGATATCTTGTTTTTTCCTAATTAATTAATCATCCCATTTTAAATAGCCTCTTTGTGCATCCTTCAGTAACAGAACCATCTTTTTTTTTCATCCACAAAACATGAAACATCTCCACAGAAAGCTGACTGAAATGGCCTTTTCTGCTCTGTCTGAAAAGAGTGTTCCTTTATATGGGAACATGACAGAAGTGAGAGTACTGCCAGGGGGACGTTCAGGAAGATTAGGCAGAAGTATCAGCAGACTGGACGTTCTCAAATGGATGTCTGTTGGTCATTTCTGTCCAAAGTCAAAGACTATAGGAATGGGACCGTCATATATGACTTATTCTTCATTCTTCATCCACACATGGTTTTCTAAATACAAACTGACACATGAATAAGAAAGCCAGCAGCTCAGTGGCTGTTGCTCACACTGTTTAAACCTAAAATGAATGACTGGCACACCTCTACTTGACCATCGACTGTCTAACCTGACTACCTTGCTCATACTATTGGAGCTACAGATAATATTTTTAACTCTCTCTGTCTGGATCTTACTCCATCAGTCACTAACACCAGAGCCACACTTTAGTTTTAGCTAGGTGAAGCTAATGAACTAACAACTCAGTCATTTGTTTGTTTTGTCACTTTGTCATGTGCTTCCTTTTTTTTTTTTTTTTTACATGTTTGCCATTTTGTACTTCCGTACCACAGACTATACACAAAAGATGCATTACCATCTGCACATCACTGCCATCTCAGTTGTTTGCACTGCAGGTGACTGACATCTGACCGTTCCTCACATCCAAACCCAAATGTTTGCAATGCAATCTCACACTCCAAATGTAATCTAGCACAGGATAATCCCTGTCTCTTGCAGTATTCTGCTCTCCTAGCTCTAACCCTCCTTTTGAAAAATTCAGAGTAATCCCTTGGCTTTGTCCGCTCACTCTGCCGTTCGTCGATAAATTGGTGTTTCTCGCACTTTCTTAGTCTACCTCCCGTCTTTGATTTTCAACATAATCCCACATGTAGATTTCTTGCACTTGAACTTCCAACAGTGGGTGTACCAATCTGAAGGAAAAAAAAAAACACTCTCTGCACTTGTTTGTGAGTTTTTAGCTGAACAAACACGACATCTGAAGCTGTTGATGAACTTTCGGCGTTAGAGGTAGAAGCAACTTATCATCCTTGCGTTGAACATGTAGTCAGTCCCTCCTCCAGCGTCTGATTCACCTTTCAGCTGCAGCAGATGGAGAAAGCGCTTTGCTTCTGTCAGCTGTGGCAGAGGTGTGCTCTGAAACCTTTCTCTGTTAATAAACTTGCCCTTTTCCAGGTAATGACCTGTCTCTCACTGTCTGCCCGGGCCCTCTGTGATCCCTTAACCTTTCATCAGTAAGAAACGCTCTCGCTCCTCCCCTCCGCACTGCCCCATCTATCACTCCATCTCATGACCACCCTCCCTCAACCTCCCTGGCCTTTTGTCCGTCCAAGCTTTTATTGTTTAATTCTGTCTGCCACTGAAGTCTGGGAAATTGTTTTAAGCCTAGTCATGTGGAAACCTTGGTGTGCTGAATGCAGCCTCTCAGACTTATAAGTGTCCACTGAGGCGCTGATGGATTTATTGAAGAAAGGTGTGACGGAGTTTGACTGGGAGAAAATGTCATGGCTGATTGAAACAAAGCCTCCTTCTTGAGGTAGTGTTGCTCTGTGTGTCTGACTTGGCGGCAAGAATTCACAAAAGTTGTAGAAACCCACAAATACAAGTTTGTCATCCTCTCCTGTATACATAAAGTATGAATAAATAACTCTTTCAAAAAGAGTATATAACAAAAATAGAACTGCTGACAGGAGGTCTTGACTTCACAAGTCCTGACCTTACAGACAAACACACCAAACAGAAAAAAATCACCTCAATAGGCTGTTTAGTTGATGAAAAGATCCCAAAGCTCAAAGTATACATGATGATTGTTTTGATAGGAATTCTTTGTAATGTAGAATTTATTGAACACAATTAACACATTTCTGGATGAAGCCTCTGAAATGTTTCCTAGATCATTTCCAAAATCATTTTCTTGGAGCTAGCTTTAAACACCACATTGTTCTCTAGTAAGTTTGTTAGGACCATTTTTTCACAATTGTCTTGTATCATATAGACTGAAACCTTAAAATAACTTTTTTTAATTCCGTTTTAAGAAACAAAACATCAACATTTTCAAATCTATGATTTTTAGAAGTTGCAGTCCAGATTATGAGGTATGTAAAACAGGGATGATCCTAGACTTCTTCTTAGTCGGCTATACAGAAAATAAAATTCAGAGCAACCGACTAGTCTTAAGGTGGGAAAACACGCTGTCAAAAATTAGAACAGGTTTTTTTAAATTGTCTGCCGTAACGTAATTTGGTTTGCTAAGTGTGTCTAATAATAGCAGTGCTAGCACCGCTAGCCTTCAGTCCACCTTGCAGGTTAACATCCACATACCTGTGCTAAATGTGGTTACGTAAAGCCACTTTAACCCGACACAGCCTGAATACATTAGCAGCTTAATTTTCTAGATAAAATTAATGCCGTACTGAGCTGCTACTACGGGATGTCTGTTCACTGTGCTTGTTCACGTCTGGGTAGTAAAGCAGAGAGCAGGCCAAAGAAGGTCTATGGATACAGCCCTCGCTATTGGCTGTTGGCTGCATTGCAGTTTGTGTAACATTTGACCGGCATAGAGGTCAAATGTTATGCCCAATTAATAAATACTAATAATTTGTTTAACCAAGCAGTAATTCTGGTGATGACCAGCGAGGTCGATGACAGTTAACCATTTAGTCGACTAAACACACATCCCTAATGTAAAATAGGAAAACTATTAACCTTGCATTCCTTTACTTTTATTATTAAAAAATAAATCCCGTCCCACATCACTGTGTCCTCTCCCTGTCACTGACTTTCTTGCCTCTTTCAATCTTGTTCACTTCATGCTCTGATTCCTGTTCGTTCATTCCTTGCGGGACTACTTGACATCATCAATATCTTAGTAGTCTCTGATTCCAAGGTGTCCTCATGCTTATTTGATGATTTGATGACTTGATGGCATGATTAATGTATACATATTCATGGATTCTTTAGATTCTTTAATGAAAAATCCACAAGACTTATCTTTTACAAAATCCCCAAAGGAACGTTCGGATTCTTTGAAATCCAAGAAAACATGATATTTTCCCCAAAGAAAAGTTTGACTGGGAAGAGGAAGCTTAAACACTTCGATTCCTGTTGAAGTTTGTGAAAGTATTTGGACATATAAATCTCATAGTTATATTTATGTATGGAAATGGTCAAATCAGAGCAGATTATGTCTTGTTAAATTATCATCTAAGGAAATGTAATAAAAAACAGAGTAGATGATGAAAAAAGGGTTGTGCACTACTGCAGGAGAAGTTTCTTTTCTTTAAATAACCAATCTTCTCATCACTTCAGCCGTCTGTCTTCTTTGCTGACTAAAGCCAATAATACTGATTCCTTAGCATGAGCCACCAAAAATACGTAAGGTTTGAATAAACACTGAACCGTTAGCAAGCCAGGAATGGTTAGCGCAGAAACTGATAAATGCTAAGTTATTAATTACATATAACTAGCTTTTCAAGCACAGAAAGAGTGGAAAAACAGACTTCTTGGATTGTCGGTTAAAATAAATTGCACAAGTTAATATATGTAATGATAAGTGTATTGAACATAATTTGTCATGGTAATGGCAAAAAAAATGTAGTATTGCCCATTTTGCACATAAAAGTAACAGGAATATTGCATTGGTATAAAAGAGCATCAGTAGCATTGCTATGGCCCCTGATGTTGAACCTAAAATTGTACGTAACGATGATGAACATAGTATAGCGCATTACTGAAAAGTAATATTGCAAATGATAGGAAATGCAATATTGCGGTTCAAAGATGACGCCAGCCTCGCCCTCGATGTCATCTTTTGTTATTTTAGTATTGATGGAGAGCCCCCTGGCGGCGGGATCTATATATTGTATCTTTAAAGGGAAAATAACTATCGAGAACAAATACATTTTTTGTACCATGCTCATTGATTATGCTGTAAAGTTGGAGCTTGATAGGGATTTACTCACCTCTGGAGCCAGCCTCTATTGGCCATTAAAGGAACTGCAGTTTATGGCTCCTTCAAATCAATTTAGTTTCTCAGGCCCCTTTGTTGGCCTTTGTATCAGACTTTTTCAGGATGCCTCCTAGTCACAAACCACTAATTCTGCCCATTCCATTGGTTTATCCTGGCTGGTGCCACACATTACTAGATTTGTCGCTAACAGACAAATCCATCACCAATAATTGCTCATTGATAAGCTGCTTGATTTCTATTTTATGTTAGCTTCAACAGTTTTTCTGTATCAGAGTGTGGCTTTGAAACGTAAGCTTGTGTGGAGTGGGAAGGTTGGGGGTGTTTTTGTGTTTTTCACTAGAAAAGAGAGTAAAAGCGTGACTCACAGAGCTGTGTGGCGGGTATGGGGACAGACAGGAAAAAGAGAGTGTAATGGCTCTGTACAAGCCCTGAGCTGTAGAGCCAGACCTGTGGTGATTGGTTTGGACTTTATTTCCAACAACCCGTCACTCGCTAAAATAAACCAACAGAGCCGCCGTGGCAGAGGGGAAATTGCCCTGAAATGTCACCATTTGCTGTCAGCGGAGCTCTCTGAACCAGTAGCTGAGTCTATGAATAGCTTTGCTGTCCAGGATTTATTAAATGTGCCATCACTCTTTTGCAAGAATGTTAACTTTTTCTTCTTTGTTTGCTTTTTTTCCTCTCCCTCCAGTGGCTCTGCAGCTGCCAGAGGGCCTTCAGATGTTTGCCTGTGTCATCGCTGACATCATTGAGAGGTACGGTTGAGAAAGAAAGAATTATATTTCTTTAATTAAACAACTTCTTTTAGAGTCCGAGAGCCAGGCAGCAGGTGTACTTGGAAAGCCAGCCATGTGTGAACTTGAACTACGGCAGCTGCTCTGTACTCATTAGGAGAGCAAGAACTTTATCGGAATTCCCTGCCTTGCACTCGATCAGGGATTCAGCACAAAATGAGACACGATTAGGTTTTAGGACAGAGAAGATATCACAGCTCCGCTTGCTCACGGTAGGAGGAGGGATGAGATATTATTCTTGTTAATTACATCTTGTTTCAGCTCACATACGCACCATTGCACACCAGCACTCTATCACACAGACACCAAAAAGTTTTTATTTTTTTATTTTTTCAGTGAGAAGTGCTACAGCCTGAATGTGCCAAGTAGTGTGTCTTTTCTACTACACTGTGGTTTGGCCTACACTGTGCTAAATACAAGATGTACTTCAGTGCTTTGTAAATAGAAACAACCATTCTGAAACCTCTTACATGAAGCAAACTTTAAAGCCTAGTTTTTCTCCCTTGTTTTTGTCTCTGTGGTCTTATTTCACCCCACTTTCTCTGGAGTACTGTCTGCTGAGTGTTTTCTGTGGGGAAAAAGGCTGCCATCATCAAACACCACTTTTCATAGGTGTTGAGTCAATACTAACCAGATGACAAGATGGCGAGGGAACAACAGAGTGACTGCAGTTGCCATAAAATTTGGGATATTTGATTTCACACAGGAAACTAGTATCACTCCTGTTGGACTATATTATTAACCGTCCTTTTCTTTACACCACCATGTTTATTTACCTTAAAAAAGATGAAACGTTGCTGCTCAAAGAAGACGTGGACAGGATTTTGTGTTTTTCCCTTCTGCCATCTCTTTTATCTGTCTTTATACTTTATCATTTTGTTCATCTTTTCTCCAGCTGTATCAAACCTCTTTTGCTCCATCTTTCTATCACTTCCTTTACTGTCATTTCTGATTTTTTTTATCACAAAAAAGATGATAGAGTGAGGTTTTGATGATAAGGTCTGGTCTTATCGGTCCAGCTGCAATCACACTGAGAGCTACAGCTGTTTGCTGCACAGCTTTTAAGCCACATACCCATGCAGTCCACATTTATACGATGTCAGTGTCCATCATGGAGTCTGTTAAATCGGCTCAATCTCTTCTAATGAGAGCAATTAGCGGGCGCTAATTGCTTTTCTCGCTCGCTTCATACCTCGTCCTCTATCACTTATCTCTCTATATTTTTCACCCTCTCCCCACCATCCACACCATTTCTCCCCCACCCCCCGGCACAAGGACGTTTCTCACGGTTTTCCCTTCGGTTAGACCTGTAAAATAGTTTTCCTTAAGCTATCCTGTGTCTCCCCCTGTGCGGGTTTACCATGTAATAATTTTTATGCAATTCTGGGTCTTTCCAGATTTAACAGATGGGTTCTTTGAATCCTGGATGAACACCACAGCCTCTGAGAAATACTGAATATCTTCCATCTGGTGCACAGACTGACAGGTTGGGTTAAGAATGTGGATGACATCAGTCGAGTTTTAAGGATCATAGTCTTGCCAGAAAATTAGAAAGTTTTTGACAAAAGCAACAATGAACCAACATGTTGGTCATCGAGTATCATGCAACCTCCATTTCATCCTGCAGATATAAATCCATTTTATTCTAACTTAGGTAATGTTTTGGTAGATCTGCCCTTCTTCACTTTGTTATGACAATTTTCTGACAAATATCAAAATCATGGCTTCTAGGGGTGGGAAGTGCAGGGTAACAAAGAGATCTGCGATTTAATAACCAATTCTGATATTACTATTTTATTTTTATTTTAACTTTGTTTACCTCGTTAGGTGAGTTTTTGAGATAAGCCCTGCGTGGGTCTGACTTTTCTCTCAACAATGTGCAAACATAAAATTAACTAAACTATGCAAGGCCCACCATAACGGTAATATCATGATACAATTTAATTCTAGGATAATTGATATATTGCAAGTCAATTTGTAAAATGATACCTCACAATATATGACTCACTAAAGAAAACAAAATTCCTCCTTAAAAGGTAAAGATTCATGTTTTTATTCACTTCAGTTTTCTGTCAGTTTCATATCTTATCACATCTCTTAAGTTCCTTTTACCGTCATTACCCCACAGATATCGTTTTCTTCTTCTTTTATCTCGCTGTCAACTTCTTTTTTAAGTTATCCTCATTCATGTCATAAAAACCAACATGTGGAATCATGAAAAAGTGATAATGTTTGTCAAATTGCTAAGGAAGCCTGTTTAGAAAGCTGTGTTTTTCAATTAAAATATCGATACTTGGCAACGATGATTAAATAATTCTATCACACAGTTCAGGACAATGATATTTTCACATGTGGTTCCCTTTAGTATTTCTTTTTAGTTTTCACTCTAATAAACAAAAAAACATAAACTGTAGCACCTAGTTGTCATTTAGGAGAGCAGAGCTGCTACACCATCAAGGTGAGGAGAAAAATACAGAAGGGTGCACAGAAGAAAGTATCTGCTTTATTCTACCTGCTACCAACATAATAAAATATGCTGGGAGGGGTCCAATAGTAAACTTATTATCAGCTCAAGGGATCACTCATTATTTCTTAATAATTGTATTCCCTCTGAAATACAGTTTGATTAAAACATATATTATTGTTTCCTAAACGGGAAATTGTCAGGTATAATGGGTTTTCACTGATATATGGTGGCCAAACCTATAAAAATAACATTATTGTTGTGATAAACAAATACACTTGAATTCCCGTTTAATTAGACTTAATCTACCTGTTGACCACATAGACCACTTGTATAAAGAATGTACAATTGAATACTTGCCTTAAATGAAACCAAAAGATTAAGAGAGCCCTCATTTTTGACGGGCTGCAGAACCTGGTCATAAACCCCGCCTCCGCCATGTACTGATCAAACTACAAAACCAAAATGTACTTCAGATAAAAAAATGTCAAACCTGATTTCTGTCAAAATCGTAATTATCTCGCCATTTTGTATTCAAGTCGTCAATTGTTTGAGAAGTTTCTTGTTAATTAGTTATTTGATCCTATAAAACAGTATAAATGCCCTGATTGACAGCTCTGTTAAAAAATGTAGCTCCTTTGATGCTGTGTGCACCGTATTAGAAGAGAACAGCAGAAACGGCAAGAGAAAGCGTTACTAAAACCAACACGAGACATGCAGAAGAGTCTGGTTTGCTGTGGACTTCACCTACTTGAGGGTTTTTTAAAATCCATTTATCGTTAGTTCAAATGTGTATTGCGTTAGAGGAAGCGGTGTGTTATCAATACATGCTGCACAGACTTCTGATGCAAATTTGCAATAGGTTGGTGACCATCATGGCATTACTATTGCTTGGTGGAGGAGGCTGAGGCTTGCTGTTCATACAGTCTATGGTGGACCACTAAAAACATTGAGCCACAATGGTTGACTAAATAAAAGTTGGTTGTCATAATCTCTATTTATACCTCAGAAAGCACTGCAGAGGATCTTTGTTAGTCTTCACCCTTAGATGTAGAGTCAGTAGTGAACGGTAAGGCCAAAGGACCAAGAAGTCCTGTTTCCTATAACTTACTACATGTAGGTATCTTGACTTGGCTGGCTGGAAATCTTATTAGCCATACTTTGCTTATGTAATGGCCACGAGCAATGGCAGCTTAAGTTGCCAACTAAATCACATCTTGGGGCTTAGTGGATCAAAAAGTGAACTGAAGGTCGAAACCTTCTGGTGGCTCCTTACAGTATGATATTTGATCCTGATGTGGGGACCAAATTGAAATATTTTTGAAGGAATTCAAGGTCTTGGTCCAGCCCGTTTCCCCACTATAATGTGACCTGCTAGATGGTGCCCTGGGAGTCATAGTCTTAATCTCAACATTAAGGGCTCAGAATTTGGCCCATCCCTTCGATGGTTTAACCCGCAGGTGAAAGCTGACAGCTTCTGGGTGTTAAATCTCCCCCAGGAAAAAACAGCTTGTTGGGAATAAGCCAGGATGTCATGCTGAGAAGCCTGTGAAAAGGTCTATGTAACAAAAATATGGGAAATGGAATAGTCTCACCCAAACCTAAACATAAAAATGATCATTAAGATAGAGAAATATGTAAAACTGACCTTGCAGTGCTGATAACAAATGACTTCATAAAAGTGGAATTGGTATAGGATTGGCAATTGGTGTTTGTGAATGACGACAACCTTTGGATGTTTGATGAGCTGTCGACTGACCTTGTTTCACCCGGTTGAGGGTTACGAGAAAGTCCCTTGTATCGGCACAACAGGGCTGAGGTCCATATCAAAATGGGGATGAAAGAACTAAGCTGGCCTCAGAGTAAGGAGCTTCAGCGGGAGGGACTGCTAAATCTAAATGAGGACAATCTGCTCTGAATTATGGCTACTCTGCAGTTAATACATTCAGGCCAAAACACACACTTTACACACTCATTTACATCATAGAGTACCGTGCTTAAAGGGATAGGAACCACATGATTGTGAACACATATTTACCAAAGGAACAGCACAACACATGATAGCCTACAAAGTGACCTTAAAGTAGATTCACCCCCTTTCTTATTTTGACAAAATGAAACAGTCAAAAGATTTTAAGAAAGAGTCATTTGGTAATTAGTCTTGACCTGGGAACTGTTGACAAATCCAGATGAGGTGCACTCAGTGGATTGGAAGATCCTCATTGTCCCCAAGGGGCAATATGGTTTGGCAACAATTGTCCACACAAGAATACTCATCAGAAAAAGACATAAATACCGTAATGCCCAATTATGAGATACATTTAAGATATGCTGAGTGATTAGTACTTCTCCTCTGAATGTCCATCAGTATTACCATGCAACAACAGCAATTATGCCCAGAAAATATATGTGCAACTTTCTTTGCCATTCAGGTGCGGTACAGTGTGTGTTTTCCTCTTCTGTGGACATAAGTAACCCAGGTGAAAGCTTCATATAAGGACTGAATAATGTCTCACCTACTATCCTGCAATCTGTGTGTTATGTTTGTGATAATTTACCCCGAAAATCCTGGAACTGATGTCCTTCTAAGACTATATAATATAGGACAGAACTTCTTGTTGTGAATGCAAAAATTAAATCAGTAACATTTCATATTGCAAATTGTTTTATTTTTTTTTGTCCAACATTTTTCTTCAATTATTATAATATTATTTATCAAGTATATATCAAGAAACCTATATTCGAACAAAGGGTTAGAGAATGAAATAACAGCAATGACAATTCTAATGCTCCTATAGATTTGAAATGGCACATGCTTCCTAAATGTTCAAGAAAAGCAAGTCACATTTTGTTAATCCAAACTATTTTATCAGAGATTATCAGTACCTGGTTTTCACATTCCTAGTTCACAGGAATTTAATAAATTAATGCAAACTCATTTTCTGGCCTACAGATGTTTTCCAACATAATTAACCAGAAATAGATCCATGAGTTAGGTCTTTATTCACAGTATGCAAGCTATAGAAGCTGTTATCAGACAGGAGCCTGCTTGATAGTAAATTAGGCAGTACAATAAAGTCCTTTAGTGACACGAAAAAGCAGCAGTTCTTTTATTACAATGCCATCATCCTTTATCTGTTTCTGTGCTGTTTATTTGTATTCTTTACTGTCAGTGCTGACATTGTCAGGGGAATTCAAAGACTTATGAACTCTGCTTTCACAAGTAAAAACAAAGGAGGAAAAGCTTTCAGAATAAAACAAAGAATTGGTAACTTGTGCGGGCAGGCAATGATACATGTGCTGTCACTGACTGCACCATATGTTTTATTGCCTTTGATGGTTTGCCAGCTGTCGGGATCTAGCTTTAAAAGATACTTTTATGAACTTCCTTCAATATTTACTGCTACTGCCTTTGTGACAGATGAGGAATTAAAGAGAGAAGCAGGAAGCAGGGTGTGTGGGGCTGTCACTATGTCCTAATCCTGAGGACAGCACTAGCATTTAATGTTCTGTCTCTGCGGCCTCCTGGCACGAAAAAACCCTGGGTCTCTTCATGGAGATGTTAGCCAGCATCCTAATCCGAAGTCTTGTACTCTGAGGCTTGTTGGGTAAAGGACAAATTTGCTGAGCATGCAAGGCCAAAAGGGCGCCTGTTATTGAGGACAAAACAATAGTGAAAAATGTAACATCACTTTCCCTGACTGAAGATAAGGCCCAGACCATTTTTTTATAGGTAACAAGAGACAATTCAGTGTCTTCACTGGGCTTTTTTATTTTAGATTTTTAGGGGGGTATCTTGTACTTGTGTGAAGTAGTACTGACATTAAGTAAAATGACATTGGTGACTTTTTAATATGTTGAACTGTTGTATCTATAGGGCCTGCACGGTGGTGCACTTAGTGCTGTTGCCTCACAACGAGAAGTTCCTGGTTCAAATCCCCGTCGGACAGGAGCCTTCCTGTGTGGAGTCTGTATGTTCTCCCCGTGCCCCCTGCGACCCGAACGGGAAAAGTCACATAGATAATAGATGGATGGATGTTGTCGCTATATTTTAGAAAGTTCAGGCTGTCTAATTGGTCAGCATTTGTTCACTCTATTAAGCTTTAGTGCTTATGAAAGCTGCAGTTTGGGATTATATTTTATCACCTGCCATAACTATTGTGATCCAACGATGCCTGGTGGTTAAAGAAGGCTGGAATGTCAAAAACTTTTAGGCGAGATCTTGCGGACTGGTCTCCTTTCTGTATTCAGCTTCATGAATCAGAATATGTTTGTCAAATGATAAATGTTTTATACAGGAAAACACTTCAAAGAAAGGAAAATATCATCAATTCCTTAATAGCAGTGAACAAAAGAAGTGAAAAAGATAGCAGTTCAGAGATAGGCATAATCAAGTGTTAACAAGGCATTCAGTAAGACTTTACCCAATCATCCTGCACAATCTGGCAGTCGCCCTGAATCCATCCACCATTAACCAGTTTGCATTATTTCAAGTCTTTTGGGGGAAATAAGTCAGAAAAAATATTTCCCCTCTTCTCACACACCAGAATAATGAGGCCAACATTTTTGATTAATATAGGAACAGGAAGGAAGTTCTCCCAAAAAAGGCTTTGGAACAAAGATAGCACAGTGACTAAGTCTACGCATTGACAGAAAAGGCAAAACCAGCTTTGGCATTGAGTGTACAGTGATGAGTCAGTGATTTGCAATTAGTACAAAAATAATGGTGTCTCTCATCCGGATACTGTGTTGAGGAGTCACAACAGATTACCTAATCATAAATGTGTGAGAAAAATGTAATGAAAAAGACCTTCTTGGGCTCAAAAGGAAGAACATTTTTTGCAAAACTTCCAGCAATCAGTTAATCAGAAAGGTATTGCATCTCAAATGCTTCCCATTGGATGAATCTGACTTGCACTATCTTACTGAGGATTCACTCAAAGGATACATCTCAATGAGATTTGATACATTCATGCTAACCAAGGTCGAAGTCCAACGACTTTTGTTGTCCCATGACTTCTCTAGGTCGAAGCCTTACCGTTTCCTGTGAAACAATTTGAAAACTAGCCACAAAACATGGTACAGACAGCCATGGTTCCAACACAGTGAATGTGTTTGATGAATTCTCATTAAATCTGGGGTACAGCGTAACATTCCTATCAAACTCGGCAGTAGCTTTTTATAGATGATCATGATAATATACTTAACACAGATATGGAATAATATTAACAATTAAAGCTGTATAAGCGGACTGTATCAATGTTTAAGTAAGCTCTAATGGCTGGCAGGCTTTTTGTGGTAAAACATTTTATTAAGGACAAATGTCTAAAAACTGAGTGAAGTGTGAAAGAACAAGAGTCAGTTGGGGCTGATCAAAAAGTAGGATGCTGATTTTGAGAGGCTTATTGTTGGGCCTGCCAGGCCTGAGTTGTGTGCTATTTTGTATAGCCCAATTCACATTGCCAGTTAATGGCGCAATAATTTCACCCCCGTGACGCCTGAGTTCTGATAAGAATGTAAAAAAGGTGTAATGGGGGACCTCTCACCATGGAGATAGTAACAGAGGCGTTACAGAGGCAAGAGTGTATTGTGTGTGTGTGTGTGTGCATGTCTGAGTGTATGTATGTATGCAAAGCTCCCGCTGTTTCTCTCAACGTTGTGCTTCTGTAATGCCGTAATGCAGTGTGAAATCAGACTGGGACACTGATATTAAACGTTTGCAGAATCAATATCAAAGTACAAAGACATGATGATGGAGGAGGACCTTTGCTACGACGCTATTGCTAAATCGCAATCTGCCAGATGTTTATGATTCAACGACAACAGTGTTATGGAGCACATTCAGTTGGTGATCCCACTTGCATCCCATTGCACTTGTTCCTTGTTTCTCTACATCATGTACTATCTGAGGTAACTGTCAACATGGGCCCTGGATGGATCTAGAAACAGTCTTGTCACATGCAGTGTGTTGGTAAATTATGGTACAGTATGTACACCAGGCCCCCAGGCATCTCCAGGTGCTGCTCCATAGTCGTTTCCATCAATCAGAATAGATTCCTCTATATTCCTTATGACAGGTTGAATCTTTTCAGTGGGAGCAGCAGCCACAGTCCACAGCCCACAGCCTCCCAGGGTAAATGTCAACTCTACCATTAGGAAGGAGCCTCCAACGCCTTCTTGCCCTCACAGCCTCACAGTCTTCAAGGCGCCCACAGTGCAGCTGAGCTGTAGCAACAGATCCGGGTGTAAGTGATTGAGTGAATGTGTTGGTGTGCAAGCATAGAATGTATGTTCAGAATGTGCATATGTGCACATTCTGTGCTGCCTCTAACTTCTGAGTGCTCTTCAGCTGTTAGGGATTCTCATGTATGAGGTATTCATATACAGTCTAGCTGGAGAAATAAGGTTCCATTTACCTTTTTATTGAATATTTTTGTAACCTTACAATCCTAATGAGGTCATGTAAGGAATTATTCAAGTTGCCTACAGGTATTTAAAGGCATAATATGTGATTTTTTCTTTTTATCCAGCAGCTGTCGTCCTTGAGCACCAGCATGAAACCAAAACAACTTGCGCTGCATTGTTGTGTTAGCATGCTAATGCTAGTGATCTTTACTATGCTCGTATCTTCACACTGCATGTAAATTTACCCGAAATGACCGTGATCTAGAAACGCTTACGAATGTCACATTCAATTAAGCAGTGAGTACAGTATGTTATTCTTATTTTCTCTAGTCCCTCAATTAAACAACTTTTATACGCGAGGGGATGAGCCGGCCGGCCGTCCTGGCGATGTAAACAAACTGAAGATATGACTCGGAAATTGTTTCATTTGGCAGCCTTCTTGGATCAACAGCTGTACAAGTGGTGATAAACTAGGATATTTCTAACTCCTGTTCAAGACATCATAGAAATACAGACGAACCCATCTGAGGGGACATTTCTGAAGTGTTTCACTTGGATGTCAAAACAGTGCAATGATAAATAAAGTCAACTGAAGCTATACATTTATTATTATACATGAATTTTTTAAGACCAAAAAAACAGTCAAATATGAATATTTCCAAATAGACTGAATGGAACTGTTTAGTTCTCTGTTTGCAGACTATAAAGTTACCGTCAGAATATATGGGGCTGTCATCACCCCACCAAGATGAGTCAAACCTGTTAGGATTAGTATCTGCACAATAGTTAATATTTTTCATCAAGAGAGAGTAAAAGAAAAGTCATGACCCTTTCAATAAAATTAATTATTTTTTCCTATTTAGCATAGTTGAAGTCTAGCCGGTCTACCATCCTATATTATGTTAATTCTTCAAATGCTCCCACTACACTTACTTGAGTGAACCAAAGGCTGGATGAAGGGAGACCTGCGGCTTTCCATTTTCTAATAAGGAGCATCCAGCCTAGCATGATAGCTGTGTGGATCCATCATGACTGAGATTCAGGGATCCCCCTTACAGGTGAAGAGTCCCCCAATATAAAGAGGCTAGGTATCAAAGGAATATCCTGACTCACGACCAGTTATATTATTTTCATGAATTACTGTCCACCATCTCTGTGTTTTGTTAATTAAAGGAACGAGGGGCAGATTATATAAGAATACTGATAAAACCTCCCATTTATCATGACTGCTGCCTGTAGGTTTGAATATAATAATTTAACCCAGGAGATAAATCCCTCACCAAATGCAGAAGTTGTTTCTCCTACTGCGATTCTCTAAGGGCACGGTCACACTGGCCATCCGTACCGTGCCCAAGCACACTTCAACGCTGAAGTCCAGTTCGTTGACCAGTGTGACCGCTCCGTATCGTGCTCAGGCACGGTACACTTCCTTGGCTTTGGCACACTTCGGAGAGGTGTGCTTCGGCACGGTACACTTCATGCATGAGCACAAGCACGCGGGTAAACAACGCTGACAGCCTTCATTATGGAGAAATCCAAAGTTTCATGGCTGTATCTGACTAAAATGACACAATATAATCCACAAAGTAGCTGTCATGCTCTGTGTTGTTCTCCGATGTGCGGGCGTCCGCGCGGACTCGCAACTTATTTATTGCTGTGTCTGATTAAAATGGCTTAAAATAAGCTGTAAAGTCAGTAAAGTAGCTGTCATGCGCTCTGTGTTTTTCTCTGATGTGCGGACGCGGACTCGACTGTGCATCTCTTTTTCTCTCTCTCTCTCTCTCGTGCGCCTGTTTGTAAACTGAGCACGCTTCATAATAACATAAAGCGTGCATGTGTTGTATTACGACGTTATGTACAAGAGGTAATCGTGCTTAGGCATGGATAGTCCTGTGTAGTGTGACCGCGGGCCGCGCCGGCCAGCGGGGGAATGGCTCTGCGGGGGGGCAATCGTGCTTGGGTACAGCACGGTACGGATGGCCAGTGTGACCGCGCCCTAAATCATCCAGCTTCTGTCGGAGAGCTTCAACTTCACCCCAAGTTCCAGGCGGTTTGGCTTTCCATTCTTTGTCTGTGTCCTCTAAAAATCAAGCTGGCTCTCAGCACTGGTCAGGCGCCAGCAAGCTTGCTGATTATTCGCTCAGTGGAAGCTGTTGTTGCTCATATTTTGTCCAATTTTGTGTCATAGTTGTCAGACACTTATTTGATATGTGTGGACTCTATTGTGTCTGTCCATGATCCACAGAATGGCTTGAGCACGCCTGGCACCTGCCACTCAGAACTCACTCTCTTGCTACAAATGTTAACCAACTGCACAGTTAATAAATTGCAATTGCAATAAAAGGTAGTTACCATCACTAATACATTTATAAATAGACCTATGAAGATGCTTTATAATTCACATGCAACAAGCAACATTGATTTTCACCTAAACAAAGGGTTTTCAAGAGAGCTGGAAAAGTTGGTGTAGCCATTTCTCTACCAAGGAGTGGTTTTGGTGCAAAATAGCAATGGATCCAGCGTCCCAAATAACCCCTAATTTGACCCCAAACATGCTATTTAAGGCACATGTGAATTTTTTTAAAAAAAAAATCCAATTTTCAACAAATAGGGTTCCAGGTACCCGAAGTTTCAGCAGCTCTCACAGATTTTCCTATAGGAGTTGAATTTAAATCTTTTCATATGTGTAACTAGACACCTTTAGAAACACATTGGTGTAGAAATTGAAGTCCCTCACTATAGTATCAAGCTGTGGAATGGGAGAGTGTAAAGTGAATCAGCTACACTTGTGTCTTCACTACTTCACCATATAGACAAAGGCCGATGGACCACTAAGACACCCAATGTTCTATCTCTGCTAATCACATCTCCTCCAGGGGGGAGATCATGTCCAGGCACACTGCAAAGCCTGATAGGTGCTGACACTGTGTCATGTGATATCCAGACACATAGCACCTTGGAAATTGCCTGTGCTGTCAAAAACAATACAATTGGTTCAATCTCGAGATACAATAAGGAAAAAAAGGTCACTTTGGCAAAACTGGCCCAGCGAGAGGGAGTTTTTTTTGTGTTTGTTCCTTTACAGACTTTGACTTTCAAGTAAACTGTGACAATGGTAAGAGAGCAGTCTGATAGAGATAGGCCTCTCTCATTCCATCAGTTTAGAAACCACCAGTTTTATCTGTGGCTTAATACTCCTGATTTGGGAACACATTTTAGGTCTTCTCATCAGTGCTTACAAGAAATTGAGCAACGCTCAGCAATGAAGGTTACAGTCCTTATTTTCACCTCTGTTCTGTCTCTAACCCAACCTCTCCAACCAGCCATAATCGCTCTCATTTTGGATGGCACAGTCCCAGAAACATGACCATGTAATTGCACTTGAGGAGAGCTGTGCACGGCCTGGAAAGAATCTATTGGAAGTATATAACAAATGATGTCCTTTTCGTCAGCAGTTGAAGGACACAAACTAGGGATGCACAAAGCACTAGCTGGAAATATAAAAAACAAAATAAAAGTGTGAAAGCGTTTTTTTAACTCAAACAATTGAATATTTGCTTAATAAGAATAATATTCAGAACCCTAATTAAGCTTTTAACACTCTTATGTTGTGAATTCAGCCATGCTGATGTGTTATGAATCAAACATGGAACAGCTACTTGAATAAGAAAATACAAGGATTGTTGAAGATAAAGGAAAGAGATCAAGGAAAGGAGCAGCTGCTCGTATAAGAGTCATTTTTTTGTTAGAGGATAAATAAAGGACGACTCAATATGTGGGACTCACCGTTAATCATCTGGCTTTGAGATAAATCTTAATGAGAGGGTGTTCCCGAAAATTAAGTGAGATCTGTAATGATAGACAGCAGCACAGAGAAATTATGACAAGTAGCAGAAGAGGAGAAAGATGGAGTCAAAAAGCTTGAGAGAATGAAAAGAGAGGGAAGAGACTGTGAAATGAGTTGAGGGAGCCTCATGACAGTCGACGGGGGGGGGCCTTAGGGATGAATAAAAGTGGGATTAGAAAGATTTGACCTCATCAATCAATAAAAGAAAAGATTATTTTATTACCTTTTACTTGTATCATGAGGAAAACTGGTTTATATGCAGAACTGTACCATTTTTGATTAATATTGTTTTCTGCATATAAATGTATTTATTTTGGTTTGATCTTGGTAGTAAAGGGTTTAATTATACTTAATGCCCCTTTTGTATCAAATCAAAATGTGATTACAGCTGCTGCATTATTTGTTTAGCTTCCTTGTTGGCCATTCTGACCAAACCACACAAAGAAATATAACATCGTTCGAAAAGTCTTTACATTCCCATTAAATCAAATTATAGATTTTTTTTAAATGTAGTATGTCTAGTGGCCTTATGCAAGTATACAGGTCAAAAATGACAAATATAGATTTGCTTAAGATGTGTCATAAACTGGAATAATAAATGAATGGTGTAGTCTGTAAAGATTCTGTTCAAGATTGAAGAATCTGTAGGCAGGTGACCCGATTTTGGTAATCAAAGTGTTTAGTGTCTGTTTTGAGTAGTATTATCCACCAGAGTTATAGCCGGCTTCGGCTGCATACAGGAAAACAGTCTGTGCATAGAGCAAAGCAAAAGGGGTGGTACACAATCCACAGTAATGCAATTCTTGGAACCATTGTCACTGACAATTAAGCTCTAATTAATGTCTTTAAACAGGTATGCATGAAAGTTAAGCTCAAAATCCACTATGCTTCTAGACACCAATCCATTCTCTTTTCTCAAGTTTGCCTGTAAACAAAGGCAAAGAAAGAAAAATAAATTCCTTTATTGCTAACGGCTGGCTACACCAAAATCTCCAAATACGTTGGCTGATGCTCGCTGGGACTATGTCATTGTGAGACGATAGCTTATGGGTTCTGAGATCGCAAAGGTTGAACACTTATCCTGCACTCAGGGGCGTATGTCCTTCCCCGTGATTCACAGGACCTTTCTGCTAGGTTGACCTGTAATTTGGTTTGAATGATCCCATTAAGCCTATTAAGATTGGTGACTACTAACACAGATCAGTGACCTGATGAGTTTTCTAGTTTTCTTCTTTAAAGGTAACACATTCATTTACAGAAACTGTTTTTTCAATTGAACTCTTGGCCTACAGTAATTATTCTAGCCACTAGGGGAATTGAAAAGCGGTTGTAAAGACAGCACTGACATATTGTTACTTTTGAATAGATGAGGTTAACTTGCAATTTGCACATCCAGCAAATCCTGAGCACCATTAGCTTCTTTGGATTTTTTTTTCTGGTCATCTGGAATGTGAAATCTAATGTTCACTCTCCTTGAGAAAAATGTATACTTTTATTTTTGCTGCTTAATGGTAAAATAGGTTGTCTGAGCTTTTTGTGTGTGCTAAAAACAGGCTATGAGAGCAGTAAAAGTTGGTGACCAGCTTAGCAAAAAATGAGTTTAACAATTCCTCAGAGAGCTTAATAAAACATTTTAAAAGCTTTCTTAGCTTGAGGGGATCTGCAAGAGACATGTGAAATAAAAGAGGGTGTGTTTGTTACATTGCAGATAAGAATTTGGTCCATTGTTCACAACCAAAGTGTTTTTTCAACCCCTTGTTTTACTCAAGAATATTTCATATTGTTGGAGCTTTCAAATAGTCCCTCAAATTGTTATTCTTTCCAACCTTTCCATGACCTCCTATTGTGTGACTCATATACTTTCAGTCATTCAAAAGATGAATTCATTGTTTCCCCAGCAACCATAAGCTTTAGTGATGTGTTCTTGTAGAAACACAGTAGCATTTAACCCCCCCCCCCCCCCCCCCCCTTTGCTCCCTGGTCCTCTTTTCTGTCTTTATATACTGGCTGATCTGATAACCACTGTGTCAAACTAGATCAAGTATTTTAAATGATCTTTTTTGAGATTAGATCTGTGTAAGGTTGTAGGTCTAACCATGGAGTTTTCACTTCCTGCAGCAATTTCAGCACAAACAGCAGTCAGTTGTGTTAAGTGTTTCTACATCATCATTTAGACTGTTTAGTAGATCGGATTGCTCTGCTCTTTTTTTAAGCGTGCCCTGCCACACTGCACAGTTCAGGGCTCTATCTTGATAAAGCTGTAGGCTTTTCCATAATGACCCACGGCTCAGGCTTTTGAACAAATGCCATGACAAATAGATGAGACACACTCACAGAAATAGCATTAATGATCTTGTTTTTCAGGGAGTTAGCGGGATTATCTAATGGTATTACTGAAAACATCTGTCTACGCATCAGCCGGCGCTCGCCGCCTCGCATCTCTGTGTTTACACATTCCTGGCAGGTGTTCAATGGCTGCGGTAAGAATGTCATAATTTACAGGAGGGTTTTTTTTTTTTGTCCCCGGATTTTTTCTGGGAGAAACAGACAGCTCCGGATTCCTGTGTCAATTCCACAATGAAATATAGCCAAAATAGGCAAGGAAAGCCATCAAGTGGAAAGCATACAGAACGAAAGGAGAGGAGATCATTTAATCCTTCTGCCCAATTCCCCTTGCCAAATGTATTTTTGGAGGGGAGCATTTGTTGGGTTATTTTCTATGTTATATATTCAGAAAGCGGATTATAGATATCAGATTTGCTAATATTATCACTGCAGCAAGCAGGTCACCCGTCTTGTGTCTTCCCTCTCGTTGTCAGTATCTACTTTATCCCTATCCCTTTATATTTCCCTCAATCTTTGCCCTAGCTCTTCGTTATAGGTCTTGTAAAAACCACCCCTCTTGATCCTGTCACGTTGTTTTTCAACTCACATGTTCTCTTGTTGTTCTACTACTCAAGATTTGTACTCATACACCGGACTTTAATATGCAGCTTTTTTCTGATTTAGTGTTGTTTTCTACCCTGATTTACCTCAACTGAACCCATTTGATGAGGAAATAATAGCAGTTCATCTCTCTTGAGCTTCCGAGCCACTTTTGAGAGAAGCCTCTTTTCCTGGGCCAATGTGCTCTGCCCCATGCCAAAGCCTACTCACAGACGCACAATGTCTCAGCAGGGGAGCGGGTGTTTGAAGTGTAATGGAATAAAAGATGAGCCTTTAACAGACATAGGAAATAATTCACACATGCATTCTGTTTACAGGGTAAGGCAGGCCTTGCGTCGTTGTGTGTTTGAGTGCCAGTGCTCGCTGGTGTGGCTCGCTGTGGAATCCGGCCACAAATGCTCATTTGAGTTGTCTGCCCACAGTGTATCAGTGGCGACCGTGCGAGAGCAGAGCCGCTGCACCTTTACCTACCTTGCTGACCTGCTTGTCAATTTGTTTCCTGTGAGACCAGTCTGCTACCGCGGCTATTATTAGACTTCAGATGTAAAAATCTCCCTGGAAGCACAGTCATACAGACAGAAAACCTGCTGTGTGGAGTGTGCTGCAACCTTCCTCATAAGCTGCAGTGAGACACGGTAACAATACCGACTTTTTTTTCTTGGAAGAAGAAAAGTGCCTCTGCTCTCTCGTCTAATCTCTCCTGTATATATTCACCTCAGCCGGGTCATTCCGGGTAAATCACTGCAGACTATACTCATTTGAAACATTAATTTTCAATGCACAGATGCTCAGGCAATCATGAGATTCTCAAGAGCAGAAAAACTGCTGCTTTGCCCTCGTTAATCCCTCTACCCGTTTATATTCTCCTGCTGCACAATGATTCACTCAGTCACATCATTCAAATGTGTGCACACAAACATGCACAAAAGGCGGACAAATAAGTCTGCCTGTGTTTGTGCTGTGGCTTACAGCTGCTCTGGGGGTTTTTATATCTACATATTTATTCCATGTTTTCTCTATTTTTGTGAAGTCTTGGCCACACATTGTGGTGTTCTTCTTCTACCTTAAGTATTCACAGTACCCTGATAAAAGTCAAGGCTGTTTAAAACTAACATTTGATACATATTTGTAATGTAAAAGCTGCCTTCCAGTAACAGTTGTTCTTGCTTTTTAGCACCACATGTACCACTTTTGGGGTCTTGAAGGTTCGATTTGAATTCCTTAGCAGAAGGACTGCTATACCTGAATTACATTTCTGTACTCAAGGCCCAGCGTATGTAAAGTAGTTAGACCTTGAACCATCTAGGTCAGTCAAGCTTTTCATATTTTCATGCAACTGTCATGAAAAACTTTAACATCTGTGCTCTTTATAGCGCTAACTTTGTTGAAAATACATTTTTTATTGATGCATCTGTTTCATTTGGAGCTGCAAGCAATGGCAAAGATGATTGTTAGAAGTAGAGCCAACTGGATCAGAGAAGCTCAAGATCTTTTGGAAACTTCTGACACTTCTCATTATATCGTAAATAGGCACAGGAGCAGCTAAAGGGATAATCGTAACTGAGCCCACACAAGTTTGGCACATGAGATTCGTTTTTTTTTTTATTTTGGGTGAAGATCACATCGTAATTCCATGCTGTGGTTGAGAGGGGATGCAAAAAAGGCTCCCATCAGTGCTTCCTAATACATCAGGTAAGGTGTTCTAAGATTGTGATATGTAGAAACAGTAAATAAACAGGATCATGGAGAAACTAAAGTTAAACGCAGCAGTAAAGATGTGCTGATTAGGATGAATAGCAACGACTTTCAAATTGAAAACTCAGGCTCTCTCTTAGCTTTTCCCACAAAAACATTTCCATTAACTAATTGAGTTGCACACTACATTGAGGCCACTAATATGGTAATACAAATAGTCATCTCATTAGGCACAGACAGGTATTAACTGATCATTAGGAACAAATAACATGATGTGGTTTTTTGCATTTTGTTTAAATAGGAAAAGGTACATGCAACCTTTTTGATTTGAAAACAGTTTAATGCAATACGTTTGAAATAATTCATTAGAAAACTCTCTCAGTGTTTTTATAGTTGAGATTCTAACGTCAATAAAGCAAAATGAAAGCTAAGACCTTACCGTCAAATAAATAAGCATGTTTTTTTTATACACGTTTACGCCTGTTATCTTACAAATGAATGTAAGCCACTTGCGTCAGCAGATGTGTAACTTTGATAATTTTTCCCATTAAGTATTCTGATAACAGACTGGATGGGCATGTACAGGGACATGCTTAATGCCTTTGTGTCAAGGTAAACTTTCCTATATAGCGTCTTGTTAGCTATACAGAGAGGAAGCTCTCATGCCTTTGGCTTCTTTCTGCAGGATATTATTCTGTAGTTATGTACTGATTTGAGTTCAATTTACTGTTTATTATAGCCCAAATGAAAACACCACAGATCTAATAGAACATGCTAGTTGTGACTGACATGTAATGACACGCATGGTAGCACAGTGTATTGTAGAAATGCAATTGAGATGAGGCTGATGTAGTCGCATCATGCATTGATACTGAGGCTTTGAAACATCCAGGATAATTTTCCACTCCATCAGCATCAACACATTCACAATCCTACTTGGCAATTAAGAGGCACAAAACGATTTTTGTATGTATTTGAAGTATGAGAGCCACTGGAGGAAACCCACACACCCACTGGGAGGACATGCAAACTTAATATAGAGGGAGCTTTGCCTGGAGATTAAAGTCAAAACTCTCTTTTGTGAGAAGACAGCGCTAACTAACTACCAAACTCTTCCGCTGCCGAAGTCCTGTGTAGTAGGATGCTTGAATCTTCTTTTTTTTACCTTTACATAATTTCCTGACAGATGGTACAATAAAAAATGATGCAATGTTTATAATTGACACCAAAGGATGCAAAACTTTTAAACCTGGAGAGTTTGAGACTTTCTCACTTGTTTTTTCTCTTTCCTAGCAAAGGTACTGTTGAACAAACTGAATTACAAGTGAAACAAGAGAGCATGCAAATTGTATTAACTGTTACAGTTACTGCAGATGACTGAATAGTTCAGTTTTAACCAGTTTTTGGCTTGTTGATAATCACCACTCTTGCTGAGCAAATACATAAATGCATCACAAGTAGCATGAATTTGTCTTGTGGCGGCGCCGCTCCAGCATGTGGCGCTCTAGGCGACCGCCTATATTGCCTATGCCAAGAACCGGCCCTGACCCCATCAATAACACAAAGCTTGTTACAGGTACTATACATAGAACATATTTGCTGTGAACCAATTAAATTGCAAGAGTTTTGAGTGGAGTTTGTGGCTTTTATTTCTTGTTCCAACAATTTCATTTGGTTCCACTGAGTTCACATTTTGTAACCTTGGATCTTTTTTTTCGCAGCACATGGCTGCTTTGTCATAGCAGCTGACAACTAAAGCCACAGTTTGTTACTTTTTAGTTAAATGTTGACGGTTTAGCGGTAAATAAAACATGACTTACAATTATGTTTGTAAGTTAAACCATGAAAATTAAAATAAAAGATGACCTATTCAATGTTCAGCATGGTAACCACTTCCTTAAAGCAAAAATATGTGACTTTTCCACCTTAAACCGTATTCCTTCATATTGTTGCTTCAGTGTAAAAGTATCTTTTATAATGTTTCAAAGTCTAGCACATAAATAAAGATGGTATCATTGATTTGTGCAAATTCTAAGTTGCTATCCGTCAAAGTATATAGCTTCAAACTTTGAAAAAGCTTTTTCTATGGGGGCTCTGAAAGTTCTGAAACACAACTGTTTAAGTCAAGCACTCATATGTTGCTATTGAAGTGTTTGAAATACATGAAGTTGGTCCACTCCATCCCCAAAAGAGTGAAGATTGAACGAGTGTTCTGTTAACAGAAGTCCCCCCCAAACACACACACACACACACACACACAAATACATTTGTCCTTGATGTTCAGAAAGCCCAGTATATAGTAAGTCCTTCCTAAAACCGTATAAACTTTATTTTTAAATTTTTAAAACTGAGTGACAATTTCATACAGCTGCCGTCCTAACACCTAAACCTTAAATGAACATCAATGTTTAGAAATAGTACCTGTTGGTTAAATTCTGTCTAATAATTATCATCAACATTGAAATCTGTTAAAAAATAGAAAAACATTTGCACATGGGATGTGTCAAGGCAGGAGTTTTTGTCTTTGTTACCTGCAGCATCTACACGGGTACCAACATCTTTTATGCAGAAAAAATCCTGTCAAAGTCAGAAAAGTCTATTATCTCCAGAGTCAGGAGCAGGAGGATAAATCTGCTTCCAAAGGAACATTAATGGTGAGGAATGAGAATGATATTGATATAAAACAAATCAGCTACTTAACCTGCTGATACACAGTGATACAGTCAGCTGGCACTGAATCCAAAGTCATGAAAGTGTATGCACTCATGCTTGCATTGTGTGCGTGTACGGTATATATTTCGGTCTGCTCCTGCAACGCTGTGGTTTTTAAAACAAAGATTCCAATCAGTTGGCAATTTCTCACACATATTGAGCTGTATGCTAAAGAGCTAATTAACACGGGGTGTTATGGAGCTCACAAACTTCCCTGACATCTTAATTAGATCTTAATGACATTTCGGTTGGAATGGGTGAACTGAGTGAGCACCCTGAGATGAGGGAAACCAGTGCTGATATCCAGAAGGAAACAGGAAAGCGACCGATCCGAGAGTGAGCGCGCGAGCAGGAAACGAAGGAGATAGCGAGAGGAATAAATTCAAATGAGGAGGACATTTGTGCTGTTTACGTTCCCACCAGTCATATAGAATGTCCTGCGTGAGATTACGTGTGTTAGAAATAGGATTTGATTAACTGACACTTTTCATTCCCTTTTTCCTGCCTTCCCTCTCCTCTCCCCCAGAGGAACATGGGACTATAGGTTGCTCAGTAATTACTCTGCCCATATCCCAGTGGTATCACATCTCTTAAGGGGCCTCTTAATCGCATTCTTAGCATTTATTACCATGACATTTCAGTGTAGTCACTCTGGAAATAACTAGCTACGCACTTCACTGCCGATGAGGATAACACGATAATGGTATTTCTGGCAGATAGATGGCTGATTAGATACAATAATCTTCTGCAGCGCTATGTTTTGAATTGCAGATAGTTCTGCATGGTCCGCAGTGATTCCAGGGAATACTCTTTCTTCTCTTGTATAGGGGGGAGGGGGGCTGTGTATTTTTAGCTGAAAGGTTGATGCACCTTTATGCAACTACAAACAAAGTCATCAGACTGCGATGAAAGAACAATAGGCTGCAGCGAATGAGCAAACTAGTCCTCGAGTGCACAGACTTCAAACTCCCCGTGTGATTATACCATTTTTAGTTCACCGTAATTACCTGCCTGCTGTCGGCTGTGAACACACGTGTAAGCAGTACAGTGACACTCGACCCAGAAAATCAACACCTTGTCAGGAAGAGGAGGTAATTGATTAAAATCTCGGGAGGCGAATGTTTATTTACCAGATAAGTTGCTCTGTGTGTTTTCCTGGGCTCAGCTGGCCTGCGCTGCCCCTCACTGGAGAGCAGCCATTAGAGGAGAAGGGGACAGGGAAATAGGGAGAGACAACACATAAAACCAGGGGAAGATGATGAGGAGCCCAGAGAGTGTGCAACTCAGAGATTCCATCAGTGAAAATGAGGGAGGAAAGGCTAAACAGAAACTTTGTGTGAAGCCCCTTGCGAGGAGCAGAGCAAGAAATAAACAGAGTGGATGTGGGTTGAAAGATTGGACAGCAGGAGACACATTACTTAGAATGTGTTGGTAGCTGCTGATGCTGTTCTGTGTGCAGCCATGTCTGTTTATCACTTTTCTCTTCTCCCCAAGCCCACTGTCTCATCTCTATTCTCCCCCTTATGTGTAGCCTAAATCTGTCAGAATACAGCCACAAATACCTGGCAACAACCAACATTTGCAACCACCCCCTTGTCTCCCCATCTTTCCTCCCCTGCAATGCCTCGAGCTTCTGTTCATTTGCACTTCATCCCTGTTACTCCGAGACTTTATTCATTTCACTTAGCCTTTATGGGTTTATTTAGCATTTTATTCGCCTATAAAGGGCAATAAAAGAAAGCGCTTGTTTTCGCGTGTGTTGGCAATTCATCCTAACACATCTAGGTCCACAGATGCTTGCTTAATTTGGTGGTTTTCCTTTCAAGAAGGTCACGGCTTGTTTCCTATTAAAGACAAAGTGGAGCGTTTTACCAACGTCGTCTGTGCTTAATTCTTTTAACCTATTTGTGGCATAAAGCATCCAGTCTGAATGCTTTATCCTTGTGCTGAAGAAACTAACTGTTGCTGAGGTGGTTTCTGTTGTTTCCAGGCAGATGTTCTGTAAATCCAGACCAAAGACAGACTAGCCTCTTTTCTGCGGCTGGGCTGACTCTTACACCCATTAACCCTCGCCTGACAGGGCTTTAACTACCAGACCGCTTGTGCCACACTCAGGCCTTTGGCTGCCGGTCATGACGAGCCAAAGAATAGCAATGTGTCACCCTGATAAGCTGTGAGTCAGTCATTGACTGACACCGCTGTCAGATACTATATAGTGTACTCTATCTGTAGCAAGTGGACGGGCATTGATCTCATTCAGCTCTCTCATAATCACACTGTGCCTGGCATGCTTTGTGTATTGATCGTGTGGTAACGAACGTCAGGACGCGCATATGGTCTGTGACAGCACTGATTAGTGTCTGTTTGTGTGTGTCTGTATATTGCAGGTTCACAGAGGCAGATACCATTGTGATGGGGGACGTGACATACGGGGCCTGCTGCGTGGACGACTTCACCGCCAGAGCTCTGGGAGCTGACTTCATGGTGCACTATGGACACAGCTGTCTCAGTAAGTCTGTTTTTTGTTTGTTTTTTAACTCCATGTGTGCATGTTATTCCCATTGACTGTATTATCATAATACATTGCCACCATGACATAACCCACTGGATAGACGAATGGCTTTTTGAAGTCTTCAGTTATGTACCACAGGGAGCCACATGAAGAGAGTGAGGATTTGTTTCAAATGCTAAGCTATTAAAAGTATTCAGTATGCACCTGTGACTATTTTTCTTGGTTGGGGAAACTGTACTTTTGTTTCCCACTGACAGCGATTCTATTCGTAGAGGAAGCTGACCAGAGTTCTTTATCTATAAGCTAAGGAAAATGATGAAATAAAGAGGACTCTCCGTTTGTTCACCCACTTCTCTGTAGGCAGAGTGAACAGCGGATAAAAAGTCATGAACCAATAACTTCAAAGAGAATATGTTCTCATCACTATTGAGCAGCGTCTCCTCTATTGGAAAAGAAAAGAACAATCCTTACACCAATAAACAAAACCCCATATATAAATCACATTTTGGCAAAGACTGTACGAGTTCAAAAGCAGAGATACCTGAAGACATATAAATAATAGCCAATTTCACATACGAGAGACCAGACTCTCAAAGGCCTGTTTGGACCAAAAAATAAATGCAAGGCATACGACGGTATTTGTCTGATATTTGCATTTCAAAAATCCCCAAAAGACTCAGACAACACAAAAACAACCAAGAGGTTAGGTTGAGTAACTGAAGTAGCTGAGTTGCACCTAACAGACAGCTATGAGTCAGCCTGTCACTCAAAGCAAAGACACCTTTTATTATCCATTATTCTTAGCCTTGATAGAATTTTCTCAGACAACTTGTATGATATTACAGGAAAATGTACTATAGAGCCCAATACTGGTTGTTCACCAGGCTTTTGTGACTGTATGATTGTGTTTTAAAGTTAGGCATTTTAATATTGAGCTTAACTGTGATTGACTTACATTTGGAGCACGTCTCAAGTGGCCAGTTTTTGGCTCGTCTGCTTGTGCTTTATTTCTCAGCTCTGGGATTTAGCACAATGTTTGTCCATTTCTCTGAATCCCAAGGAGAAATGTGAATTCTCTAAGACCTTAAAAGAGTGATGCATGAAGAAGTCAGAGAACAAACAGACTAACCGATGGAGCTATTGATCAACGGAAAACGTAACTAGTTAGCGCATCCTGCTAACTCTAGTATGGAAGCACATATAAGACCTTTGGAGCCCGGACATTCCATTTAGCCAGCAGATCAATGAGGAACATACATTAGAGCCGTCCTTTAGAAAGCTTCATGCAGTTCTCGAGGACCTTCAGCCTCACCCCCGCTGTCTGTCTCTTACTGAACATGGGAGGAAATGCTAAATCAATAGTTTTGATATATCCCTGCCAGAACAAGCTCCCCTCTCCCAAATACCAGCAATGACCTACAGAATTTTAATACACCGGAAAGCTTTTTCAATGTGCTTTTTATTGTGTGTTTGTTTGTCTTTCGACATGAACACTCATTCTCTGGTATCTGTGTGGGAGTTATGTGTGCATGCACATATATTTACAAAAGCGATATGAACAACATGTCCACAATTTACACACAGAACCCTAAAGGCCTAAAGATAAAATACCCTAAGCTCAATTATTGGTTGGTTGTGAAGTTTCTCTGAAGAGATTTTCAAACAAATTGGATTGAACTACAGATACCCGAATAATCTGTGTGTAAGAGTGCCAGTATGTATGTGTTTCTGACTTCATCACACAATCATAAGGACATTATGTGCACTGTTTCCAAAGATGTCAGGTACCTGTGGGAGATTAAAGACACTGATTTCTGACTGACTCACAAAGAGAGCTGTGTGTCCTGTGCTCCTTTATTCTCCTTTCATTTCCTTTGAGGGATCTGCTTTTGAATATCAGTGCTATCTCCACTTTCATCCTCAAAAAGCCCCTCCATCCAGTACAGGACAATATGGGCAAAACCATAAGCCCATTTCATAATATGTTTTAGAGGTGTCGTAGTATGTGATGATATGAGAGGTGAGAATTTAATTTGACCTTGATCCAATAACTCATTCTTGGCATGTATCCAAACATTATATTCTCTCTGTTTTCCTGTGAGAAGTAATTTCCAGTTGTTTTCTTGAGATCTCAAACTTATTATTTTCTGGAATCCCTAGAGTTGCATAAAAACAGAACAAACAGAGACATAGGCTGACCTTACCTCATTAGTGAGGTCCATGCCTGTCACAGCCTGGCCTGTCACAGTGACCAGCCTGGTAACAGGAAAATTATCCTGTTTCCAGGAGAAAAGCAGCTTTGAGCTAATGATTTAAATCAATTAATTACAAAAAACAGATTTTGTATTAGATTACAGGAAAAAGAAGTCAATATTTTAAGAAAAGAACTGAAATTAACTCTTTTCACTGTAAAACCACCAATATTGTTCTTTGGATAAAAAGGTGAATACGATTGATCATGAGTGGGAAATGTAGTAGAATTGGGAGTCTCTTAGATTTAAAAAAATAAAAAATACTGCACACTGATTTTTGTTTTTTCTTAAGGAACAGATCAGAGGAAGGTTGCTTCCACCTAATAAATAAAAAATGAAGACACATTTTTTGGGGTGTTTTTCTTGAAACATTTGATTGAACATGATTTGACACCTGAGTCATTAAACCATCAGACTATGTCCATGTTTAAATGTACTGTGTATCTATAGACCCAAATCAAACCTGTTCAGGTAGAATGCAGTCTTCATTCACCAACCTTCGCTCATTGTTTCATGACATCACTTCACAATGATTCCAATACCAATACTAACTCTAAACCTGGACGCGTTTAGTGTGTATGGGATCAAGTTAATTTTCCACAAAAATATACAAAATCAAAGAAACAATACAAATACAATTCTGAACTAAAGTTTTGATTTCATATAAAGAAGACATCTGGCAACACTGTCCCTCAAACCTGCATTCACTGATACTTACATATCTAGAGTAGTGAAGGCTGTCATTTACTGATTTTCCACACTCACAATCTTGAATGGAATCTGTTAGTACATATTGATCCGTCAATAAGCCAGTAAACCATGTTTTTTTATTTTTCTTGAGACAGAGATGTATAGCTGTGTAGAAGCACTGATGGGGCGAGTGAGTCCTGTCCGTCTCATTGACTGTGTCTCTGATTGCAGCATCTAAGTGCTCTCAGGCTACCATGCTAATGCGAACACAGATCGATGTCACTCTTCTTTGCCCTTTAGGTTTAGCGAGTGTCCATAAACAAGCATTGGACAGCTGTTAGTCTTTTTAACTCGACTCCTCCAACCCTTTTTAGCCTCATGATATATTTAACTCTTTGGTTTTTCACTCAACATGCAGCCTGTGGCAGAGCCCACCTTTTTAAACCCCACATCCATCTCCTGCTCTTCCCTCTGTGCTGAGATGTGAGCCCATTCATTACTGCTGCTGCCAGTTTATTGACAAGGCCCCCGCCCCCGCCCCCACCCCAAAACCTCCAAACACACTCACACACTCACTCAGAGTATCCTATTACTTTTTCCACTCTTCCTCTCTTCCATGACCTGATCTTTCAGAATTAATATACTACATTATTAAATCACTTACCTCTACCAACATATTGAATTTCAGTTTTAACCAGCCTACTTTAATGGGAATTTTTAATTTCGTCCTCCTGGTCTCCATCCTATCTGCCTTTTATTCCCAGTGAAAGACGTGTCTGTCTCAGCTCCTCCACCCATCTCTATTTGCTCTCTTTTTTTTCCCGCCATTTTTCATTCTTTTAGTCCCCTATTTGTCCCTCTCACGGCTTACTTAACTTGGTCATCATGTAAAGCTGCAAATGCTCATAAAACATCTCCAACATAATGAGCCATTTATTTGATCGCGACAAAAAAAAAGAAGCTCCTGAGCTTATAATTGAATGTAACACAAGAGGAAGACAAATTAAAATGACCAACGCCAACGATAATAAACCTTTCATATCTGTGCCCCCCATTCCTTTTGTTCGACCCTCGCCTACTTTTTCAGCCCCTAACTCAGCACGTCTCTCGCGTGGCGAGTTAGCGTAGTAAATGGCCTGTGAAATTAATGGCATTAACAGTGATCGCATGTGTCCCTCTCTTTCCCCTCAATAATTGAGGTCTTTGCATCAGTTCTTGCATTTGCTGGAGATTCACGCTGAATGAGTTTCAGTCAGATCACACGGTGGGCGCCTTCTGCAAGCTGAAGTATGCATGTCCTGTGCTACCCATATATTCCTGCACACGTGCTTCGTGTTAATGTTCGAGGCAGCATCAATAGTGTATATGCCACTGGCTAACCTGACATAACAGAGTGAATTATTCATCCGTTGTTCCTTTTTGCCTCCCTTTAGTCCCTATAGACTCCACAGCAGGTATAAAGATGCTCTACGTGTTTGTGGACATCCAGATGGACAACGGACACTTCCTGGACACGGTCAAGTTCAACTTCCCCCCTGGACAATCTCTGGCGCTCGTCAGCACTATTCAGTTTGTGGCAGCACTGCAGGTGATTAAACACCAGCTCTGTCTGAATTTGTGTGTGTGTTGTGTAGAAGACTCTTTTTGTGTGTGTGTATGTCAGAAAGAGCTGACGTAGAGTGATTCTGAATCTGAACCTGAATAGTCTTGTCACTTTTGTGTATTTCCTGTCTCTCTTTTAAGTGTTTTTTTATAGATACAGTATGGGAACACACACACGTATATATTTCTGTACTTTTCCTGTCTTTTATGAACAAGCTTGCACTCCAAACTTAAGCTCAGTTCAAGTGTGGGTTTGAGGAACCTGGCAGCGGTTATTTTTGATTTGAAAGGTGGAATGAACCTCGGAAGGCCTCTCGGTTCAGCGTCGTGCTTATCTCTGCTCTTTATATAAGCAGTGGCAGCATCTATAGCATTAAGGTTTAACATTTCACTCTGTAAATCTGTAATGTGTCTCATTTGCTGCACTCCGGGGGCCTTTCGCTAATGTAACCACTGTTATTTTTAAACCTCGCTCGGCATGTGGGTCATATTTAATGTGGGGTGTTTGTATATATGTATGCATGGTGTTCTGTTAGCATGTGTGCCTGTTTTTCAATCATGTCTTATGGTGTGTGGGTTTGCTGAGGTCACACAGTATGGGCGGGAGAAGCTGGGAGTTCACTGTGTATTCCCCGTGGACTGTCTTAAATTAGCCTTAAAACATTCAATTTATCTTTCCACCTCCAAGCACACTAACTCGTTATTTTATTTTCTGTTGTAATTGTTTGCTCTCTCATCTTCTCCCTTTACTTTAATGAAAGTAGGTGTTGGATGGGTTTCTTTTCTTGATTATGAAAGCGCTCTTTTTATTAGGAATGCTGATATTTCATGTGTATTTTTGATATTATGTTATACATATTTGTATTGTTTTTTAGTATAACCTGCTGCGTTGTAGACAGGGTCTTTGTCAGTGTCCACATCCACATATTTTACCCTGAGTGGCCACATTTGTCAAAATCAAAGTGTCATGCCCGGCCCATGAAGATTCACAGAAAATCACAGTTGCTGACCTTTCCCATTTTTTGCCTCATTGGCTTCTGTCAATCCTTCATCTTTAAATACAACACTTGTCCTTCTGCTCACATACAGCATTGCATATCTATCTTGTTTGCATCCATTATCTGTGTGCTTACAAAGCCTTCATATTTAAAAAAAAAAAAAAAAAAAAAAGTCACAAGAATTAAAATTCTAAACACATCAAGTGTAAAAGGAAATGCTGTATGGAAGCGATTAGTGATCAGAATTAAAATGATAAAGCTAATTTGAAAATTCAAATGCATTAACAGAAGTGCTTTTTCATTTTCAGAATATGAGTGTATTATTTGACTCAAAACTAATTTATCTAATTTGAATTTTAGTTTTCAACTTCAAAAATGCACATTCTTTGACTAAATTAAAATGAGGAAGAAAATGACATTTGCTTTTTCATTTTCAAAAAATGCCCCGCTAAATCTGTATCATAATTCAAATGAAAAAGCTCATTTTAAAATGAAAATACAGGAACAGAAACACGTTTTAATTTTCAGATTATAGGTGCATTATTCAACCTATATTTAAAATGAATATTCAGTCATCCAGTTTGCATTATACTTTCACTCTCTATGTATGCATATTGTATGACATAATTCAAATGAAAACAAAAAGGTCTTTGGCTTTTCGTTTTCAAACTTGCCGTGCTAAAAAGTGATCATAATTCAAACCAACTCGAAAACGAAATGGCAAAGTGGACGGCGCAGGAAAGTGACGTCAGACTCCAGCTCCCAGGCAGGCGAACGTAATATTTACAGTCTATGAGGCAAGCGGGCAGAACGCGCAGTACGATGGGTGGCGGGGTGAATCTTTAACACTAGGGCAGACTTTAGTTCACACTGTGATACAGGTGGTGATCGGAGTGTTTTTTTCAGCGCACACTGAACTTTCAGCGAGCATGACGCAGCAGTTTTATAACCCGAGCTGCCAAGTCTCACACGTGACACCATGCCCACTATCTTTGACTGTGAGAGTCACTCAGCATCTGCACGCCGTGAAATTCACACAGATGTGTCCTAAGACCGGTTTATTGATAGATTATAGATCACTCTCTTCTCTGCTTAACTTAATTACATTAAAAAAGATTATCGATTGAATTTTCTGTTTCAAATAATCTCTCCAGCTCTGTGCACAAAGTTTCAATGTCTCATCCTCTGTGCGTAATGGCACATAGTCTCCCTCTCGGCCGACTGTATGAGCTCTCTCTCCCTTTCAGAGGTTGTTTTGTAGTTATTAAAAGAATAATCAACTACAACGCTAAAATTGAATCAAAATAACTAGTTTGGAGCTTGTACCAGCATTAAAGATTCACCCCGCCACCCATCGTACTGCGCGTTCTGCCCACTCGCCTCATAGACTGTAAACATTACGTTCACCTGCCTGGGAGCTGGAGTCTGACGTCACTTTCCTGCGCCGTCCACTTTGCCATTTCGTTTTCGAGTTGGTTTGAATTATGATCACTTTTTAGCACGGCAAGTTTGAAAACGAAAAGCCAAAGACCTTTTTGTTTTCATTTGAATTATGTCATACAATATGCATACATAGAGAGTAAAAGTATAATGCAAACTGGATGACTGAATATTAATTTTAAATATAGGTCAAATAATGCACCTATAATCTGAAAATTAAAACATGTTTCTGTTACTGCATTTTCATTTTAAAATGAGCTTTTTCATTTGAATTATGATACAGATTTAGCAGGGCATTTTTTGAAAATGAAAAAGCAAATGTCATTTTCTTCCTCATTTTAATTTAGTCAAAGAATGTGCATTTTTGAAGTTGTAAACTAAAATTCTAATTAGATAAATTAGTTTTGAGTCAAATAATACACTCATATTCTGAAAATGAAAAAGCACTTCTGTTAATTCATTTGAATTTTCAAATTAGCTTTATCATTTGAATTCTGATCACTAATCGCTTCCATAATGCTGCCCCTTTTTCCCCCCCTCATAAAAACAGGAGCTCAGGCAAACCAAACAGAAAAAAGTTGGATGAGCCGCCTCACTGCATACATTTCAGGCTTGGCACATTTAGATGTTTATTAACAAGCAGGAAGTGACGGCTTAAATCAGTGTTATAAGATGAGCCTTAAGTAGAAAATGGGATGCCAGAGGAGTTTTTACACATTTAAGCATTTTATTGTAATTATTTTTTTTAAACTGAAGAGAATTTTAAATGTTTACCAAGAAATATTTTGAAAACACAAAATTATTTAAAGTCCATCCACTAAATAATAATATAGTTGAAGGTTTTATAAAAAGGAATACGTCATATAGCAATGAAAAAACTCAATATATTCAAGTACAAATGTGTGTGGTTCAATTAACAAAGATGGTAGATCCTGTTTTTTGTGAAGTCAATTCTTCATGGAATTAAAGGCAGGGTTAGTCATTTTCTCCAGAAACACTTTTTAAGATTTTGGTTGAAATTGTCTTTAGGTCCTGAAAGAAATTAATAATTCATGTGCTCTGAAAAAGGAAAGAAAATCCGTCATCTTTAGCAGTTGTAAGCCTATAAAAGTTCACGAGAAGAAATACGGAAGCGCCTCTTCTATTCTTGTTCCACTAATAAAAGACCAAGGGCTGACCACGCCAGTACAGTTTTCAACTTTTTATCAGACATTATTCTCGATAAGAAGTACTTATAATAAAAGTGTTGAGCGACAGCAGTGAGAAAATTGTCTTCTCGTATCACAACAACGGTTTATATATCCGCGCTCTTGCTCGTCCTCTTCCGGTTTCCCCTTTTTGGAATGACGTTTACAGAGTCCCACCGCCTGCTGGCATGGACAGTTATTACCTATCGCGCATGCGCAGAACGTACGTGGTGGTTGACCGTCGGCTGCCGTCTTTGCATTGTGTTCTTATGCAACTCTTTGGCCAAGACAAAAGCCGTCGTGCGCCAACGCCACAGGTGGCCTTCGTCGCCACTAGTTGTCTGCTTGGTGTGTAAAGAAAATTACCATCCACACCTTTTTTTTTTTTTTATCACTATTAATACCTACTTGTGTGTCTTGAAAGCCTTCTAAGAGTAACCAATAGTTTTTCGCATAGATTTCCTTTTGGAAAGCAATTCCAAACCTGTGGCTACTCCAGAAAACAGGAATGTGTTGATGTTGAACTGTCCAAACATACAAATCCCTCATTATCTCGTCTCCCTCCTTCCTCCATGCTGTAGGCTGTGAGTGCTGCTCTCAAGCTGGAGTACGATGTGCTGGTCCCGCAGTGTCGACCTCTGTCACCAGGAGAAATTTTGGGCTGTACCTCCCCTCGCTTGGACCGCCATGTGGATGCTATCATGTAAGATACTTTTTTTCCTCCTGTCTGCCACATCACAGTTTCAGCCCATGGTCAAACCGGCGATTACTCATCCTCACCCCCTTCTCCTAGCAGCTACCATAACAATGTCTTCTATGACCAGATCCATCCACACGACTCAGGGAACAATCAGTATGACATCACCACAATGTGCAAGGCTTCTAATACATTCAGCAGGAAACAGGCAGATGCAGATACAGGACAGAGGCTAAAAATACCTTCACACTGTGTTAAGCCAGAAAGGCAGACCACTTTTAAACAAACCACGACACATAAAAAAAAGCTGTGTGGGTTTTCATTTCCCAATCATTTCCTACAAATGGAAGAAACAAAAGAAATCCAGGAGGAAGCTGCACGTGTCCTAAAATACTTTCGATTCTGCATTTTATGTACATCTATATAAATGTAGTGCAAGTGAGACTATCAAAGTGATGCGTATCCTGCCTGTTCTGCAGGGAGGAGAGCTCTCTGGCAAACTAACAGCGTCAGGCAAATAAACAACACCTCCGCAGCCACTTTCTGTCCATACAGTACATCTGGTGCGGCTCTTCAGTACACACCGCCCTATGCTTTGTGGTGCACACGGAGTTGAAGTAATTCCCTGGGTATTATTATGTCTAGGTGCATCACCCCTTATATCTGATTAGTGCGTATCTAGCGTTAGTCCATGTGATTAAAACCTCCAGAGCTCGGGATTAAAACGGCTAACAAGAACAAGATTTGCTGTATGGGTAAGCTTGGCAGTATGGGACAGAAACAAATGTGTGTGTGTGCATGTGTGTGTTTTAGTGTGTACATGTGAAAGTAGAAGAGTTAAGGTTGTTCTTCAACTTCTAATCCAATGTGCGTTCTCTTTGATGTGTATACGGTTCGGATGGTAGAGGGAATCGATTAGGCTGCCTGAGAGTTGGTACACTTCTTTAAATCTCTCTCTCTCTCTTTTGCTTTCTCTCCTTAGAAAAAGGCCCAGTCTCCCAAACTTAAATTTGGAAGAATGGGCCATTAATCCGAATGGAAGAAGTATTTTATTATGCTCTGACAGCTGCCTCCCAATCTTAATTTCAGAGTCCCCCCCTGTTTTAACAAGCTTTCTTTGACTTCAACAAATGTCAATTAAGGTTTTCAATCATGTGATTTTTGTCCACTTTTACTGCTAAAGCAGGACAGAGTGTGCTCCTTTTAGCAGTGTAGGCTTTTTTTTCATAACCTTGGAAAGTAGAATAAATTCAAATGTAACATGTGACATGTTACATAAATTCAAAATGAGTCAGCGTTCCAATATGTTACTTTTAATTGCATCTCTCTTAAACTTTGAGGTACTCGAGCGTTCTGGAGAATGGGTCTGTGTGTATAAGTCTTTGAGGTCTGACTTGAGGCTTAAGAAAAGGCCTGGTGTGTCTCATTTCTACAATGAAGGGAAGTATTTTCTAAAAGCTTAAAAAGTGCATGAAAAGAATCATAAGCTGTCAGTAGCCTCCACTTTGTCTCAGTCGTATAAGACCATTAGGAAGAATATGAATGTATAGAGACTTAGTTCCATAACGCATAGATGCACTGCTTCACCATAAAAGGAAGATAACTTTTATAAAGAATAATAGAATATGGATGTCAGGACTGTGATTACAGGGAAAGCACTCCAGGCTCTTAAAGCTACAGAGAGCTGAGGACCAGCTTGGCTGAAGTGCAGCAGACTATTTGTTCTGAACATAATTATATGAAGGCCTTGGTTGTTGCTTAGCAAAGCCAAGAGAAGCCGTCCCTTTGGGTACATTTTGTGTTGTACATTCACTGTCATACATGACTCACACACACACACACAGGTATAGGCAGGCATATGTGTACTTTCACACAAACACACACTTGCTTTTTTTTAAGTCTTAGCTAGACATATCTCCAGGTAGCCTATGTGGCAAACCACCCCATGACCTGGTCCAAGCTGCCTCTACTGTAAAGCTGACTAATTAGTAGGCTTAATTGCCTGCCCTCTCTCAGTAGGCCTACTGAGACCATAGATTAATGAGTAGGAGGACTGACCTGAGCCCACCTAAAGTAACAGCAGGACTCTTCTCAGCCTGACCCTGAGAGAGGGGGTTTACTGTGCTTTCAGGCGCCTACAAGCCCCTCTGTACTTATGGTTTGGTGAATTCCCAAACCAGAGCCCGGTTTAATCGGGAGGGCTTGCATTTGTCTGTAAACAGCATGCTCCAGCTGTTGGGGTTACGTTCCCCGACAGCATAGATGAGCAGACCCTCCGCCTCAGGCCCTCTGCCTGGTAACGCTGATGTTTTCTTTTAGAAGGCTGCAGAGATGAATGGATAGATGAATAGAGCAAGAGAAACAATATTTGTTATGGTTGCTAGTTAATTCTGATTGTCTGGGGGGTTTTCTGGAGAGGATTATTCTATTTGTGCGTTCTAACATTGAATTGATTCGTCTTTCTTTATAGTTATCTTGGAGATGGAAGATTTCATCTGGAATCAATCATGATCGCAAACCCTGATATCCCTGCCTACAGGTACTGTGGCTCCTTTTTTAATCCAATACTTTTGAGTCACTGTAATGAATAGCTGAGCTCATCAACATAATGTTTGTTATAATCCATTGACCTCAGTACTGTTCACACAATTTGAGAGCAACAGGTAGTGGTATGGTGTTAGGACTGCAAAATATGGATATGGTAGTCTTACAAGAAAAGTGAGACATTTTACAAATATATATATATTTAACAACAACAGATCATTAAGATTAAGAATGATTATGCATAGGAGAGATATTTTTAAAGCTAATATAATTGGAATAAATTACTGTCAACAGTAACCCTGTTATTGTTGTTTCTTGATGCTATTTGGTGAGGAGGCAGATCTGTATTCATCTTGTTTCTATGCAAAATCAAATCGTGTTGTTATGGACATACACACTGCCACACATATCGCGGGTCTCTCTCATAAACAAGGTTCTAATCTCAAGAGTACTCATTGCGCCAAAGAAAAGCAGATTAGTTGTTTAGAAATACCTCGTATTTTTCCTTAGATACACCAACTCCCGTCATACTTGATGACTTTTCATGATTTGATTTTTTTCATCTTTTCTTGCACTTTCTTCCTCAAGACATTTACCTGAGTGATAGATTGTTATGTGTGAAATGCATTCACAGCTTTGTGTCTATTCCTCTTTTTGTATGTGCTGGTAGATATGACCCCTACAGCAAGGTGTTCAGCAGGGAGTACTATGACCATGAGGCCATGCGAGCCTTAAGGCTCAAGGCTATCGACACGGCTCGATCAGCCCAGAGATGGGGCCTGATCATGGGCACGCTGGGCCGACAGGGCAGCCCAAAAGTCCTGGAGGTAAGAGTCTGAATCCTCATTTCAACAGTCTGCATGTCCTGAGGCCACTGTGCAATGGCTTGTAATATTCATCAATGTGAGCTTCTCTGACAAGTGCTTTGGTGACATGACAGACTGATGGAACAAGCACTGGGAGCTTGTTATTTCACATTTAGGATGATGCAACTCGTAATAACTCCTACCCTTGAATCTACTGTTGGCCTCAAGGTTGGCTGCATTGAAGTTACTGCTAGATCTGTGAAATGATTTCCTTAAATCTAACATTAATGAGAGCTATTAAAGCATGACCAAATGTTTAAAAGTTGTAACCATACTGGTCAAAATCCAAGCTCTTCCTCTTTGAAAGCTTTTCTTATATTTCTTTTCTTTTACATCTCAAAAATGATTTAAAACATGAAGTAGAATTTTTCTTGAACACTATGTGCATGCTAGCTTATGTTCCAATAGGCAAAAACAGATAAGTGGGAAACTCTTTGAAGTACAGTCTTGCAGGCATTAGCATACACACAAGTCTGTCCCAGTTATTAATCAATGGACCTAAAGGCCCTCTCTGGTCACCCCTAACCCACAGCTGCTGCTCCTCGGGCTGCTTACCCCGCCACTGCTTGCTATATATCGGTCTAATATTGTATTTATACAGCAACTGTCTGTCAATTACCATCTTGACTTCATTGATTGTAATGGATGTTTGGATAGTCAGTACACATTTATAACTTTTTTTTTTATGAAGCCCTTATCCCATTTGTAAATGTCAAAACTTGAAAGATTATGTAAAGCATTGAAGTAAAAATGTCAACCAGAAAGCGAAAAAGCTTCATTTTCAATATTAGGATAGGATCAATGGAAAAAAGGGGGATTTGAATAAAGTGCCAACCAGCTTTCCCATATTGATTTGTGGAGATTACGATGTATTCCGTCAGATAACCTCTCAGGTATAGCTGATCTGATAACAGCGCTGTTGCAGAAATGTCTCATGATACTCCCAAGTTGATATCAGTTGATATCAGCAGCCCTCATACCTTTATCTCACTGCAGGAACATTGCTGGGTTTTTGTCACCTGGTTTGGCTGCCTGCTGTATCCCTGAATAACATTTTGGTCCAGGTTCCAGTTCCATTTTTTTTAAAAGGCAGAGTCAATCAGAAAGAAGAGCTCCTTGAACTGGCCAGCTTTTATGGATGTTAGACCAAGCACGGTGTCTGGGCTTGTACCCAAGGGGCCCGGGAAAGTAAAGTGGGGCTGGCCCTTTGTGGTCCCACTCCCCTCTAAGGTGCATTGGTAAATGGAAGGCAAAGCTCAGATCCTTGGTGTGCTGAACTCATACTAAGGAAGTTGGACCCCCTTCTATACACAACACCAGTTCTAAAGCCAATCGTCTGGCTGATGCCAAGCAGTTATTGGAAAGCTCATAATTCCCTTGCTGAGCACAACTGGGTTAAATGTTTCCCTATAGAAAATAAAGTATACATCTGGATGACTATTCTACAGAGAGCAAGGCACTCACTGTTGTTTGCTTAGCCAATTGTTGAACCTCAGATCCAGAAGAACCAAATCAAATCAATTCCTGTTCGTCAAACAATGGACCAGACCTTGCATTGCAAGGGAGATGTTCCATATTCACATATATTCTATGTACTTGAAGGTTATTAATGTCCCAAATATGCTTATATATGCTATATGCTCAAAACCTTTACGAGTGGAGTGAGAGTCGTCATCATTTTCTCAGCAGTGAGTAAAATGAGTGTTCAATGGGAGTTGGAGAATACTCTGCCTGAAATAATGTATTCCTTTCTTTGGGTTGGGTTTAAATTGCCACCTTAAGTGAAGGTTAAGTATCACTTGGCCTTGTTTGTAGGCAAGTGTTGTATAAGATCGACAGCTGGTTTGGCTTCAAAGTAATGTAGATGTCTGCTGGACATTAGTGAAGATCTTGATCAGAATAACTACCTTTTCCTAAAGGATTGAAGGAACCCAAAGTAAACCTTGTTCATTTTGTGCATTGGCACATATTGATCAAATTAAAAGATTCATTAGCCGTGATAAAGGTAAAGCGTAACCCATAATCTTGAAAGCATCCAGTTAAGTTGGTTCCCCATACGAACCAGATGGTCCCCTTTGGAGGTGTTCTCTCCGATGCCAACTGGAAGGAGGCCGAGAGGACATCCCAAGGGGACAACACACTCCATCTGGCCAGGGGATGCCAGAAGAAGCTGGAGGTCAAAAGAGAAAGGAAAAACTCCCTGCTACCTTGCTTTAATTGCTGTAACCACCCTTGAGACTTGAGTAAGCCTCCTGGAAATTGATTAAATATGAGACCATAGAAGCTGGAAACTGCATTGAAAACTCTTCCTGCTTTCATTGTTAATAGAGCTAAAACCTGTGGACAACCTTGAATTATAGGGTTGTACCTGTGTGGGTGTACGTCATTGGTTGTGATTTATTATGTACATCACTTGATAAAGTGCAGTTTTATAACCCTATGGAGAAGTGTGTTTGATGTGTGGAATGAAAGCGTTTTCTTTGGCCCCTTACATTTTCTTCTTTCTCTTCCCAGCACCTAGAGTCAAAGTTACAGTCACACAGCAAGTCTTTTACTCGAGTTCTCCTGTCGGAAATTTTCCCCAGCAAGCTGGATCTGATGCCAGATGTGGACGCGTGAGTATTAAGATATACTTATACATACATTATTGCACTCTGAAGTCAAGGACTCTTGAATTGAATGAATCAGAAATACTAAGCCATGGTGGATAAATATAAGTGATAGAACTTTTGAAATATATTTTGTTTTGTTTGCCATTTTTTGCTACAGGATATGGTTGTAGAGCACAGATCAATGAGTCGTTTTTAGGTTCTTGGTGTATTTGGTCAAAGGGTAAATCTAGAAGTTATTATACAGTGAATGAAATGCTGCCTGGAGAGCCAAAATTCTCAATTCTCAATTCAAAGTTTATTTCTTAGTTTTGTCCACTTAATTCCATGGATTTCTGCCACAATGAAGTTAAAATCACAGGTGTCTTCAACACGTCAACTCAACAGTTCTCCATTTTGGTCTTTTTTTCTTCATTGGCAAATTGTATTATCACAACCCTTTCTTGTTTTTTTTTTTTTTAAATGCCTTATTGATGTGTTCACATCGTGGCCCTTAGAGCAACTGTGAGCAACAGCAAGAAATCAAATGAAAGCCTCAGTCATCAACATTTGAAATGTATTCTGTAAGCATCATTGCACATATAATTTCAGAGTCGGCATAATTTGCAAGTTCAGTGTCTAACAAGAAGTGGACAAACAGTAGCACAGAGTGTGAAGGCTCATAAACAAAATTGGTATTCATGCCTTGGTGGGACCATGGTTTTTGTGTTTGAAGCAAAAACAAATTGTCCAGTGTACTGAAGGCTTGATACGCTTCACTCAGATTTGACACACCAGACAGAAAACATTTTACACACGGATGATCTATTCAAAGGCTTATTATTCATTCTGTAATGGCAAGAAGGTCAGAGTAGAATAATGGCTGTAAAAAGATGTAACCTTGCCCTTGTTCTTTTTAAACTTACACTCTAACTTCATATTCATGTAAATCCTCTTAACATGAGTGTAACAATATGTTGTGTTGCCTCAGCCCAAGGAAGCTGAACGAATGAATACCACATATAAACACTCCCCTTACAAATTGTGAAATAATCAGTGAAGTGTGACATTATTGATGCACTCATGGAACTTGTCATTAATAGATTCCTGATAATTACAATGGGAGGGCGCAGTTTACTCTCTGTACTCATTACTTTCTCAAAATGAGAATGAGCCCAAGTTTCTTCAATTAAATATCGAGTGCTCAGGCTTCTCGTAGGTGCAGCTCCTCCGATGTGTCTGACCTCAAAGCAGAAGAACAGAGGTGCAGATGGACAAGGGTTTAGTGAGACACTGATGTGCAGCAGCAGCACCAATCACACTCACAAAGGCACAAACACACAAGCTCCTCACAAACCCGCAGATTGGCCTCTCGCTGTGAAGTAATGAGAGGTGTGATGTGTGAGGGAGGAGTGGGTGAGAGAAGGACAGAAGGTCTGAGAGAGATTGAGAGGGAGTTTTGAGTGAGAGAGAGAGAGAGAGAGATGCAGAGGTAGAGAGTTGAGGGGGCTGTGTTTGGAAAGCGAGCGATCACGGTAAAAGCCGTTTTTTTTCTGAGTTTCTTTGGCTCTCCTCTACGGACTGACGTATGAGTGCAACTCTGAAATTATGTAAGTCAGGCACGATTCAGCCAACCAAAACAAACCCTCATTACAGAACAAAAAAGCTTTTCAACAAGGTGAAAACAAATGTTTGAATACAAAATGAAGGGCCCGTGGTGTACATAAACAATATTATCTTTTGTACACCCCATCCAGTTTATTAGTACACCTAGCTAATTAGCTCCCCATTCATAAATATATATTTAGTCCACTCTTGTTTATATAACTCAAGTTTTACAGCCCAATACAATACAGTGGAATTTCATTTAATGATGACACATACTACATCCACAAAAATGACCATGACATTTAGTCAGAAACCGTTTGAAAAAGAATGCTAAGCAGTTATGATTTTGTATTGTTGGAGGCTATGCCTGAGTATTTTGTGAGAGTTATCCATTAAAACCCATACAAATCTTCCTGTGAGGAGTTCAAACTGGTTCTAAAACACTTAATGTCATACTGAGGCTGCTTTATGACCTTTTAAAAAAATATAGCCTTAACTATTGCTATATAGATATTTCTAATGCCCGTCACTGGAACACAGACCCAGGAGCCTACATTTCCTCCCGTCTAAGTCTAAAAGAAGCAGGAAGGGACTTTTCTGCAGAGAATGCTGCATGCATCAAAAAGGCAGGACCAGCAGAGAGATAAAATAAGAAAATTGATCAAAGAAATGATCAGTGACATCGAAGGCATACAGGTCCTCCTGAATCCCCTGTTTTCCTCCTAGACATGTATTATACTATGTTTGTATTATCTATGAAATTACATCTCGCAGGTGTTGCGTTGTTGTCCCCACAGGTCATGGTTGACATTACTGTATTTGGCTTATAACATAATAATATGTCATAGGCTACTGCTACTAAGCCTTATCTTACAATTCTAAAGACACACCTATCAACATCTTAATCAGCATTAATATAACAGAACAACTATACATATTAACTGTAGGCTTTACTGGGAGTATGCACAGAGCTAATACATCCTTTTTTTTTTTAAGTTTCTCAGTTGTTATTTTTCAGTTATATATAAATGACATTGTCACAAATAGATACTTCATCACATTGCTATGGATCGCACACAGCTGTGTCTAAAAAAGAAATACATAATCACAAGTCTTTCTATCCCTCTCTTCAGAAAACAAAGGCACAGGCCTCCTGGATCAAAATCTTGACGACACCTGGCGTTCCCCTTTCAGTTCATGGGCCTGCAATAATTGACTCAAACAAAAGTTCCTCCTGGCTGTTTGAGTTTTTTCCTCTTATTTATTTTTTAACTCTCCGCTTAGAGTAGTGTGTAAGAAGGCAGTCATCCTGCATGAACTCCAATAGACTTTACAAACCACCATATGCTTTAAGCTGTGTTTAATCTGTGTTTAAAGCGGAATATAAGGAAAGAGAGAGCAGGAGATTGAGAGATAGACGGTGGGGTGGTGGAGGACACATTAGTGCTCAGCACCAGCCGACACAGCACACTGTGCAGAACCCACCCTCGGGCTTTCTCTGTCATTAGACACACACATACTCGCTCATATAAAGAGAGAGACACCATTAGCATATGCTCTTAAGTGTGTAATTAGGCTGTCCCCAAGCAAGTTTTAAACCATTGTACTGATATCTGAACACCACACACACTTATCTCAACTAGAGCATAAATGCCACCCGGTGCAGTGCAGGCTTTCATCTTCCTGTTTGAATTTTTTATTTTTGACTCAATTGAAATGAAAATGTTTGTTTTATTCAATTGAGTGTGCCTTCAGAGATGAGCACTTCTCGTTTGGTTTTTTTTCTGCTGCGTTGAAAGGTTAATTGTTCTTGCTTCTGGCGGGTCAAGATTGTGTGTGTAATTGAAGCGAAGCCGTGCAGGTGGAGGTCTCACCAACAGTGTCAGGGTGTAATGGGCCACAGCAGGAAATGCAGCGAGGCCATCGCTCGGACTAGAACATTGCCGAGCAGTGACAAAACTACGATCTCTTTATGTATCACTGCAAGCATCCTTCTTCTCTAATCCTTGTAGGTGTCTTTGTGATGAAGGATTTTACTTTCTGCTAAGAAATCTGATCATTTGAGAGGGGAAGAGACCAGGTCGCTACCAAACCTGTACTCTTAAATTCTTTATTTCTGCTGAACTCTGTCTGTGTAATGCACCTATTTTATTTCCTTTCTCTTTGTACCCCTGCACTGCATGATTTGAGTTATCCACTGCGCTGGCTAGATTGAAGGCCAGATATAAGGTGGAAGTACAATACCTGGCAAGACGCACCAGAGTTTTACTGAACTGCACAGTTCAGCCTGTCTCAGCGCTAATATTAGAAAAGTCCCTTCTGGTTCTATGTGCCAATCAGCTATCAGCTCCTTTGGGGGGGGCATCCCTTTTATGCTTATTGTCTCACTTTCCTCTCAGACCTTGCTCTTGGTATCAGCTCTGAGCATTTCATGTCGGTGTCTCTCTTTGCTTATTAAACACCCTCCTTTTTTTGTTCCACTCTTTTTTTTTTTTTTATCTCATTCTACAAATAGACACTCATACGTGTGGCAGACACGCAAACACATGCTGCTTGCTCACACAAATTCATACTCTCAGTACTCCCCCTCTGTAATTACTTCTTTCTCACTGTGTATTTGGACCAAGGCGGTTTTGATACATGTGTTACGTTAACGGGCTCCAGTTATGAACAGCAGTTGATGGACTTAAAGGTCATTTTCCAGTTTCCACATTTCCATCTCTACTCAGCAAACATAGGTCAGAGGAAGTTGGTGCTCGGTGCAAATATGTCTGACTCAGCTGGCTTTCAAATTAGAAGCATGAATAAGAATTCACTCTTTCTTTTTTCTTCTTTTTTTTTTGCAAAAAAAGAGTGTTATTTGAAAATGAGAAAATGCCATGCTTTTGCCTAGAGGGGTTTGAATGTTTCTGTGACAGAAAGCAGAGTGGAGCGAGAGTCAACGGTGCAATCAATTTTGCAGTTAGAGAAAATGTGTGTAAGTTGAAAATTGAGGAAAAGACAGATGGGGATTTTGACGCAGAAGGCATGAAAGTATTCAAGCGATTACGGCAGAACTTTTTTTTTCCCTTTATGTGTGTCACATGCATGCCTCCAGACGCTTAAATCTAAAACAGATGTAGTCTTATTGACATTTACCTACTTCTAACATTATCTCTGGGGCTTTTTTATGTGCACTGCAGCTCAGTTCATATTTGTCAATACTTCTGATGGAGCTCCATCATTAGCATTAGGGACAGGGGAGGGTCCGCTCCCTCAGTGCAGATGCGGCCGTGGATAGCATTGATCTGTAAAAGCTAACCCCAATAGCCCCTGCAGCTCCTCTGCGTCTCCATTCTCCCATTGTTCATTTTTCCCCCTCCAGCTGTTTACATCCACTCCCTCCGCTTCGCTCTTTCATGCATTTTCCAGAGTAAACACTTTTTCTCCCTGCCAATCTTCCTCCCCTCTTCTTCTTCTTCTGTTCTCTTTTCTCCTCTTGCTCATGCCTCTTCAGCCCCTCTTTTCCCTCTTTTTTTTTTTTTTGACTTCACTTTCCCTCTCTTTCTCAGTATCGCTGTATATCTGTGTCCTTCCCTCTCTTTCTTCTCACCCACCCTTTCTCGACGCATTTCTCGCATACACAGCCCCCCCAAACCTCACCCCCACCCCCCTCTCCACCACCCTGTCTGCCAGCTATGTAGGCTACCTCCGTTGAGACCGGGCTGGTGCAGGGTTTTTTTTGTTTTTTTTAATTCACACTCACCTAACCTCTCCCTCTTTTTTTCTCACTGCATTTCTTCTCTTTTCACCGCTTCTCACTTCTTTCCCCCTGTTTTTCTATTTATGCCTCCTGTAACAAGTCTACACCCCCCCCCCCCTCCTTTCTGACCCTCCTCCCTCTCTTTCCCACCTCCTTTCACTTGCTCACTATGCATTCAGACTGTGTAGCTGTAGCCGTCTTTAGAGCTGTTGCAAATCAGGACAGATCTCTCCAGCAGATGCTGGCGATCAGGAGGAGGGAGGTTCCCCCCTGCAAGAAAAAAAACCCCAGTTGCATCACGTATCCAACTGCAGATGTGCCCCGCCTGCCTAATAGGATCTCGATCTGTAGCCCTCTCTGACCGGCTCTGTTTTTGCACGCCTATTTGCTCTCACTTATGGATGCACGTTTGAGCGCAAATTTGCACCTCCTCTCTCCTACAGGTGGGTCCAGATCGCTTGTCCACGCCTCTCTATCGACTGGGGCACAGCCTTCTCCAAGCCCCTGCTGTCCCCGTATGAGGTACTTATCATCTCACAGCTGTCACTGACTTATCAGGGTAGACTCATGCATTGCACTCACACACAGACACACCTGCAGACCTGCGATTGAAAGAAAGTCTGTGTGATTTTGTTTCTGACTTATCAAGGCCTGCTTGTCCCCCTGTCTTTCAATCTCTCCCTCCATCCATTGCACACAAACGCACACACAAAGCAGCATCAACAGAAGACGGGCCCCCCCTACTGGCTAGTAGAACACACACACCCCTCCCCTCCCTCTTCTGCAGCTGTCTTGTTTTTCTAAAAAAAAAAAAGAGAGGAGATAGATTGAACACCAACCCATAAAGATCTATTTCAAAGCAAGTGTTTGTTTTCTGCTGCAGCTGCTGAAGCCCCTCTGTGACGTTTTTGGCTGTTCAGACTTATCATGTGTCTCCGCTGGTTAACACCTGATGACGACATTTAATTGAGTCCACGATTGTCTACAAAGATTTGCTACTGATTTGAATCCCTGTGAAATGGCTGCGAGGGGAATTGCGGTCATGAATATTGACTCTTGATTTGGAATGGCTCGCTGTTTTCCTCCGACTACATATCTTTATGCCCCTCTTGCATTGCAGGAAGAGGCCATTGAGAATAATAATAGCATCCACCTTGGCAGAGAAAGTGATGGTTATGTGGTACTGTTTCTGGCAGAGGTCTATAAGTTCAAATTCACAGCTATTTGGAAACAGTGTTTGTGCATTAGAAATAATATGCAGCCACACTTACGTCCATGCAGTATGTGTGTGGTTGAGATGAGTCTTAATTCACTCTCATCTCATACCTATGAGCGCTATACGTCTCAGTGCGTCCTGCTTTTTCACTGTGGCATTTACAATGAAGATGAAAAAGAGCCAAAGGGAGGGTGGGGCCAGCAAGGAGAAGGGTGGATGGTGTGTGTTGGGGGGGAGGCATTTATTTTCAGTGCGTCTCATGTTATATTTATAGTCAATAAGACACACTTGGCTCTCCTGTCAGAGCAGGGATTAGCAGGGGAAGCTAGCTTCAACACAGAGAGAGAGAGAGAGAGAGGAGAGGAGCAGAGTGTGGGGTAAAAGCTAAAGAAACGAGAGGAGGGCAGAGGCTAGGAGGAAATGAAGAGAAATCTGGCAGAAGGGACGATGGGGAGGAAAGAGAGGGGGAAAAAACACTATAAAAGATTTATCCCAGTTTAAGGAAATTAAGTAAACCCATATACTATTTTTTCTATATCTGGATACAGAGGGGAAAAGACATGTTAATATTTCAAAATACCTCGAGGCACATACTTAGACATGTTATACAAAAAAAATTGTCGAGCATTTTGGTTACTCTTGAAACATGCGGGTGGGGGGGGGGTGTAAGCGACATGCTGTATCTTTATCTTTACTGCTCTTGTTTTCATCCTTCAGATTAGTTTTCCTTGTTAATATGAAGACATGTTAAATGGAATTTTTCCTTCCCCTGTTTTTTTTTTTGTTTTTTTTGTAATGATTCAGCCTGTGTGTAAGAAAACAGTCCTGTCAGTGTTTCTACAACTATCATGATAAAATACAGATGCTACACACAAGCTGTGTAACAGTGACAAATCATGCCCCCACACTTACTAACTGTGCTGTTCATGTTTGCTTTGATCTCATCTCAAGTGGATCGAAAGATTTTTGCTTTTGTTAGTTTTTATATTCAATTATGTCGCCGTCGTCGTGTTTTCGCACGTGATCTAAAATATCCCATATTGTAATAACTGAACTTAGCTTTTAGAGTATAAATCATTTGAAAGATGGAGGAGCAAACTGACAAAATGTTTTGTTCTGCTCTCTTGTTTATTCATCTGTTCAATCATTGAGCTGCTCTTTCTGTCATTCGGAATCAATATTCACACACACTTCTCCTCCATATGGAGCAGTCTGCACTTATGTCACAGCACTGCCATGCGAGTGCTGTTGCTCTCCTGCAACAGCTGTTGTGTCGTGCTGTGCAGCTGCATAGGGATAACATGACAACTCTGCCTCTTATCCAACATTGATATTATGACACCTGTCTTGTCTGTTGTTGTCTTCTCATCATGCTGCGGCTTCCTGCTGCTTGTTTACCCCAAAACATTCCAAATACGAGATAGAAACAGCAGAATCATGCACCGTAGCGCCTCATACAAGTAGGCTGGTGTTACACTTTCAGGTTAGTGAGATGAATTATTTGTGGTATCGCTGTCTCTCAGGCAGCTGTAGCTTTGCAGGAGGTTGGCTGGAAGGAAGTCTACCCCATGGACTTCTACTCCAATCAGAGCCTTGGGCCGTGGACCCCCAACCACCCTGACCACCAGCCTGCACGGACCACTCGCAGACAGAACCAGGTGAGCCGGTGTAGGAGATAAAAGAGCCAATGAGGGAGGGAAAAAGAGAGGAGGGGGGAGAGAGAAATCTCACAGAGTGAACCCTCTGAGAGTGTTCAGCATGTGTTTTATGACTTTTATCAGGATGTCACCACACTGACACCAAGTGGCACGATGAAAGCAAGACATGTATTCAGACACCTCTGTAAGGCGTGGCTGTGACCTTGACCTTGATGTGCATCATATAATCCTTATTTATTCAAACCATTAAAAAAAGAGACCCCTAGACGTGCAGTTAATTGATGTGTGAGAAAACACTCCTCAGAATGCATAATGCCCCACATTACCACTAATCTGTCTGAGGGTAGGTACTGTCACTATTCCAACTGTTAATGCTATCCAACCGCCCGCCTGCAGAAACAAGGCTCGGAGCCAGCCCTTCCTCCCAAGCAGTGTGGGCAGGACCAGTGCACCCCCTGTGGCTGTAAAGGGGAATGACACGGAAGGAGCGGCGCTGCGTGGGTGTGGCTCGTCTCGTGCCTGCCAGTGCCTCTGTAATGGCTGGAGGGGGGTCAGACCAGAGGAGGAGGAGAGCGGGTATGTGTCCAGACAGTCTATCAACAGAGCAGAGCTAAAGCCAGAGGAAGCCGTGAGCCGCTCCTCAAATGGATTACCAGCCATAAATAATCCCTCGTCTCACAGCACAGCCGATCAAACCAAATTCATTGCTCTTATTCACGTTCTCCCTGCATGGGCTCTGAGCTCAAAAAAAAAAAAAAAATGCATGCAGCTGAGAGAATAGCCAGCTCTTTTATGAGCTCATTCTTCAAAAAAAATGTCCCCATGAAGGAGACACTTCCTCTCGCTCTGTGAAAATGGAGTTCTTCCTGCACAGGAGAAGCGGCCGGGCCTTTCTGTAATGGAGACACGCTTTATGTTATTGTTAGGGAGAGAAAGTGTGGGATGACCTTGCGCACATTGTATGGAATTTAAATATGTGTAGATGTGGGAGGCTTTGGTCCAACTTATCCTTGGATAGAGCTCTGACACATTTGAAATGTAGTTGATTAAAAAAGTTTTATGAAGCACTTTTACATTATCTTACTTTTTATAAGATAATTATTCAGATTTTTGGATGATGATGATGTAATGCATTGTGACAAAAAGCTTACTCTGTCTTTTTATCTTCTGAAACAATAAATCAAACACAAAAATCTCGTTATTTGGATGTTTTTTTTCATGAAATGATTTTAATGCTGGGAGGGGTATGAATCCTCGATGTGTGCAGCGCCAGTCACGACTGCTCTCCATCCTCATTATTTATTGATGGTGGAGCCTGTCAATAAATAAATAAATATAAATGAACACTATTGCTGCTTCGCCTGCCACTGAAGAATATGATTGACAACAGCGCAGCGTGGCCTCGGCCGATCCAGAGAACCTGTGAACCTCCCCCAGGTTGCAGCACATTCTCTCAGGTGAGTGTCATCTTGTGTGAGTTTTCTTGTTTCTCTTCAACTACCAGGCAGATCCTTCCTCTAGTTTCGCATCTCCTTGGCAACAGAGGCCGGTGTGATTCTGCACGTCCCGCCAGTTGTCCATGTGTCTCAGGATGTTTCTCACGTGTCCAAGTAGCGGCTGTCATTTTGAAGAGCTCAGTGTTCACTACAATAAAGTGTGTGATTTAGGTAGCTGAGCTCCCCCACAGCTGATAATTGATTTCGTTTTTGGTGCACACTGTCAGGGAGGAGGGAGTAATAAGATTCATAAATCATTTTCCCTTCTCATTTTAAGCGTGCAGTGTTTAACCTCATTTTTAGATATGCACACATACCTTACAATGACTACCAGATTTCAACAATCTGATTTTGATCTAATGATCTAGAATATGGTAATGTAGTCAAATAGGGCCCCTTATTACTTTACAAATAAGTGGAGGGGAAAATATTTTCAAACTCCACCACCTTCACTCACCCTACACATCAACATATATCAGCATACACTAAACACACAGTCAGTCGTTCTTTTTTTAAATCCACCTCTAACATTGGCTGCATAAAGTACAGAATAGCAGTGCAGTGTGTGACATCAAACTGAAGTCTTGCTGGGACCCCCTTTATAAATCCCCCCACCCCAGGGTCCTGTGGGAATCACTGCTTTAATAAATAAACTGAATGTACTTCATAATCAAAACCAACAATAACCTTAAAGTGCCTTTAATGTGTGAAATGTTATTTTAAATGACACTTATTCTCTTCAATAATGTTTCCATTTCTTTGTATTGTACAATAACAAAAAGTAATCTTCCATATAAGGCTGAAAATAATGTCATGATACACATTTAGCACCAAATATTACTACATGTATTCATTGAAACACTAACTACAGACACACATATACTTTAAAAGAGGACATAAATAATTGACAAATAAGTCATATAAAACAATCCTTAAATTGAATGAAAGTCAAAATGGGAGTCAAACAGCGCTACATTTGAAGGCCTCTCAGATATCTAACTTTTTTCTTTTAAAGAGGATGTAAGATTAAACCAGTGTCATAGCTCTTTTATTTTATGTTTTTAAATTGCATGGTTGTGTACTTATGCGGTGTAATAATATGACCCAGACTTAATGACAAAATGCAGAGTATTTGTCTTTGGTAAATGATCAACAGTTAATATATGTAGACATAAGTCCAAATGATCAGGAACTGGGGGAAACAAATATTTATAGTGAAAATGTGGATGCAGACAATTTTTAAAGTTAAAACAATATATTTAATATACCTGATCTACCGTTAGATAGTCCGACTGCATCGTTTGATAACATTTACAATCAGAAAGTGTTATTAGCCTTATAAATATAAATATTAATATTATCTAGCCAACACAAATATTAGCGAGGGATTTGAGTTCCTTGACTTGTGCAGCTCGAGTCATAACTCTATTTAAATTTTGATTGACAGTGGAGTCTGTAAGATACATAATTAACTCTACATACCCTATGAAAATGGTTCCGTGACCCTCAAGGTTTCACCAACTAATGACGATATAGTTGCTGGAATGTCTAGAATTAGGTTCTCTACGTTGAGATATAATATTTTAACGGCTTTTGAGACTCCCATTCTGACCCTGACCTCAGAGGAAAATGTCTGCTGTGTGATTAATAGAAACTGATTAAACTGTCTACCTGTGGAAAGCAAAATGTACGTACACTTCTGAATAGATGGATGAAGCTACATTAATGACCTCGTATGGGGAATAGATTAGGCTCATCAAAGAGAACAAACAAGGGAGCACGACAGCAAAATGAATGATTTCATTTTATAGAAATACACCCTGAATAGCTGCAAAATGTATCACCTCTTGTCATGATCTGTGGACAGCAGATTGAACTTGAATAACACTAATAAACGAAAAACACTGACTCATAAATAAACAATCCACTCAAAACAAACACACACACATACACACACTGAATCATTGAGAAGACATTCAGAAATGTTTCTGTTTGTTCTACTTCTCTTAACATTTTAGTTAAATCACTTGACATTTGCATTCATTCCAATAAAACCATATTGAAATCATTTATATGTAATAATGTCAACCTCACTCAGGCTTTTTCTCTCAGATTTATTCCCAGTTTAGCAAACTGCCAAGTGACCACTAGGTGGCACTGTTTGCATAGTTAACTGTAATCCCTGAAAAGCCTTCAAATCCCACGTTTCACTTAAAAGGGCAAAGCAGCCTGTGAGTGACAGCTGAGTGAAAGTAGCCGGTGTATTCCTGTTTCTGTGGGTGTAATTCTATACCCATATAATTTTATTCCATGTTCCTTTAACCTTCTTGACATCATGTCTGCACCCTTTCTAGTGTCAATCATACAGTAATACTTCCTCTGACATCAGCACCAAGAGGGAAAGCTGCCCACAGAGAATTGGTGTCATATTTATTATGGGTTTCTCTTGAAACTGCAGATGTGTGCCTGTGCTTAACAAAACAGGTGCTCGTGTCACAGTGATATGGGTATACACTAACTGCTATTCTACAGGTCATCTGGTTGCTATAACACCTAGCCACAGCCCTCTTATGACTTTAAGGCCATCAGTAATGCACCCTTAAAAAGCACAGAGCATCGGAGTTGACGGACAACAAATACATTTCAGGAACTATGAACTGCTTTTCCTGTGTTCATGTTTTTTTTCTGTCGCTTTGTCTGCTACCAGGTAAAAAAAAAAAAAAACATGCAGCAGCAGATGTGATGCATTTAGTTGTTTACTTCTTTGACCAGGGAAAGGCTGAGTCACAGCAGCCTCTCACAGCCGCCTTCTCACTTTAACTGTCACTGTCTGCATATCAGGCCACTTCAGCATTTACCTTTCACTCAGCAAATGCATTGTCCCAAGCTTTTGTAAGAGTTTATAGCCTTCATTTGCTTCTATCATAATTATTTTTATACTAGCACTTAAGGCATGGGTGGAAAAGAGACAGAAGTTTTTTTTTTTTTTTTTTTTTAAATATCTTCCATGACTCATGGCACTGCAACAAAAATAAACAGAAGAGGAGGAGATGCTTGAAAGTTTGTTTTTGAACATGTTTTGTCCATCAGTGTGTATTTGAGGCAGAGTGGCTCTTGTGCCACATGTGAGTGACTTTGTGCGAAAATGAGGGAGCGGCTGTAGAGAACATGCATAAAAGACAAACCTGAGTCAGTAGAACTCTACTTCTCGCTGTGTTTTTTATGCTGTTCCCTTGGATTGAATCAAAAATGATTGATTTTGCTTAACTCATCTGTATTTATATCCGTCAAGGACAATGTAGGTTGTTAAGACACTGTTTAGGAGACAGTGTGAAGATGAAAAAAATCAATGCTAAGCTGCAGAGGAATGCTGTTTGAAATATTTCTTTGTGTGCCATGGCAACAATAACGGGTGTCGTGACAATGTGACAATGCAGGTGTAATTTCAAATGTGGACAAAAGGCCTCAGGAGAGGAGCTTCATGATGTCTGTTTACAAGTTGTAAGTGCATGATTTAGACATTACAGCGTGAACATTTCACCAGAGGCATGCACACTGATGGAAGAAAATGAGGCTTTTAAACGCATGGATAAGGCAACAGGTCCCTTAAGGAGGGAGGAGAGCAGTAAACTTTGTAAAACAAAACAAAAACAGCCTGTTGTATTCAGCTTCTCACTAGTCTAATTCTAAAATGTTTCATTGATTCAGATGGATTAGCAAAATCCTATCACAGTGGGAATTAGCAGCATTGTGTTTAACAAGCCCTTGATCTGCATCTCTGTGGAAATTTGAACAATAAACGATTATGTCTAGAAGCAGCTGACTCTGTGTGTGTGTGGGAGAGAAGAAGCCTGGGCGGCCAAACAAGGATGTGAAGGAAGGTTGCGAGAAGGTTGGATGAGAGTCTTTAGTGGAAAAGAAAAAAATAAGTGTTGTAAAGAGATGACTAATTCTGCGTGGGAGGTCAGCCTGTCCCTGATCATCCGGCCAACAGCCACCCCAGCACAGGGCTGCTGTCACAAAGTCACCTTCCTCCTCTACCCACTCGCTCCTGACGGAGGTTGTCAGTGTTCACAGCTAATGCTGGGATTTTCTTCTTCTTTTTTTATTAATATATTCAAGTTTTTTTTATTTCTTTATTTGTAGCATTTCTTTGCAATAAAACACACATACAGGATCGACATGAACACCCAGCAATATCAAACAAAATGGCAGAAAGAAAGGCAAGGGGCGCATATCTAGATGTCCCAATAAGAGTGCAGCGCTGCCAGTAGACAGCAAAAATAATTTCAAAAAAAGACTGCCCCTCTTTTACAAAAGGTCCTGAGTGAAAAACATACAAACCAAAGATAGCCAAAAATGAACACATATGGGTGGGAATCAGTCGGAATCATCAGTCAGTCTGCCAAATAAGGCAGAGTTAACACAAAATATTGACAAACCCTAGCAGCAAAGATCATATGTATTTATGATTTTAAAACGCAAAAGAAGAGGCTCAGCTGTGACGATGAATGGGATTAAGGAGTTTGCTTTACTTAAAGATTTTCATGTCCTTTGATTTAATATGAGGGCATTTCAAAATGTTTATCCTCAGCTTTAAAATACCTTGTTTGAATATGTATGTCTTCATATATTGCCTTTATTTCACCCTAAACAGAACATGAAGCTACTTTAAAATAAAAAGCATCATGCTTAAGTAGTGGATCAGGTCTTGAATATATAAGAACATGCATACTGCCTTGTACTAATGAATACATTGATAAAGTATGTATTAAGTCCAATCGTCAATTTAAAATAATGAAAAACTGTGCAGCTGTAAGGAGTGAAGTTAGGGAAAGCAGGACGGAAATATGAGTCACTGGGGTGTGATCAACTCATTCAGCTCTACAGATACCACATGTCACTCCATTAGCATGCTATTTAGTGCCGCTGTGTAAGCAAATATTGTGACATATGTTTGTGAATATTTATGTTAATGTGCTTTAACATGATTCATGTATTTTCTGTCTTTGCCATCAGTCATTCATGTGCTCATGGTGCTTTCCCCTTAAAAATACTACTACTGTAACGTTGATTAATTAATGGTTTTATGACAATGCAAGTTAACCAGAAAGATAAAGTAGAAGACAGTGGTAAGCATTCAGGTGACAAGGAACTAATTGGTCCTGGTTTGTACTGGTTATTCAACATATTGTAGTCAGGGAACTTCTCAATCCCATGGTTGTATTTTTTTTTTTACATATTCTCATTGCTTTTTTTTTTTTTAGCTCGATAGCTATTAAAAGTTCTTCACACCCTATTTTTACAGGTACTAGATGAAGCATCAACCAAAAAAAATCATTTTAAAAGTGTATGAATCATTCACTTATATTAAGTCAATTCTTAGCATTAAGTGAACCATAATTGCATTATTATTGAAAAACATGTCTTCTAAATAATCAAAATAGAAATGATTCATCAAAGATATTACATTTAGTATTTCTTAAATGTATTGAAAGTCATTAAATAAGCCTCCATGAGTATAGTCTGTGTATAGAACACAGTTAAACTCTCTTGCTGTATACAACTGGTACTTAAATACATTGTTTTTATGTAGTGTCAGAGGATTTTATTGGATGGATGCAAATGCCAAAAATAAATAAGTATGACCCATCTGGGGGTAACAGGTTTATATTGTCCTGTAGCAACTCTGTATGAGAACAAATCAGTACCTTTTAGTGCCAGCTTGTTCATCTTTTGTACAAGAATAATGAACTAGCTGACCCATTTTAACTTCTGACCAGCTAACATGATGTGGTTCAAATGCCACAGCCATCTCTTTAGAAGTTGAATACACTTTTCAGCCTCCTCATCGGTACACATTTTTGTTAATATAAATCAAACGCTTAAAAGTATTTGTTTTTTTATTCATATTTTTATTCTTATCTTATTCTTAATAAGAGCACTTATTATTGTGAAATAATATTCAGTATTATCCTCAATCAGTGTTCCCTTCCTGTCATCTGTTTCCTAAATGAAATCAAAACTTTGACAAGTCACTCATAGATCTTGTTACAAGGTTGTTAAACACACGCAATTTCATGATCTGAGTCGTTATAGAAGCCTGGCCAGTATTGTTCCTGAGCTTTAGGCATCGAAGCCCCGCCAAGTTCAATGTCATTGTTCTGTGACTGACCTTCAGCTTTTACTTCATTGTAAAAAAGCATCACCAATTACAACTTCTGACCAAAAATTAAGATATAAAAAACATATTTGCTTGTGTAATTCTTTTATTAAAATGAGATTGTTCATTACAGGGGCATTATTTGAACACTTAAAAAAAAAAAAAAAAAAAAAAAAATTCTTCAGGAAAATTCCAAAAGGACAAAGTTTCAAGAAAATAACTTTCTGCTTCAACCAAGGCTAAGGAGTAAATACCCGGATTCACAGCAAGTTCAGGATGTTCCCTGAGCTCTTGTCCTGGCAGGAGTGGATCCGTTTTTTATCTGTACTGGACAGGTAGCCTCTGCTTCACACCTCCCTTCTGATACAACTTCAAAACCTTAGACTTTCATCAGAATGTCAAAGAGTCTCCACTCCTCTGAGGCATGGGTTAGCTGTGATATTCCATCTTAAATGTACATCAGATATGTGAAGCGTCCTCTGAATAACTACTCTTACATCGAAGGCTTTCTTCTTCTGTCTTTTAATTATGGTCTGGATCAAGGAGTTCAATAACACATGCATTATGCAGCAAGGCTCTTTGAATTGCATCAGTCTATCTTGTTTTGTAAATACGCCAACATTTTTTCTTGACTCCAGGATCCAGTTCAAACTTTTGTTTTCTTTCCCTTTATTCCATAAAGTGAATGAAAAAAACGGCACACTCCACATCAACTTCTATGAGATTGCTTATGATTATTTCACTTGATAATTTCTTAATGTCTGTTTTTTTCCATTTGCAACATTTCTGCTTCAAATTTGTGCTTTATTTGCCCCCTAGCGACCATGGCTGTAGACTGTTACCAGTGGTGCTGTTGCTACAGTAACAATCTAATGCCACGGTCACCATGGAGACAGCAGGAGAAATATGATTGGCTGCGGTAACGGCTGACGTCCTGGCTGGCTTGATGATGTCAGCAATGCAGCCTTCAGTAGTGCTGGGCTCGGAGAGGAAAACTTCATACAGACGAGCAGTGTCTTCCCACTCAGCTGATCTCTCACAGTGACAGAGGTGACTTTCTTTTCTCACACAGAGGAGAGCTTTGCCAGACGTCAGTAGCCATGACTGTAGACTGTTACTGTACTTTGGAGGAGTTTTTAGCAGTAAGCAGTCTAGAGCCAAGGTATTGATGCACTGACTGACAGAACACAGGCAATGAGTCAAATCAGGCTGCAGAGGATAAAAAACAACAACATACAAGCTGGAAACAACATGCAGAGAGGGAGAAAGGCACATGATAATGCCTTTGGTCCAATAAAGAAATTATCTCTATATAATTGCAGAAGTGCAACAAAAAAACCCCAGCTCTTTAGTGCTCTGTGGTGCACTTAAGCTAAGTCAAATCCTGTACTATGCTACAATGCTAACAGAAACACATCACATCCTTTCCTGCCACAGGCCTGAGGCTCTGTGTGGTCAGACTGCCAGTCCCTGCTTGTTGTGTTTGTACTATTGATTTCCATGCCGATTATCTATGAGTCAGACACAGGATATGGACAGACAGGGGGGCACAGGGTAGATTGGTGGCTTATGCAAGCTCATCTGAGTAACTCAGATGGACTGACGTCAGCAGTCAGGAAATTTGAGTACCTACAAGCACTCATCTGATGTTTATATACCGGCTGCTTGAAGCTGGGTAAAGTGGTTGTGGGTGATTTGTGTATTTTCAGCTCAACAGTTGTTCCTATAAAGGAATCTAGAAATGAGAGGAGGCAGAGAAAGGAGCACCTCCAGTAAGCCGGTATGAAAGTGTCACCAGAGGTTACCAGTGACTTGTGCTGGTTACTTTGCCATATTTCACTCAGTGAGGGCACGACCAGTTACTTATACAAATATAAGCAGCAGACCTAAATGTGAGACTTTAACCTATATTTAAAATCGAAATGTCCACATATTGTATTTGTAAGTAGAACTGTTTCCTCGAAAAAGGGTATCTAGGTTTTGTCGCTGACCATGGTGCTGAATCTCTTCCCCTGACCGACAAACACTGCTGGCCGAGTTTCTGCTGCTGCGTGAGCCGTAAATATCGCAAGACATGCGCATCTCTATTCCTAAGAGAGACGTGCATGGGGAAAAAAAATAGGTTAGAAAGTTTTTAAATGTAACTGAATTCAAACTACAGAACTGATAAGAAACGTAAATGGCGGACAGAGAAGGATATACATGGCTTTGCTGACAGATTGCTGTATAATATCTTTACAGGTCTATAATATCTTTTGTTATTATGGAAATTTGGTGGACCCAACAATGAATCATCAAACATAATTTGTTGTTACTTGTGTCCCGGCATTTTAAGTTTTTCCGAATGATGCAGGTCAGCCATGACTTTCAGCACCGTGGACAGCGCCATGCATCTTCACTCGTCATATTTGAGATCTCCGAACGAATTTTTATTAAAGATCTATTTCATAACTCCTGTAATTCAAGTGCTCCATCGAGTCGTTTAAAAGCATGTTTGTATTTGCAGGGCTGCTGGACATTTGGGGCTTAAACCAGTGGGAAAGGTTATTGAACCGCGCTCATTGATATTCCGGTCACACTCTCCTCCAGGAGTTACACTGGGGAGTTTTCATCAGACCCCTGGGCCTTCCCACCCCCTCACCTCCCTCACCTCTTCTTCCTAGTATAGAGACACATCGCAATGCAGGTTACAGACGTATATAGGCGCCTCGCACTGTGTCTTTAAAGCCCTCTGACGCTTGATTGGTAGTCGTCTGCATGTGCGCAGGAATGACGCAAAATTGACTTCATCTCACGAACGCGTCACGATGTCATTTGAAAATAAGACAAAAAATGGATGAAAAAAAAAACAAAGTCGAGCCAGAGAGGGGAGCTCCGCCTGCCAAGGAGAGAAATGATAGGTCAATTGATTTAAAGTAGGCTCCTCTGCCGGGGATATACACTTTAAAATTGATGTATGTATTGCTTCTGTTTGATAGGCTATATTGTAATTGTATTTCAGCTTCGACCTTAAAGGCAACATAAGTACATGTTGTCAAAAAACACCCTTACATCACACACGAGACTGGGCTGTGCTAGAAATCAATAAATCCCAGAAGCAGCCCGTTAAAGGACACGTGCAAAGACCGAATGATACCAGTGAAAAGTGAATAAAAGGAATCAATCTGCATGTCGTGATGCTCTCGCTGCCTGCGCGGATGCAGCCTGGTTTACATGCAGTGAGTGCAGCCTACACCTTACAAGACATTCTCTTTCTGTTTTCACAGTTGTCACTGCCCATGTGCGCCAAAGTGACTCACACTGCAGTAACTTCCAGCCTCTATAGTCTACCGTACATGCACGAAGTGACACGCAGAGAAAAATAAATCGTTGACAGAAAAAGAGTCAGTAAAACATAAATTAAGGAGCTTTCCATTTATGTCATTTCTCTCTGCACGTGCATAAAGACAAATGTAATTAATCACAATTTTAAGAAATAAACGACTGACAATGAAAATTACAACGTACCTTTTTGTCCCAGTGGGTCCAGCTGAGGTTTCTTCACTTTACCACTTAATCAAACTCTAAAAAGCATTACCATTGTCCACCACGTCAAATACTAACTTTATAGCGGCATATTTGTTCAAGTCATATTTACCTTATCTGATCTTCTGAATTGGTTTGTAATTTTCAGAAAAAGTAACTCTCTGTTTTTTTCCCCCATTCATTTTCTAATCTCGCTCGTCGCTCTCGCACCTCGGTATCTCATGAAATTCAGCGGGCTGTCCCGGTGATCTGCTCTTATAGACATCCCGTAGTACTAGTAATGGAGATGGGAGGGGACACTCATTCATTCAGAAGCATCACCTACATGGACGATGTACGTGGACTCTTACGTCATCGAGGAAATTTAGTCAACAGGAGGACGCTCAGGGTTCCGTGAGGGGAGGAAGGAAGGGAGGAGGGGGAGAGAGAAAAAAGAGAACGAAGGCATGACAGGGGCTGGGGGAGGGGGTGTGTGTGTGTAGGGGTGATGGGGGACAAGCTTTTGATTTCTATTGGGTACAGTGATGCTGCCCCTCTAGTCGTGCTTGTGTTTGTGAAGCAGGTTTTAGGCTGGTGGATTAATCGTCCCTTAGGATATTGTTTTATTGAGGCGTACACATTTGTGTGTCAAAGTGATGTAGAACAAGAAATCTCGCAGGAGGAAGTTAAATTAAAATTAGTCATCTAGACCCTCCTGTTATTGGCTTATTAAACTATTCGTCTTGACTTCTTTGTGTGTGTGTGTGTGTGTGTGTGTGTGTGTGTGTGTGTGTGTGTGTGTGTGTGTGTGTGTGTGTGTGTGACAAGAAGATGATCAGTTATTCACTTCCGTTTTTTGAGCCTCTTATGTAATTTGTGCCCTCCTCTTCTCATCAGAGAATAATTACATGGATCAAACAGATCTTTGTCATTCCTGGATTATCTCCGGGAGGCACCATGGAGCTGTGGGACTCCACTGATCTTCCTTTTAAAGGGGTAGTTCAGCTATTTAGTATCATATTTCAAGAAAGTTGGGAGGTATAGAATAAATGTAAAAATTAAATAAAAAAGTAAAATCAAAGGAGATGGTGAGATTAGATGACTTTAAGCCCTCGCTATAGGTCAGACTCCAAAAACTCTGGATCCTATTTCCAAATCACAGCTGTGCTGATATTTGATACAAGCGCACAGCATTGAGTGTAATATTTTGTTTTTATCTAAAAGTACTGTGACACCACATGATACAATTTTTTCCTTTTTCTTATTTTGCAAGTTTAGGTCGAAACGGTTTCCCCCAAAGGTCCAAAGATTGTTGGCCGACAAACTTGAAAATCGATCTACAACAATAACAAGTGAAGGCTGGCTATCAAAATGTTCTGAGTGAATGCAAATTGTGACCATAAAACCAAAGGTACAGTACAGAGTTTAAAATTTTAATAAGGTCATACGGAGGCTTCATTTAATAAGGAAAGCATCCCGAAAATTCAAGATTTTGTCCAAGATTTATGTTGATGTTAAGCCTTGATAACTACCCCTTCTGTGGTTGTTATTTGTTATATTATTGCATTTTTTCTAGTGTTGTTTCTAAAAAGTGGCTAATGGGGCAGTTTAAAGGCATGATACAAATTGAAATTTAGTCTGGCAATTTAATATTATTATCATCATCATCACCATCAATCATTTGTGGACAAAAAATCAGTGCTGCATCCACTTAAAAGTCTGATGAATGTGAGAAGCAGCAGAGAACTTGTACCAAATGAATTGTGCATTGTTTTGCCTTTCGGCAGGCAGTTGATCTTTGTAGCATCTTTAAAAAAACAAACATTTCTCTTGCTTTTTGGAGACTCTGTTGTAACATATATAACTTAAACAGTGAGGCAACAGAAGCAGAAGAAAATAAGCTCTGAACATTTTTTCTAAAATGTGACTCTTGAGTGGAGATTTTCACTTTTATCGACCTCTGTTTTAAACAGTCACGATTGAACTGACGAGGGTGTTAAAGTGCTGAGAGTTATTAACTTGTAACCTCTACAATGCAGTGACAACTGAACAGACTTGTGTTTGAAAGCTATGTAATTCGTCCGAAACAGCCTGGAGATGTTGAGTCAGAGAATATTCAGCGTAAATTGTTTGATAAACTCATATTTCCAAATTCAATAATGAACACCCCAAGTCACCATTTTAGGCAAAATCTCAAATGGGCTATCTTTGTTGGCTGATGAAGCTTATTTGTTGTGACTTGAAGCTCAAGAACAATTGCACCTTGAGTGAAAATTGTTTGTCCACCAATTTTGGAGAACGCTTTTCCTAAATTGTCTTTTTTACTTGATGATAATATTACATCATTTTCAAAATCCGTCCTCAATAGACCTTCCTACAGCAAATGTTTAGGAACAGGTATAACTAATAACATTAACATTGTTTTAGTCCAGCTGTGCTTTGAGAATGGTCTCTGGTCTCTAATTCTTATTTTTGCTATATTTTTTGTTTTTGCTTTATGTTGTAATGAGTATCAGGGCTGTCCAAAGAGCCACCTTTTTGATAATAATTTAGAACAGCATGAGCCAAAACTTAAGGAAAAACCTTTAAGGATTATTCTCTTTTATTCTATTTCTTGTTCTGTCACCTTGCTGACCCAATCAGTAAACCCCCTCTGACAAATCTTAGTGTTTTGAGAGAATCTACTTCTAAAAGTTTGATTATATCTTTATGAAAAGTGTAAGTGTTCAGTTCACATTAACAGTGGGGAATATTCAGGGGCAGGTGTTGGCAGGAAGGGACAATAATAATCACAAGTAGGTTTTTATAGATGTAGTATCACCCTATAACAGGATTTTCTTGTGTTGTTTTATATTTACATATGGATTTGACCTCTTTCACAGATTCTCATGTCCCCATGTTGAGCCACCATGTTTTCCACAGTAGCTAACAACAGACAAACCAAACACTGTCTTGTAGAGAGTTTTTTTATCCGTGCAAATTCGTACTGTTCATAATTCTGACAACACTGTATGACTTAAACATGTGATAAAAGCTTACGAGCCAAAACCTTTGGGAGAAACTGATTGGACGCATTCAAATGATTTGATTCTTCTTGAGACGTTAATGTTGGTGTTTATAACATCAGTAGATAATGTTCTTATAGAATCCTGACTCACATTTTCTGTTTCGACATCTTAAGTCCAAAAGGTTTTGTGTGTCTCTCAGTGGGTTAAGGTAAGGCATAACATTTTACTGAGTAATCTCATATTCCCTTCCCTTCACTTCCACCTCCACACGCCCATGTAGACACAATAAAAACTGCAACTAGTTTCACTGTAGCCGCGTGTAGGAGATGTACATGAGTTAATGACAGCTATAGGTGATCATACAAACCGCTAGAATGACGAGTAAATCACAAAAAAAGAGATCCTTGATAAAGCATCGTCAACATGTGTCTTTCATTGCAATTCTTCATTTCTTTTGTCTGTTTTTTTTTCTGCATCTCTCACATCCTTCTCTCCTTTTCATAGGTGGGATTCTTTGATTGGCTGCTGTGTGTGTGAGTGTACAATCAAGAAAAACTGCAGTTAACAGAAGAGGGAGGGAGCGACACTGATGATTCACTTGTTTAGTGTAAGCTGGAGAGCGACAAGGAGGAGGTAAATATCTATGGGACAAAGAAATAGACTTACACAGGATGGGCTGATGGACGAACACTATATAGACAGACGTTATATCAAGCGGGAACATCCCACGTGACACCTGACAAATAATGACCATGAGCGGACTGGAGGATGTGACAGACAGTGTCTGAGGTTCATCATAGGGAGCATTTGAGTCCACAGATGATCATGTAACACCTTACAGGGCTGCTGTCTCATACGGAGAGTTAATGTTCAGAAAATCGATGGGCTAATTTTTCGATGGGTAGAAAAAAACAACAGGATCAAATAGAAGTGATCTATAGGAAACCTAACATAATAAACTTTTTCGCAACCTCACTATTTTGGCAAATCACCACATCTTTTACACAATTTGACCAATTACTCTTTTCCCCCCAAGGACGATTTCATGTACGTCACCAAAGTCACTTCTTTGATATTTAAAATACGAATCCCCAAAGTTCTGCAATGTCGTGTATTCATTGGAGGGCATGGTTTAATGTGTTCTTTCATATATGTCGACCGCTGCCTGTTTGTAAAGCAAGCAGAAATCTGTATGCCATGGCAATTTATTTCCATTTTATTCATCTTCATCACATTTTTTGGCACCTTGGCCCAAAAATGGGCCTCAAGTGATGTCAGAAGACAAACGATTTGCTCAGAAAATCGATGTCTTTATTGGTGTGTTTCTCCCAGTCACCCTCAGTGGATGTGTATTGTTTTATGTGTCATACAAAACAGCCTCAAAAAATCAGTATTTTCATTGAAAATGCATTAAAAGGCTTCAGTGAAATCAGCATTTTAGGCCAATCACACAAAAACAAATTCACTTCCTTGATATTTAGACAACTCAAAGTACTTAACATATCATATCTAATTATACACTACTAAATTGCAAAGAAGAAATTCCAAATAAATTAAAATAAAACATTTATACACCAAGGCCAATAACTTAGGGTGCAGTCTGGATTCTGTAACTTGCCTAAGGGTACCTCGACAGGTGAAACTTGAACAGCTTTGTAATGAAACTGTGATTCATATAATTAGTGGACAACCCACTCTATCCCTGAGCCACAGTCGCCCAAGCAAGAAGACAACTTTGTAGACTTGGCAGTGCCCAATGATGAATCCAACTTTTGTCTCCCTCTACCAATTGTTTCTGCATGAACAGACTCCAAAGTGATCCCTGTTCTTTCATTTATCCGAATTTCAGAAGCTATATACCAAACTGTGTGTTGAAAAATCTTTAAACACACAGTATATATTTAAACAAGGAAACTTGAAGACAGGGATATCTCTTGCACTAAAAACTGAGTAAGCAACCAACTATAACTAAATAACCAATGGGAGTTTATTTAATTTTTATGATCAAATTGACAAAGACACTGTTTTTAATTTGGCCATGTCATTCCTATTTTGCTTAATCAGTTCTGTATTAATACAGACACAGAATTTAGTTTTGACAGTTTTTGGATCAGTATTTCAAAGACTTTCAGTATTCTGTTATGTTACTGTGAGACATTTACATAAAACCTACTTACTCGTTTAGTGACTATGATGTAAGATCCCACTTATGATTTAATGGTATTAATAATTGAGTTTCTTGTTTCTATAAGCAATCTACTCACCTACACATCTCTCTCCACGCACACTCATTAAATCCTGAAGCACGACTCAGTTAGAGGTCCAGGGAGTCAAATCCAGAAGAGGGTCCTGAAGATGAGTTATACAAACTAATGAGTCAAACATTAATAAGTCATACAGAATCAAAGGTGACATTGGTCAGAACTCTTACACACACAAATATCAGAAGAAGCCATCGATATTCTCACTGAAGAATCATGAATTAAGTATGAAAAAATAGTACGTCACTGGGAGTGGAAAATCTCAGAGCTCCTCATGTTCGTATGTTCATTTCAACTCCCCCTTGGCCCCCCTGCCCCCCAATTTTTTCTACCCTGGGGCTGTATTTCAAAACTCCTCGCTTCAGATTCCTTCTTTTTTTGACATTGTAGGGAAGCTTCATCTCCAGCTCCTCCATCTCAACCTCTCCGATGCAGCCGTTGCATGGTGTCAGGGAATGTCTCTGTGCACACTTTCTGGATCCCTTGTGTCTTTTTGGTCATGCAAGAGCGGGCAAGTCTCCTTTTAACTACAATTTTCTTAATTCTCTTGCTATCCTTACGACTTCTGTATCTTTTTCTTCTAATCTGGCCTATATATGCCCATCTCTCTGCTACATGATCATCATTCTGCAGGTGTAGAGAAGGGGGAGAGAGACCCTCGGCATTCACCTGCAGAGTGCATTCCCTGCCCCAACTCCCCCTCTCACCCACCCTCTCTTACTCACACACCACTAATCAGTATTCTGCTTTACCACTCTTCCTCTTCCTTCTCTTGATCGTTTTTTTCTTCTTTCTCCCTCCTTCCCACTCAGTCCCTCTCTCTTTCTCCTCTTCTTGCCTCCACTCTCCCTCGTTCCACCAGAGCTGCATAGTTTTACATGCACTGAGGCGAAACATTGACAATGATTCAGCCTGGTTTCCAATCTGCAGCTTGTTAGAACTCAGGGCCTGGAGCCATGTCAACGCTGGTGCAACAGTACATTGTCAAAATAGAGAATTAACCAATGCCCGGTGCTCCAATAAAGCGAATCACGTGGGTATTTTCTCCACTACCTTCTGTTTTACATACTCACTTCTCTGAAGTATATGCATGCGGGTGCATATGTATCTACCCCTCATGCATATTTATCCAGGGTCTCATTTGGTTACAGAATCCCTTCACTTACATTGACGTAAAAAAAACTACTTCATTCCAACATCACCACTGCTCATGAATGTTTCATCACACCAATCCCCCTGCACCTCCTCCTCCTCCTCTTCAGCTCTCCCTCACCCCCCTCCCAGTGTTAGTGGGTGAGAATTAATTAAACAGGATCACCCAAAGGCAGTTTGATTCCACCAGCAGGCGTGACTGTTCGTCCACCAGTGTACAGGTGTGGATTCTGTAGAAGAGAGGTGAAAAACTGTCTATGTAGTTTGTCTGATTGTGCCGATGAAGGACCTGCTTTTCACTCGCATTCTTAAAAAAAATCAGATGCAGCAGGTGAAGCTGAGACTGTCCTGCCTCGTGCGCATGGATACAGTGCGTTCGTCACTGGTTGTTTTAAAAGCAGAGTGCTGTTTTAACAGCGGTATACACCTAGATCCTTCCACTGACTCACTGAGGCCAAATCAGATAAATTTGGACAAAGTCGTCAGTCTGACTCAGCTCATCACGAATCCTCAAACCAAAGAGTTACTAACATAGAAGCACTCTTTGGCCAATAATAAAGCCCAGCTGCGGTCCTCGCTTTCATACCTGCCATTCATTATTTGAAACAGTCATTTTTCATTCACGTAGATATTTGAGCTTGTCTGGCACTGAAGTGTGAGTGAGTGGAATACAGTACCACTGTATATGGGTGTGTGTGTGTGTGTGTGTGTGTGTGTGTGTGTGTGTGTGTGTGTGTGTGTGTGTGTGTGTGTTGGGGGGGGGGGGGGGGGTGTATCTGTGACACATGGGAAATGCAGCAGACTTTGATGTGAACCCTATTCTCAAAGGAACAGAGAACAGTAGGGGGGAAAGAAGGTGAGAAAAAGGAGAGGGAGGGTATGAGCTCAGAGTAAGAGCCACAAACCCTGTGATACGGATCAGACTGAGTTTCTGCCATGAGACTTTCCGATGACCCACATTCCCTTTAGCAACTTGTCTCGAAAAACATATTTTTTCTCTTATTTGGTTGCCTTTCTTTTACCAAACTTTCCCCACAGTCCCCAATTTTTCTTTTCCTCTTCTGTGTAGCACCCTTTGAGATGTTGTCTTTGATCTGCATATTTAGAAGCCCCCTACTGGTTATAAACACACACTGCACACTGAAGCCCATTTGAATGATATTAAGCTGTATTCGTCATCCTGTCTCTGAGGAATACATTAAAAATGCATCATTCCGAGCATACAGTAGCAGCAGGTTTTTACACATACAGTATGCTCATTTATCCTGATGGAATGGAGTCAGGCAGAAAGACAGCACACATGTATGCTTTAGCTATATGTCCATATGGTCACGTGACACAATTTAGCTATTCTGCTCTGGCCTCTAGTCTTCTTCTCCTTTCTCTCTATCCATCTTTCCCTGAGCTGTCCACACACACTGCACATGACTCATCCAGATGACTCACCCCCACCTCAGCCCCCCCTCCCCCACACGCACACGCTCACACATCTTTGTATTATCTCCCCTGGCTAACCTTGACAGAGAAACACAAGAAAAGTGCTGGCATCGTAAGACGTAGCTGGAGATCTACGGCTTTATCCCGCCACCATGTTTTACATAAGTGCCCCTTGGACCAGACCCCAAAATATTAGCATTTCCATAAATGTATCTACAAATATTATCCTTGTAAATTTAGCCAATGCTGCTAAATATACTTTGTATCCACGGGCTAACATTTCACAGTATGAACCTTTTAATAAACCAGTATTTTGCAAATTTGTTCACTTGTGCATGACATCCTGTCTATATAAATATACATATTAAAGAGGACAAATGCCAATCGGCCATGAATTTAGCAACACAGACCATTTTAACTGAAAAAAACACAACCTTTTTGCAAGGTGATTCAGTCCAGTAATAACACTGCACAAACCAGCAATCATTCAAACAGAATAGAATTAGGTGTCAGGAACAGGTGTCCATTTTTCCAGATGTTTACCTTTTCATTCAAGTGTAGTCAGTTTAGACATATGTAGTCAATATTCAGTGTTCACCACAAATGAACTTTGGTTCCTTCTGAGCTGCCTGTACTAAAGCATGTTTTTTTTTCAAAGTAGTTAATGTTTTCTGATCTTTTTATTCCTTGACATTTAAATTACCAACTGGAAAAAAGGGCAGCCCTTTTTTTTAAAAAACAAAACAAAAAACATTTTGTTTATTCAAATTGTTGCGTTTTCCAAAATTCTGACAATCTTAGAAAAAGACCAGAACTGTGGAAATCCTGGGATTATCTATTCAATGAGGTATTTTCTTCACATATATGTCTTTCAGGGTTTTATGTTGAGCCATTGATGTAACCTCCTTCTTCCAAGCATGTTTAGAGATCAGGCCACCAATAGATGTCAGTATTGGTCTGACAATAGTTTACTGACAGCTTCTGTACATATGTTAGTTTTATAGACCCCGTCATACTAATGTACTCCATTCAGTCCACAGGGAACAAATAAAACTATTCAGATTTTTTTGACATTATTTATGTCATTCAGTTTTCCCTCTCTACCCTCAGGAGACCCCAACCACAAGTCTTTCTTCTTCTACATGACTTTGAGATCCTCAGTCACTGTTCTCGCTCTTCTTGGAGATCAAGATTTAATAAATGGAGGCGATTGACTTCATACTTTCATCTGTTCCAAAAGGCCTCTGCTGGCAAACATCTATTATTCACTAATACTGCATGTTCCACCATGTACAACTGCAATGTAATGTATCGAGCTCTCAGGACCTGCAGTGGAAGACTCTCATATCGATCCATATTTAATAACATACACCATGAAGGTGTTTGTTTCTACAGCATGTCACTAAGTCAGCTGTGGATCTAGCTCATATTTGAAGGAATTATATTCAAATTATTTATATGTTGAATTGTTTAAAGTTACTAGCTTGTTGAAGACAGGGTTTATTTTGTTGTACATTCCTCTAGCGGCTGTGTGGGCTGAGATTGCGGCTCCTAACTGCCATGGGAAGAGCAGATATGACTATGATATGAGATGATTTAGAGTCACAATCTAAACCACAGCTGGTTGGCTGCATTATAGGTCACCACACACTTTGGGTGTGTAATCTATCTCTGGTCAACCTCACACAGGATATGCCAACACACACTTGAAACCCACTGAATGCCTTCCTTTAACAATTTTGCTTTACTTTGCAATCTGAGTCAGAAGGAGGCAGCGATGGTGGATCAAATGATGGTGATTAAGCTTTTAACTTTTACAGCACTGTCAAGTATTGATTACTGTGTTTGAGTACCATGCTGGACCATGATACGGACACCTTTCTCTTGTTACAGTAAATGAAATTGGACAGGTTGACACAGAGGAAAGGCCGTTGGAATTCTTCATGTCCACCCTTCTTAGATTTGTGGACTTCTTTATGGTAGTAGGGAACATTACTTGGCATAAGTTAGAGTACAGAGGATTGTCACCCGTGGAGGGAGCCAACATTTTCTTAACATCATGCCTCTTTTCAACCAGAGAGGAGAAACACGGAATAACAGAAAGGAAAAGGGTTCAGAAAAACAGGAGACAGTAAATGGACCTTATAGTTTGCTTATTTATATACTTAAATGTTCCCTATGGAGTTTTCTAATGGTAACGAAAGAAGAAAAAGTTGTTTTTGAATTAGTATTTCCTACGAGAACGTATCCTTGAGGTCTAATGAACATGTTGAGTACATAAAAAATAAATATTTAGAACTGTGCAACGTTAACATCCACATTGTCAACCATCTTTTTATTGACTTTGCTGAACTATTACTTTATATGTTTGCACCTTTCCAATGTACAATCTCGTCAGTTGATCTGAGCTGAGCTGAGTTTAGGATTAGGTCGAGGTAAGATTCAACCTGTGTCATCATGCGTGTTAGAATTGGGTACAGGGTAGAATAAGCGTGTTTGGTGATTAATCAGAGATAACTCCACAGATATTTGACAACTTACTATTTTCCTCAACCAATAGTTCTCCCTAAAATTATAGACAATTCTTTATTTTACATTGACAGACACAACATTGAGTACTTTGAGGATTTTTCAAGACTTTTTTTCAAAAACAGCTCTCTTTATCTACATTCATTTTTTTTTTTTTTTTTACAATATAATGAAATCATTCCTATACTTGCTATATTTGTTCTAGAGTTATTCCAAACAATTAATAATGCATGATTCCCTCATTAGTACTCAAAATTTAGGTGAAATGTTCAACAATGTGTGACAAAACTGCTTGATATGAACAGTGAGTCAGTGGTTACGTTTGGGACGCAAATAAAGTTACATGCAGGAGTTGACGCCTCTGTTTTTATCTTATCTTATGGTTAAAGAGTCATTATAAGTTTAAGTCTAAAGATAACATTTGGCAAATTACCGTATGCCAGGGAGGGCTGTGAGATATGGATATGGAGTATCATCTAATGTAGTACACCGGCTGAATCCACTGCTTCAAGGGTCTGATGATTCATCGTTTCTCATTAATTAATCACAAGAAGTGCAATTTCTTGTATTTCTTACAGAATGTCTGGTGAGTCAACTTTTCTCCCAGAGTCTAAATGTGCACATATAGTCATATATATCTGTGTGTATCTGTGTGAATGTGTGTGTGTGTGTGCGTGTGTGTGTGTGTGTGTGTGTGTGAATGTGTGTGTGTGTTAGTAGCACACTCCCTGTGGTCTGGCTGCAGCAGCTGCGTGGCCAAAGTCACGTCCTTTAGTTCAATGCTTGTGGGAATGTGGCGAGTTTGGTTGAGACCAGCTCATAAAACATTGCACCCTGGCACTGTCCTGCTTCCCCTGCAGACAGGGAAGCAGCGACCGATGGGGAAGCCACACAGGCAGCCAGCATCAGGAGCTTCTCTTTACTGCTGCGTTTTTTCAGTCCCACGCATGCTGCAGCTCAGCTGACCCATGGGTCAGGACCTTTAGCTCTCGGTTGCTGTGGTTTTTCTGTCTCTGTGACCAGTTTCACTTCACCTGAAAAAAACTGAGTTATTATGAAAGCTGATTGTGCTGTATTGACCATACTCACTTTTTCTATTCACCTCCAACTTCGGGTGGGCAGTTAAAATTATGTTATAGCCAAGCGGCAAACGCCGATGTTGAAAAATTAAGCCAATGTGGCAGTGTGAAAAACTGCAGTTCCCCGAGTGTCCACTTGAGGCTGGCTCCAAAAGACCAGAAAGCCTTATTTCAAGCTAAAACAACATACTTCAAAACTCAGTAGCTAGACAAGAGCTAACATTCAAACACTTCATTGCCAAATTACTATATGTTAGTGACACAGAAATGTGGCTTAGCTAGCTATTCGTCAGTGCAAGCTAAGATGTAGTTGAATGCTAAAGTTAGCTAGGATAGGTTTTTTCAAATGAATGAGTAAAATTATAGTCAATTATTTTACATTCATGGCACTTGGCTACAGTGATTGCAACATAACAAATTAGCAGCTACTGCAAGGAATCAAAGATCAACTCAAACTTCAAAACACCAAGATAGTGAAATATAATAAAATCATGGATTGAACTATAAAACCAATACTTGAACCGGGTGTATGGTTAACACGCTGTAACTGTTTTAAAGCATTGCCATTTATCTACAAGTAGCTTGTAGATTATTTTGCTCATTATTATTATTTTATTTTTTTAAACAGACATTGAAAATACCACAGACTAGATCAGTAGTAAACGGGAACTAGACTGACTGAAAGTAGGGTCAGGATCATATGTGACCTTTTGTTCCAGCAGAGGTAGCAGAAGTGACTTTGTGGTTTTGTTGCGACTCACAAGTGACAGTGGAAATACCTTTGCCCTGTCAATGCACTCTGTGAGTCCCAGTCCCACACTCGCACACAGGCACACAAACAAACTCACACATGCTGTAGGGGCCTAGCAATAATTAAAAGCAAAAGTAAATCAGTGGTTTTTGGATGTTTTATGCATCATTACAGTCCATGGAACACTGAACCACAAGTGTAACTCATTGCTGACAGGTCTCATTTTCTATAAAGTGAGGAGCTAAATCGAGACTTTACTGTACCCATCCATAGATTCATAGTAAGTTTCTGGGTGCGCATGTGTGTGCAATGCATATGAAATTAACATGTTTGTTTCTTTGCGTGTGCGTCTTTTATTTGTCATTATGCAAGAGCAACCATAATTCCAAGTGCTAAGGTCTGTGCGTGTATGTTTATGTAGCTTTTGTGAATGTGTCAGGGCAGAAACCTTAGCCACCACTGGCTCCACAGGGCTTCACCAATTCCCAGAGGTCTCAAACCCAGTCAGTTCCAGCACTGTCCTGGCCTCGATTACAGTCTCTATCTTCTGCCATGCCCTCAAACCCTTGGAAGGCCTCCTTCCTGCCATAAATGTCACAGTTCTCTCTCACAAGATAAATGAACTTGCTGTTGAGAGCCAAATAAGATAATCTTAAATCAGCAGCGGCTGCTTCTCGTACCTTCTGTTGCTCTGATGTTTTTTTTCTTCTCACAGGATGTAGTCAGGACATTTGAATGTGTGACAATGTGTCTAAAATATACCTCTTTGCTTATATTATCTTTGCATGAATGAGGATCACAAGAGGGCTTTGAATTATATGGTTTGCTAATGATTTTAGAGAAGACGTATTTCAATTTAATCAAGTTTTGAAAGATATAAAGGTCATAGGTTGGTAGCAAAGACTGTAATTAATACATTTTAGGGAATGTTTGATGAAGGACTATATAATGCCCAGTTTTTCATTCATCTAAAGACAAACAGAAAAAGTAGGTTATTGTGATATGCAACTTTAAATTAATTTCAGTAGAGAATTAAGATACATTGCACTGTCATGGTGTTAATGTTATTATAAAAAGATACTAAATGCATCATCACTGAACCAAAATAAAAATTACACTCCACCTACGTAGGCCTTCTCTGTTCTCCTACTCCAAATGCAAGACAGTCACGCTTGTGTCCATGTGAATGTTTTTTTTTAAATTGTTCATGTCAGGTGTTGCAATGTGTTGCAGCACTCAAATTCATTTTTCATACTCTTGAAGTTCAGTATGTTGATACATACATTGTGCTTGTGCTTTTTTGGACTATGTGTGAAGTATCTATTGCTGACTGTGTTTTTTCCTCTGTGTTTTTTGTTCAGTACTGTAGAAAACCATCCAGCAATGTGCATAGGGGGCAGGGGGCCTGGTGGTCTCATGGTGTCTAGCGGTGTGGCAATGGTTTCCTGATAAGGTCAGTAATTCAAAATTAAAAAATAATTTTAAGGAAAAGGACTAAGATAGCAAGCTACATAAATACTGTAATTGAGCTAGCTACTCCTGTTAGTTGATGTGTGCTACGGGCTAACATAATCTACAGCATGAAGGCAGCTGCTGCCTAGCAGAGGTCATGAATAGCTGTATGGTGACGTAGAAAAATTAGCTTTACCATATTTGTTGCATATAGCTGAGCATTTTTATTAAAACCACAGATGCTTTTTGTAGCGACTATTATTTGGATTGTGACTGTTTGTGGTTTTTGCTGTTTAGTGATGTACAGAATGAATATGCTTGCATTTTTCAATAAGTTACTTGCATTTATTTGATTTGATTTGATATTACTTTATTGTCAGACATTGTCTAAAATGTGTCTTGCATCACAGCGGCTCCATTTGCAACATCAAACTTAAAGATAAGACACAAAGATACAAACATTTGACTCATCGTTCAAACCCCAAAGAAATGTTCAGAGGCCTTAAACGTGCTTTCATTTGGGATTCAGCTCCACATTCAATGTCATTAACCAGTGGCTTTATGACAGTGGGTACTGCAGTAGTAGATCATGTATTCTGCAGAATTTGCAGTCTTTACTATTTTTTCGGCATTTTAATTACCGTAAAAGTCTTTCCTCCTGCATGTAACAGGTTTCACATTCTCTTGACAGAGTCACTTTCTGAGCAGGAGCAAACAAATGGGAAGGGGGGGCTTGCTGTGGAGAGGGTTCTGTAAGAGGTGTGATTGACTAGTCAACTATCATTATAAAGAAAACAACTAATGGGCTGTTGCCCCTGTCATTTGGGCTGGTGATAAGCGATTAGTAAAATAAAATAAAAAAAATTGAGGATTAAATGATATGGTGTCAAAGTATGTTGGGGCAACTCGGGATGCCAGGTATGCCAGACTACTGTTTGTGCATTAAAAACATTTTTTTGAAGATAAATACAACTAAAAAGTAGCCACTAATTATTATTTACCATGAAGCTAAATTATTCTGATCTCTGAACATCTCCGAGCAAAGGGAAGCTGTTTTTTTGGGGGCATTTCTATCTCTTTCTGTATGCTTATCTTTGGTAGTGTTTGGTGACCTGTTTCTGCCTCTCTGTGGTTTGCTGTTATTCTGAACTGTGTTTGCATTTCTTGGTAGTAGACCACACACATTTACACACACATGCACACAGAATCACCCATGAACTAGACTGTCATTGCTTTTGAATCTATCCCTTCAATAAAAACTACACTTTGCTCTGAGAAGTCATTCATCGAGAATGAAACGCATATGCTCCATTCACTCTCTCGCTCTCTCTGTTCCAGAAACATTGATTGAATCTAGAATGGATGTGATTATGATCTGCTGTCAGGATCTAGGGCCAAATCAGAAACACGAAGGTGTGAATGTCTGCCAAGCCAGCTGTTGTTGGCCTTAAATGGATCTTGACTTACCAGGTCTTATCTTCTCTGCATATCTGATTCTGGAAGCACATGGATCCCAGCTGGTTCACAACGATATAAAAATCTTCCACCTCTACATATTGATCACTCAGACACTTGGATAGAGAGACCCAGTAGGAAAGGCAAGCAGAGTAAAGATTAAAGCAGCACAGGTGCTCTTTTGTTTGTGCGAACAATGTTCACACATTTGTTAACTTATAGTTTGTGTTTCAATAAAGTGATAGAAGTGTTAGCTGTATGTGTCTGTGGTTTAAACTGTGATTCTTAAACCAATTTTTTTTTCCATTGGTACAAAATTAGGACTAAAATAAGTCAAGCTATGACAAGGTCTATTTCCATCGCAGTGAGGACCATTAGTTGGCCTGCATGGGAGTTAAAATGCAAAGATGTCAACTTTAGACACATACCACTTGTCAGTGAATTGGAAATGTCACAGAATGAGTGAAAACCACATTAAAAGAAAAGACATCACAGAAAACGTCCTCTTAAAGGGGGAAAGGCATTTTTTTCAGTTAAAAACAAACTTTTCATAGTAGTTTACCTGAACCAAATGATCTCAATCTTTTCTCAAAAAAAAATAAAGAAGTTAATTCATACTTTAGTTGTCACTTATTTGGAATTTGGGCTTAAAAAAGACTAATTGATGATAAAATAGAATAATCATCAACAATGGCTTAAGGCTGAAGCTTTTGTTTGAATCAGTAGTTCAAGCACATGTTCATACTCATGCCCAACACAAAACATATCCTTGGTGCTCTATGGGGGATCAGTGTGAGTTGTTGCACAGGAAGTCATGACTCACTACAGGAGAGGGAGAGAGAGGGCGGTAGAGAGAGGTAACGCGCCCGATGGGTATCAGTGGGCAGGGATTATGGATAGCAGCACCTAGGCAGCTGTTGCCAGGGTTACCGCCTCTCGTAGCACCGGAAATCACACACAGGAGCGGTGATCTTACAAAGGCAAGGCCAGCACGCTTCTTAAAATGTACATGTCGAACACTGGAGAAACCTTGACAAAATTGTAAATGCACAGTTTTTGTTGTGCTCTATTGGTGTCTTTATTGTACATGTTTTTGTGTGAGAGGGAGCAGATATGTTTGTGATTGCTTTTCTTCTGTACTTATGTACTTTGGAGATGTTGTTTGAGTTTTAGACCTTAATATAGTCAAGGCTGTTAAGGTTTACAGATAGGCTACATAACTGTGGTGGTGAGAGTTGATGTTATTGTTAAAATTGGAGAACAAATATTTCAGGAAAGATCCAGATGAAGGTGCATTTGTGTCGCATGCTTCCATGGACAAACTTCAAACTTTAAGGCTGGCATTATGTTTTTCTTATGTTCATCTAATTGCATTAATGGATTAAGACCAAGACTTCATTTCTGTTCTGTTTTACAGTTCTTCCTGAGGTCCATATGAATGTTAGTAACACATTGCCAAGCAACAAAATGTATATTTAGTTGAGTCAATTTCTTCAAAACCACAGATTTTAACCTCATGGTAGAACATAAGGAAAAGTCAGAGGATACCTCTCATCCATTACATATAATCTGTAAAATAAAATCAAGCATACAGCCAGTCTGTTTAGCTCAGTTAACAACTTAAAATAGTTGTGTCAGAACAGATAGACCATAGGCACACAACCATTGAGGACAGATTTTAATGTGAGTACTTGGAAAAAAGAGGAAAAATCAAATAGATTTATTGACAACTGTTTTTTTCAACAAAAAACTGTGGCATAACTCAAGTCCTATGCTATAACCCATGTTAACCATAATGGCCTCTAGAAGTGAATAACACACCCACTCACATCATTTCAAACACATCATTTTGTGTGTGTGTGTGTGTGTGTGTGTGTGTGTGTGTGTGTGCGTGCGTGCGCGTGTGTGTGTGTGTGCATCTCGTACTTCTAAGAGCAGTGTTTAACCTAACAGAGGGATAACCGTGGGATAAACAACCTTGCCACTTGTGCTAACACTAAAGTACCAGATCAGTGCATCTGTATACTCACCCTCAAGTGAGTGTGTATAATATATAGAAACATTCTTATGGTGTGTTGATACTGAAGGTGATTTACGGGTTGCTACTGTATAAACTATTGTTTTAATCACATTGCTCTGGGTCAGTGCTTTGTTAAGGTCTTTTACGTATGTGTATTAAAGACAGCTATAAGCCTTTGACTAATGGCTGCTTCTCTGTGCCCGAGGCTGCTTTTAAACAGACTCCTGTCTTCTCCTGACATAGCTGTGGCCTAGCGATTTCTGACTCATAAAGGTGCCCTGAGTATATCTGTGAGATTGTCCTTTAAATCATGACTCAGGTTCTTAATGTTATTGGTATGAATTTGATGATGTTAACAGTTCTTTATATGCGTATACGAAGAGTTTGAGTTTATAGTTTCACTCAGAGTCTATAGATTTGTTGTTGTTGTCTTTCCTATAATTTAAATCTGCTCCATGTACAAACTTGGTTGTTTTGGAAAATTTGACAAATAGACATTTTTGTACAAGATAAGTGTACTGTGATCAGCTTTCATTGTACTTGTGGAGGAACTACAGGATAACTATTTGCTCTTGCACGAAAACAAGATTTTGTTATTCACTTGTGTTTCCTTTGTGAGACTTAGAGAAACCACATTAGCTCTTGAAATGTTTGCGAGGACATGTAAATCAGACTGCCATATATTTGTAGAGAAGGGTTGTTTGAGAGTACAGACTGATATTTTAGCTGCCTAACTTCTACTAGGTCTGTCTCCTATCATACAGAACAAACAGCACTTAATCAGCAAGAAGACACTTTTTCTCAAACTGCTATTTGCATGTTGGGTTTTTTAATACAGTTTTTATTATTTTGTGGTTCTGAGGTGCAAGGTGCAATATCACACATATAAACACATTTTATAATCAGACTTAGAAATAAAACACTGCTACAATAATAGCATTTAATTCACCTTATTGTAATACCTGCAATTAGAAACTTAAGACCTTTCTTTTCTTCCTGGTGCACCTTGAAAAATAATCCCAGTTTACGTCAAACATTCAGGTGTATTTGATTGTGACTTCAAAATGTTGGGTATCCATCTCAAAAATAAAAAGCAGCTGTCTATGAGAGTTTCATATTAGTGATAAGAAGTCCTTCCTGTGTTTGCAACTTGTACTTACAGTTAGTTAACTCACGAGAACGAGCTGCTTGTCTCACTTCAGGCTGGATACATAGGCTTACAGTAAGTTGAGGTGTCAGAAATGTAGTTAAAATCTGTCGTCAGCAGAGGGCAGACTCTTCCTTTGCCAGAGAGAAAAACTGTCTCAGGTGATGTGTACAGTTTTGGACTGCTGTATTAGCTGTGACATTGATTGACACATTTACACTTTGACTCTCAGTGTCTCATTCATTTAAGTCCTGTTTGTCTTTACAGCTCAATTTATGTCTACTTGAATTTAAATCAGTTTGCCTTTTTCTTGACTGCTTCACTGTCTCTCTTCTTTTCTTTTCGTCTCTCTTTGGGATACGTGTGTGAGTGTGCTGTGTCTGGCCTCTGTGACAGTGTCTGGGAGTTAACCAATCAGAAGACGAGCACAGGGTCCAAAGAGGGCTCCGAGGCCATGAGAAAGATTGCCCACCCCTCTGACACCCGCAACACCCCCCCCCCCCCCCCCCAACAAGCGCTGATCTCACCCCTGCCGACGCTCCAACACACACACACAGTCTGTCACATGCGCTGAACACAAATACAAGCACACACACACACATGCATTCACACACTTTCATGAAAAAGACCAGTATCTATAGGAAAAAGGAAAGCTCTCTTACTTTTTTGACAGTATTTTTTTTTTACAGTATTACCATATTATAGTATAGTATAGTATAGTATAGTATAGTATTTTTACCATATTGCCATAGGTCATAAGGTTACAGGGAAGCACCCTCGGTTGATTAAGAAATAGCCTGATAGTGTGACATGCAAATGAGATGCGACGCATCTTTTGCTCATTTCCCAGGGTTAAGTTCCCCTTCTCGGTATCACTCTGTATTGTCAACACCGAAACATTTTCTCATGTGCTTAGTTCCCCTGCAGCCATGTGGGCAAGTCAAAGCACTCTTACCAGCTTAGCTTCCCAAACTGTGATTCTGTCAGACATGCCCTCTGCAACTGATTAATGAGAAACATGAACACACTGGCAAAGTGGCAGGTTCTTCTGTGGGCCTTTTCGGGGGTGTGCGTGTTCTTTATTAATTTCTCTGAGTGTGCCGCTTTCAGTACCCTGCAGGCCTTCTCACCCTCTTTCATTGACTTCAACCGTTTTTCATACTTTAGATAATTGAAATTTAAAGCTGTACAAAAAATGCACAATAGCCAATACTTTTAAATACATGCATCTACTATGTTAGTTACCTTTGATTAAATTATGTATAATGTGTGTGTGTGTGTGTGTGTGTGTGTGTGTGTGTGTGTGTGTGTGTGTGTGTGCCACGACCTGCACTTGAACCCTAATCTCAGTGTACTGGTGTCTTCATGAGTGCTGCCACACCAGGCAGAAGTGAAACCTGTGGGTGTGTGGCTTTTTTGTTGGCCTGCTGTGTGTGTGTGTGTATATTTCTGAACATGTCCCCATACGTGTGTGTCTCCTCGTACCAACATTTGTACAGACGGCACTCTGCTTCACCTCTGACGCCTGCCTCTCTTTTTTGTTCTCCAATTTTGTCTCATTTTCTCCCTCTGTGGCGGGCATGTTCACTTCACTGCGGTTACACATACACATACTTTTTGATGTCACAGTGGGGCCAAAAGTCATGTGCACAAGCTTTCACATACTCACAGGGGCAGGTCGGCACGTAGTCTACCTGGTTTGTGCACGTACGGAAACATGCCCCTTTTTCAGTAACAGTCATCTCAGCATGGGAAGGTACATGTGTGCAACTTCACACACTGACAGACATATTTACCGTCAGTGGGTGTTATTACAGGAGCAAGTTTACTTTTATGCCCAATATGCAACTTGATTTGTATTTCATGTCCACAGAGAGATAACATGTGTCTTGTGGTTTGCAGGGGGAAACATGAGATGTCCATTGGCCTGTGTCAGTGTGAAAGCGAAGACAGTGGGAAAACTAGAGAGTGGAGCACAACTGTTTTTTCACAATCATATAGACTGAAAGAGAAAACATCCGCATTATGAAACTGCAATACCAACGTAACTTAAATCACAAATTGACAGTTGATTGCAATCATTTGCATGAATGTTTGTTGACTCTGTCTCTTAGAAACCAGTTGCAGTGAGAGATTGGGGTTTTTATCGTCAAGAGTCATCCAGAGTTCATTTGATCTAATAACATAGACACAAGTTACCTTTTTCTATCTCGACTCTAGAATTTCCTTTCTTTTAATGCTAACTGATCAAATGTAGATGACATGATACAAATTAGTTATTTCCTGCAAAGGTTGAGAAAGTGAGGAGCTATTCTACCCTCACAATTAACAGTTTAAATTATGAAAAAACAAAATTATGTTCTATGATTTTAGATGAGTTTTTAACAAGTTTGAAAGTCTAAACTCTTAGATAACTAACGATATGATATGATACGATACGGTAGGATACGGTACGGTACAGTATCGTAGGATGCAATATTTCTTTTTTTGTCCCCTTGGGGAAATGTGTCTCACAGTCTGTTTCTACGATAGAATCAGTAAAAGACAAACTATCAACAATCCACATGTAAACAGAAAAGAATATGTATACCTGATGTGAAGTGCAACAAGTGTGCAAAATGAAACACTAACAGCACACTTGCTAAAATTGTAAGTTGTCGTTGCCAATATTTGTCAAACCTTAGTATCATATTCCATAGTGCAGAATTGTCTAATGAGGACAACATGGTAAGTGTTTCCCCTTCAGGTACGTGTGTGTGTATTCTCTGATTAAAAAACTGATCTGGCCGCCCTTTTAACTCTGCAACATACAACTAAATGTTAACGTCCGGTGGAAAAACACGGGCAAAGGCTTTGTCGTGTGCTGTAACCTGCTTTTTCAGAGTATGACAAGTGGTTACAAATTCATTCATGAAAAATGCATTCATTCATTTATTTATTCACTCATTAAACTTTTCTTTATTCTCAAGATATCATTGAGGGCAAGCCCTCATTTACAATGATGTCGAGAGCACAAGTTAAATGAATAGAATAGATTCTGCAAATGACCTTGTATACTGTAAATAGCAAGTCATTATTATTAAAAGAAAGTATTCCCCATGATGACCTCGGTTACTATCAAAGGTCATTAAGAGGGATTCATATTAATTTCAGTTTATTTTATTAGTTAAAACCACTATAAAATATATTTAAAAATGTGAAAGCATCTTTAATGTTTCACACTTTAAATGGATAGAAAATACAATCCAAATCAGTATTGTTCTTCCCAAAGAAAACAATTCCCCACTGTGCCGCTTTTTACTTCTCACAGCTGAGAGTGATTCAGCCACTGATGGAGTTTCCAGTGAAGGACCTCTCAGTTTTCTGCTGCCCTGCCAACAACCACCAACCCCTCTCTCTTTCCTGGCTTCAGTCCTTGCCTAGGGGCAACAAGAAGTAGGCCCAGGGGGGAGAAGAGGGGGTCAGATGGATCAACAGGAACTAGTGTGTGGGTGGCAGTGCCAGGGGATGAACTAAGGAAGGGAGAGGAAGAAGAGGAAGGTGGGAGGGCACTCCAGAGGCCTAAAGACAGGGAGGATTTACCAGCATCGTGTGAACCATTGTGTGATTCAGGCCCTGGTCAGGAGGAGGGAGTGGGCAAGAGGGCAAAAAGATGAGGAGGGAAAGAGTTGAAGGGAGGCAGAGCATGAGTAGAGGGAGCACTTGTGGACTAAACAGTGGGAGTAGGGGAGGGGTAGTGGGGCTGACAGATGCCACAGTCCAGAGCCACAGCACAGGAAGTCATTCATACAGGGAAGTGTCCACTCACAGAAAGTTACCCAACTTGATCCTGTGACAAAACTGCTTCCACACAACACACCCGAGCAGTCAGAGACACCTGCAAATGAAACACGATGATACACGTCACAACAAACTACACCTCTGATGACATCGTGCTGTAGTTTTTCGTAAATGATTCGCATGCACTTTGCCCTTTGCACTTTACACAACCCAGTCCAGTTTTAAAATGGGAAAATGTTATTACAGGCAGCTTTTCATGGATTCAAAGAGGTTTGTTGTGGATATACGAGCTTGATAGGACATGCAAGGGAACAATATCAATTACTCAGGTCTTGGTTTAGAAAAAGGAATAATATGAAACTACAACAATACTATAATAAAATGAAATAAAACAATAAACTCAGTGCCAGAAACAAGAATAAACAGTTGAATTTGTACACATTTTTGATAAGCAAAACATGGGTGTCTGTTTACCTCAATGTAACCTCAATGGCATAGAAAATATTTGTATAAATTCTGCATTGATACTTATTGTAGACTGCATACATCAACTGCCATCGCTGTGTACATGTATTGTGTGTACTAGAGTCTATTTCCCAACATGCACATGTCCAGTGTATTTCCCAAATCACCTCGTTTTAAGTTGTTATGACGTTGAGACAGAATAATTGCATCCACTGTATCGGACTTGTATGTTATCGAAAAGGCATCAGACAAGTTGGGGCACTCATGTTTCTCATACAAAAATGGTAGATGAAGGCCACCCTTGCATCAAAAGATGGAAAAAGTTCACTGTATAAAAACAGAGCTGTCCATCTCTTTGCGAACACAAACAAAATTCAGAATGGACAAGAGAGCGTGTTCCTGTTAGCGATGCAACATCAGGTCTAGTTTCATTTAAAGCCATGAAGGCCCATGATTTTAACAGCATTGTGTGCGCGCATGTGTGCGCATGCGTGTGAATGCGTGCGTGCGTGTGTGTGTGCGTGAGTGCGTGTGTGCATGTAACAGAGTGATGTGAAAGGATGAACAGGGATTTTGAGGGGGGCAGATTGCACTTTGGCAAGCAAATAGTGCTCTGTGCCAGAGAGGGGTCTGCTCATCTCATTGCCCGCTTGCACATACACACACACACACACACACACACACACACACACACACACACACACACACACACACACACAGTACACACACATGCTAACTCCCTCGCTTAAGCCCATTTCCTTTGCACAGGGCATGGGAACTCCCCTGATCCTTCTCCTCCCACTCTCCTCTCTTCCTCCACATCATCCCTGTCCTCTTGCTCACCCTCTCTTGCTCTTGCCGTCTCCAGCCCTTCCTCTCTCTTCAACCTCTCTCCATCACATCCTCACCCTGTCCTGGCCTCACTCTGTCACTCTCTTTGGTACCCCTTTCTTCCCTCATGGTCCCCTTGTCCTCTCCGCTCAGTGTCTTCACCACGTTCATTTTTATTTCCTGCCTCCATCTGTGCCCAATTTATCCCAAGCATGGTCTGTGTTTTTTTCTCTGATAATTTGTTTTTGATTCCCCAGAATTAGAAAAGCATTGTGCAGTTCACTCTCACCACTGCGATCACACATAGAAATGCAGGCGCACACACTTGCACTCGCACACACGTACGCACACATTTTTATTGTATTATTCTATAAAAGTTCCTATAAATCACTGGTTATTAATCGGCCCCAGACGGCAGTCCCCCTTTTGCTCCCCCTCTCCCTCTCCGCACAAACACAGACCAGATGCATAGGAAATGGGATGGCAAAAAGGGCACCCAAGAGACAGGCTGCACTTTTTTTCCTCCCTTCTCCTCCTCCTCCTTTTCTTCCCTTCTCCTCCTTCCTTTTTTCTGAGAATGTTCATTTATGTAGCAATGTTCAGACCCCAGACTCACAGAGGAAATAAAGCTTAAATTAAAGTCTAGAAGAAATAAATTAAATAATAAATACAAAGGGTGATGTGCTGCCAAACAGCCCGGTGTGTGGGATAGAGGTTAAACGTCCATCCTCTGTAGTCAAAGGCAAATGGATTCCATCCCAGCTGTTTGGACCACTACATCTCAAATGTGTTTGTGTGTTTAATTTCATTCACATCTTTTAAGGTCACCCTCATTATTGCTTCGGGTACGCCATTTCCTGCATTAGACTTGCATTGTTTATTGCACCTGTGTAGCAGGAATGATCAGGCAGACTGTTTCTAAACTGGCTGAGACATCTGTGTGCCCCCAAACTGACACATGTCTGTAAGACGGTGCCTGCCAGACACCCGGTTTCCTCCATGTGAGCTAACACACTTTCATATTAGCAGCTTTCCTTCATCAAATACAGCAACGCATACACTCACACACCTGCACTCAACTGTCTCGCTCAGACTGTGCAGAAAAGGGTGAGTAACCACCAGAGAGAGTGATTTGGATAGAGTGAAAGTGAATTATAGGGGGGACTTAAGAGACAGAGGAAGAGAGACAGGGAGGATGTGGATGTAATGTAAGTGAGAGGACAAATCTGTCCCACCCTGTCTTGCACTGCCTGGGAGCCTGGATGATGTGAGGAGGGCTGAAGTGAACTGTTCACAGAGAGCAGGCAGAAAATGTGAGAAATGTGCGTGTTGGCTGCAGGGACGAGGGGGAGAACGCTGGTTTTTCAGGCACGCAGGGACAGCGTGCAGAGTTCTGCCAAGAGAAACATGGTGCTCTGTTCCTTAGCAAGAGCTATGGGGGTGAAGAAAGAGGGCAGAGGCAAAAAAAGAGAGACAAAAGGAAAGATATTTGTGTGTGTGTGTGTGTGTGTGTGTGTGTGTGTGTGTGTGTGTGTGTGTGTGTGTGTGTGTATGTAGAGGTGTGTTTGTTAAAGAAGAAGATGAGGGGTTCCCCAGGGCACTATCCTGGGGCCATTGCCAAATGATGTATGAGATATTTAGAAGCATGTAATGACCTGGTATGTTGATCAGGAGAGGCGATTTCTTTTGATGTAAAACTTGGGACTACATAAAATATGCCCTCTGGAGCTTCAAGGTATGTTATTGATTATTATATAGTACAGCCATTTCTACATGTGTAAGTTCATTCTAAGGCTTCATAAAAGATACAATCTTAAGATGTCCAATTTGCTGTACAAAGCTGTCAAATGTATAATGTTTGGTCTGTAAGTCATTCTCTGATAAGGGTTTGGGAGTGAGCTGCAGCCAGGGCCCGGGCCCGGGCCCAGATGTCCACTTTCAGCTGTCCTTGCTGACCACTGCCTCGCCTGCCAACACTTTTCTGAATATCCCCACATCGCTGCAAATATGTAAATATGTTGACTTGGAAGGATGTCCACTTCTCTTCCGACCTTGTAGCACTTCTGGAGAGAAGCAAGACAGCGCAGAGGAGAGAAAACAGCTCCAGCGCTCCATATAAGGGCCTGCTGTTAGCTCTAACACCGGCTTCTCATCACTTTCTACTCCGCTGGGCCATTACACAACCTTAGGGGAACACATACAGGAACCCTTACCTTCATCACTTACAGTACACACTCATGCATACACATTACATGATGAGATGTAGAGTTCTGGGTGTTAGATTTAATTGGACACCTTGGCTCGTGTATGTGAAATGATGCTTGGGCAGCAGGTGGGGTTCATACTGCTCTGCTTTCAATAAGCACCTTCAAGACAGAGGCAGGCGATTCAAGTTAGGGAATTTTCTTTCCTGACATTATCTGATAGTTATAAATTCTGAGCACTGATTTGACTTATAACACATTTTATACATATCATTAATCACAGTTGTTAATTATCAAGCACTTTGTCAACCAAGTTAAAAAATGTAATTGCTTGTTCATATTTACCTTTCAATGGCCTTTCAATGATAGTGCGCTTCAATGATAGTGAACTTTTACTATACCCGCTCAGGCACATTTTGCTTCTTAGATCAATCATTTTGCTCAGGGACAGAGGTTGCAATGAGGAATTACTTTTTCATATTATTTTTAATTTTTGATGTTGCAACTTCCAGTTAATGCAACTATTTGTATGATGTTGTATGATGTTTCTGACTTTGGCGCCCCCTGGTGTATGAAAAATAATTGGGGGTTACAAGCAATGCTTGCTTGATATGTGCCCTCGTCCTACGAAGGAGACACTTGATTGCGATCAGTGAGTTAAATGAAACAGACTTCACAGACCTCAGTTTTAATCTATCTCAATATTTCCTAATGAATGCACTTAAAGGCGCACATGCACCCTCACACACCCTTACCCTTGTGATAGATATAGCTCAGACAGTCATCACCTCTGTTTCCCAAGCTGTGAAGCAGAGTTTATAGTGAAGCTGTTGCTCATCTCTGTAGCGGGACCTCCCCGCCTACAAGCCTCCTTGTCCCTGCTGAACTCTGTGTGCCCTTTCAGACCCGGATGATTAAAAAGGGTACAAGAAGACAGAGAGAGACAGAAACCTCACTCAATCTCATTTTCCAGAACTCTACCTCTTTACTTGGTATGTGTGGTTGGCTGACTGTGTGTGTGAGGTGTGTGTGTGTGTGTGTGTGTGTGTGTGTGTGTGTGTGTGTGTGTGTGTGTGTGTGTGTGTGCATGTGTGTGTGTGGTGGGTATATTCATCCAGGCCTCTCTGGCTTGTGGGTATTGGCTTGTGGTTTGGGTCTTGGTGAAGAGCAAGGGTGAGGGTGGCGGAACACCATGGCTGCCACACTGCCACAGACATACTGGCACCAGTGAGCCAGTACAAGTTCCTCTTTCCAAAATACGGAACCACCACTCTGCGTGTGTATGTGTTAGACACACACACACACACACACACACACACACACACACACACACACACACACACACACACACACACACACACACACAGCAATAACCAACAGCAATTGCCTATGTGGCTTTCACTATCTGTGTGCAGCAACTGATGAGCATCCGAGCAGATATAATTACATGTGTTTTGCATGTTACTCTCACAGACATGTGCAAGAAGAGGGGAAAAAAACTGTTTTGTACAGTGCATTTTGCTTGTCATGGATTCTGCGCTTTAATTGAAAAAATGTTAGTCTCATTCACAATTACAAACACAGGCAAGCATCAGCTCCAATGAGGGGGAACTTGATGACAGTGGTGTATCATTTTCAGGTAAACAATAGAAGGTGAAGAAGCTACTGAGATTAATGAGGCAGGGTTCAGGAGGTTGCCCTGAAGTCATGCTATTTTACAGATGGAAACACTCTTGGCAGGCTTCTCCTCCTGCTGCCAGCCTTTTTCGTTTCTCATTTTTTCTTCTGTCCTCTGTTTTTCTGTGTGTGTGAGAGAGTGTGTGTCTCCATTCTCCATCCCTCCCTGGGGCTGGCAGCAGTGTCTGGGCACTCGTTTCACTGCTGGCCCTGAACCCAGCAGGATGTGGAGATCAGTGCTTAAGTGTGTGTGAATACGTGTGCCTGTGTGTGTGTGTGTGCGTGCGTGCGTGTGTGTGTGTGTGTGTGTGTGTGTGTGTGTGTGTGTGTGTGTGTGGACACACGCGGGCATGTGCTTCTGTTCTTCTTTTTTGCTCTCCTCCTTTTTCTGATTTTGCGTCTTGGCTGACTTTTTTACCTCTCGAAGAATTTGGAAAGGCTGTGAGATTTTTTCTTCAGCATGACTTTCAGCAGTGCTCCCTCTCTCACTCTCACTCTCACTTTCTCTCTCTCTCTCTCTCTCTCTCTCTCTCTCTCTCTCTCTCTCTCTGGTACTCTCTTGCTCCCTCTCACCCTGCGTCTGCTGTGGCTCCTCACTAATAGATTTCATATGTTGCTGCAGTTGACATCAGTCTTAAACTATTTTACATGTGATCTGTGATATTTCCTCAGGAAATCTGTCAGATATTTATTAAAGGCTAATAAAATAAACCTCTCTTGTTGTCTTTTTACCTTTTCTATCTTGTCCTTTTTATTCTCCCTTTTTTTCCTTGCTGCTGTATTGTGCTGTGCACACTGTTGTCCTGCTTTCGGGGGCTGGCTTGATTCTATTATTATTGCTCATTCTTTTTAAATAGCCTTTTTTCAAGAGACAATTTCCTTCCATTCATAAGAAATGCTGCGGGTCACACAGCACACAGGTTGGGTCTGTGTGGGCCGCTGGGGGTCTTCCCCTTCCTCTGTCTGCTTGTCATTTTGAATTGATATTTTGCAACTTTTTCTCTTCTAACCTTTAAAGCCCCTTTTATAATTTGCTGTTAACCAAATTTAAGGTTTAAAGACACATCTTGTTACGGTTTGTCTTACCTTATAACTCAGATTCTGAATGGACTTCTTGTTGCTCATCATGAAAACCTAATTATGTTTATTTAAACCTAGGATGGAATATGCCTGTGCATGTTTTGCACATTTTCCATTATTTCAAAATGAAGTATTTGGTCTCCTTGGAAATAGGATATTCACTAAATGTGCTTACGAAGTAGTGTGGGTATACAGAGTTGGAAGTTCACAATGACTGACCAAACGGCAGGACATTTTGCTATACACGACCATCATTATCTTGATCCCCTCTTCCTCTTTCCCATTCCCTCATCTCCTCTCCTCTTTCCTTCCATCCATCTGCACATCCAGCTCATGTCTCCCAGTCCACATGCTGATGGAGCCAGGCCGCCATCCTCTCTCCTGTTTCCTCCACCGTCCGATCCATCCCATACGTTACCTTACAGCATCGGGACCAGACGACCTAGCGTGCCTGGAGTTGTCGCTGCACGCAGCCAGAGCAACACACTGCCTTATAAAGACAGGTATTCACACTTAGCGTAAAGCTCTACTGCACAGTGTAAAGTGTGACAGACACGGTTGCAGAGATACAGGTCTGGAACTGAGGCCCTGACGTGAATATGCACATGATCTCGTCAAGTCACAGCAATGGCTAATGTTATTAAAATCATTGTTCTGTCCATTTTTCTGCAGCTGCTCTGGAGTTTAATGTACAGTATGTGGAGATTAGTCTGCTGTGATAACACACCCACATGATCAGGCTTATAATGTTTAGGTTTCTTCTTTTTGTGTGAGAAGATAATTGCTTGAAGTTCACTAACTTTATCCAAGATTACCCGTGTGAATATTTGATATGAAGAGATAAGAGTTTTGGCGATCAGTATGGCACTTTTTATGAGACTTATTGCTTTGAGCATCAAGTTGAAAGTCTGTATGTAATATATCAGAGTTGCCGTTTGTTTTCTCTCTCTGTCATTGCCCGGAACAGCAGTGATGGAAAACAAACACATCAGCACTTGGCATTCTGAACTCTTAAATTGCCCTCCCTCACATCCCTCCCTCTCTTTCTCTTTCTCTTTCATCCTTCTCCCAGCAGTACACTCACTCGCTTCTTTCTGGGGTCCCCTGGCTTTAGTACCCATAACTCACCCTGAGACACCAACACCCACACCATGCTCTCACTAACCTTTATAGAGCGGCCAAGACGCAGCCAGAGAGAGGGAGAGACAGGGCGAATACTTTCTCTCCTGCTCTCTCTCTCTCTCTCTCTCTCTCTCTCTCTCTCTCTCTCTCTCTGGGCCTCAGGCTGGAAAACAAAAGGAGGAGGAAGATGGACTGGAGGGAGTGGGACCTGGTCCACTCTGGGCACTGGAAACAGAAACTGAAGACAGATGATTTTGGGTGGAAAAGGGCAGAAGGAGCGATGCCAAGGAAGTGAGGGCTAAGGTTGCAAAAACAGTGTGATAGAGGCAGAGAGAGAGGGAGGGAGAGGCAGATGTAAAGAGATAGCCATGGCAGAGCATGCCTGTCTGTCTCCACAATCGTCTATGTGTCTCTCTATGGCGGATTTATGTGTTTGTTTGTGTCTTCGTCTTCAACTCTCTCACTTCCGTAATGCATCCCATATTTTATGCCGTCACCAGCCAGAGTTTGCTGGCTCACTATAACATTTAAGGTTTTCTCTTCACTCTCTCCATACTCTTGTCAATACACAACCTACTGTGACCCCTTATTCCATTGACTTCCATAGAGGCAATGTTTTCTTTCAAACACGTAGTAATTACAAAAGTATGTGATGCCTCAACCTTTGGTTTGGGGTTCTGACGGCAGTTTGAGGCTGTTGCTGGAATTTCGATGAGCTTTGTGGCCCTGGACATATTCAGGTATACTCTGTGCTGTGCAATTATGTGGTTTTATTTGTTTGGTGTAAACAATCTTGTATCGTGAAGATAAAACTGTTGGACCAGCTGCTAAACAGAAGCCATTTGCCAGCTGGATAGTAGAGGCTCTGACTGAATAAACAGATAGGATAAATCCCAAAAATCAACTAAAGAAAGGATAGACTTTTACATTCTCTCTCTACCTGCACTGCAGGCAAAGTGGATGACTTCTCTGAGGCAAAAACATTTAGCATTCAGCCACCATGAAAGTAATATTTTGGGAAGATTAGTTTAGCCGTTAAAAAGTTAGTTCATTCATTTTCCTGTGGAGACTAATGACAGTGTTAAGTCCATATCAGATCTTTTCAAATCACACATTCAATAGACGCTATAGTTTCCAGGAGAGAATTATTTTAGCTAAATATGAAGCAGTTAGCTAGCCAAACTTAACAAAATCAATGTGTGTGTGTAAAAACACAACTCAACATTTTACACTTCTGTTTCTGTACAGATTAAACAAGTTATAAGGTAAGTAAGGATTTGGTTTAAAGTTTGAAAAAGCCCAGTTAGCTGTTTTTACCTGTTTAATTATATGTAAAGCTAACTATTTCCTGGCTACAGCTTCATATTAACTGGACAATTTGGATAAGTTTGGTATCTTAATTTCTAACAAAAAAGTTGTGTTGATTGCTAAAAAACAACAACAAAATAATGAAAAATAAATTCATATTAAAATCTCAAAATAAACAATACATGTTTCAAATGTGAGATAGTTGTTGATCTGCTTTTTCTGAATCAATGCAAAGCAATTAGGCTCTCCCAAATGCGGTAGTTATCTTCTTGCTTTCGGAAAGAAAGCAAAATTAAGTGGTTTACACTGGTTCATTTCTAAGAAATCAAACCCTTTGCACAAAAGAAGCTGGGAGGTGCCTTACAGCTAACATTAGTCCTAAGCCCTTGGAACAAGTATATCTGGACATGGCTCTACAAAGGGAAACAACAGAATTCCATCTTTCAGCAAAATTTGCATCTGAGAATAAACAGTCCTCCGAAATTGTTGCTGCAGACATAACAGATTGCAAAAGCACAGGGATACTGATCAATGAGAAACTTGTGTGGGTCTTTAGTTCACTCACAGGAGGTAACGTTTTTACATGAAGGAGGCTGACTGTGGTTAGAGGCTTCTGACTGTGGGTTCCACCTTGGGTGACTGATCACTGTGTATGGGCATGGCTTTATCAGAATTACAGAGTGCTGCATAACAAAGGGAGTGTTGGGAGAATGGGGGAGCGCTGTATTGTTGTAAATGAGTGTGACTGAGAGGTTAGATACCATATGGCAGTGAAGTCATCTGGCCGGGCCCTTCTCTGTAAGCCCCACCCGAGCCCCGGCGAGAGACACAGTGCGCTGAGTCTGAAGAGAAAACAACTTTTAATCGATTATGATAACCACCATCTAAATCAAATCCCCTCCACTCTCCTCTCCACCCCAGTTGCACTCGTCCTCTCCTCCTTCACCTCTCTCATTTATTCCACCACACCCCAGGGTACTGTGCTTTCTTGGCAGAACACCGGAGCAAGCCACCTGCAACCCCTGCTCTCTCTTAATCATACATATTGTGTGTGTGTGTGTGTGTGTGTGTGTGTGTGTGTGTGTGTGTGTGTGTGTGTGTGTGTGTGTGTGTGTGTCTTCCTCTCTTTTGCTTATAACTCTCTTGCATGATGTGGAGTTGTACACGTGTATAGTTTTTATCAGCACATCAGAGCCAAGCTATATCGTTTTTTTTTTTTCCTTTTTGAAAAATCCCTTTACTTAAGCAGATAACCCATATGACACACATTCAAAACACCTTTTTTCACATCAGGAATGCCCCTTTATCTACCGTCAAGCACATCAGAACATTGACCTGAGAAACAAAAAGGGGCTCTTCCTTCATTACAGGAATCAGCTCTTTACTCTCAGTCCTTCTCACATTGACTTTCTGTATTCTTTAACTCTTTCTTTTCTTTAACCCAGATTGTTATCACTGATGGGCTTGTTGTACATTTAAACTCAGTCCTTGGCTGTCATCATATTAATACCTGTAGCTGAAGGTACAGTATATCAATCAGCAGATTTACACTGTTCATTTTTTTTCTCAATGTCAAGAAAATAGTTAAATTTAAGCAACAAGGAAACCAAGGTATAACGCAAATTTTGGTATCGGGATCAAATAGCCCAATAATCCAAACTGTGATAGGCACCCTGCCACAGCTATATTAGTCTTCTATTACTGTCCTTTTCATAAATTTGCTAAAACCTGCACTGCCTACAGTTAGTTATGAGAAAAGCAATTTTACACTTTCCATGGTTTGAAATGTTTAAATTCCACACTGTCATCTCATGCTGGAACTGTTTCTCTGCTTAGACAGCCTCGTAAAAGGGTCACGTTGATTTGCCGTGGGTCATGAGAATGAATTGGCTGAATTAAGCAAAAGGCAAGGCAGAATGTCAGAGATGAGTGGGCTATTCGCTCAGCCGCCAGCTCTGTGTAGTTTGCACAGCACGGCGTCGCAGATCGCAGGGCTGACACTCCTGTGTTTGACTGATTATAAACCAGCGGTCACTGCACAGTCTCACTGCTCATTTTACTGCAGGGGACCGAAACAGGAGTTAGTGCATGGGCTCATTTAGTGAAGTTCTGGCTCATCCTGGAAGATGGCCTTGTCTGAAAGGGCGCCCAGGTTAGAGAAGGTGTTAACAGAAGACAGAGGTCATTGTGTATACTTGTCTGAAGTGTGTGTTTGAGCAAACAGAGGTTGGATGAGAACTCAAGTATACAGTTAATCCTGATTCTGGGTTGGTGTTTGCTGTCAGAGCAGGTGCTTCTTGACCTGAGTGCACGTGTGTGTGTGTGTGTGTGTGTGTGTGTGTGTGTGTGTGTGTGTGTGTGTGTGTGTGTGTGTGTGTGTGTGTGTGTGTGTGTGTGTGTGTGTGTGTGTGTGTGCGCATGCATATAAGCTGAGAGGAAAGTTTTTTACTCAAAATGTCCCGCACTTAATACTTATGGACTTGACCTGGAAATTGACAGATGATTAGCTGACCATGCTTGATTTCTCTTTGATGTTTGGCTCCATCTCGTTGTTCTCATCGCCTTTGCTCCCAGGTCTTTATACGATAAATTATCACACTACCATACCAGCCCTGCAACAACAGAAAGATAAAGTCAAAAAGAAGGATATCGGGTGCTCTCGGTTGCAGGGTGATGAACTCCAGGTAAAGCCAGATAAAAAGAGAATCTATAGCAAGAGGAAAGACATAGGGATATCTTTAGGCACTGTCAAGGGGCCAAGGATATAGTAAAGATACATTTATTTAATTAAGGGATTATTTGTAAAATCAGGAACAATCAGGAAGAAACACACACCAGTTTCCAACATGGTCTTCTTTGGTGCTTGGACACCACTGGTCTTCCACTTTACGATAAATGTCCTGATTAAGTAATTTTTACCATATACTCAGGCATGGTGCCAGGATTTTTTTCTCAACCAGTGCTAAAGTGGGGCTTGATCAATACGTGGGGGTGCTAAGAAAACAATCATTTGTCATGACATTAGAGTTACTTTTAAGCTAGTCAGTTTTCTTTTCCAATATACATGTAAACACTTAAGGTACACAGCACTATGATGTTTTAATCCATTTTGGGTAAAAAAATGTATTTTAAAGCCTAATACAACTGAACACAAGGCAAGGATAAAAAAAGTTTCACATGTGCAGGCGAAAGACTTCAGAGCCAATGTGCCCAACATCAACACATTACATTGTAAATGACATGAGCCTGAAGGCTTCCCTCTTTCTATAGATAGAAACGCAACTTTTTGCTACAATATAAGAAATAGATAAACTGTTTCGAGATAATTAATATTTCTTTTTGTGTTGACAGAATGTTTACACTGCCCCCAAATGGACAACATTTTTGGTCATCAGTCTAAAACAGTTCAAGCAGGTCCAACCTCAGGACCCACCACCAACTGCCGTATGAGAAATTGGGACCCACATTTCTCATACTTTCAACCACTGACATTTGTTTGATGAAAAATGGTCCAGTCTGGACGTATTACAGTAAAAAAAACATGTTAAATGTGCTTCATGTCTATGACAACTAAAAACAGAATAATCATCACATTGAAGAAACCATGATCCAGAAAAGGATTTTAAACTAATATGGGACTTACATAACAGATGAAACATCAAAATAATAATAATAAAACCATTGTTTATCAAGTGAGTAATGGGACAATTATTTTAGCACATGTAAAGATTTAAAACAAACAGAGCTGTAGTTCTACCTTCATATCCAGGGACCATTTCATGTCTAGATTGAATCATCTAGAAACTCGTTGAACATCTCTATCCAGATTTTAAACTCAGCAGCAGAGAAACTTAAGATCCTGCTGACTTGAGCTTTGCCATTTGTCTTCAGTCATGGACCACAGAGTTAAAGGATTGTTTCATCACTGCCTGCTGACTGTCTTCCCCTGGAGGTCTGGATCCACACACAGTGTGGCCAGAGGGCAGAGGGGCTTTGGGGGCTCCAGGGAGAGCGCAGGTTTCATCACTCACTGTGCTCTTTAGCTCTGTGTCCCTCAGGGCAGCGGGGGAATGTAATGAAATGGCTGCAGCTCACATCAGTGTGGAGGAGAGTTGAAGCACAAGACAGCACAGCAGTGAGACTCCAGCATTCCTGCTGAAGCATCTGCTAAGGACATCCAGGCTGGGCCGGAGTCCGAACCCAAGGCCTTCTGAGTGGCTTCATTCAGAGGAATTTGGAGAAGATTTCCCCGATCAGAATGCTGGGCCTGGCATCCTCTCCCACAGTCGCGTTTGCTCTGATTGGTTGTCCGTTTTCAGGGCTGCTTTTTTAATGCGTTACAGAGAGTAAGCATGTGAGGATGGATCTGTGTTCATGAGAGCTGTTTTAGAAACTCGGTGCTCTCTCTGTGAACTGCAGCAGTTGCAACCACAGAAAAACCACATGAGACCAGAAGTAGTGACGCAAGACGCACGCCGGAGCAAAGCCTGGGAAAGTGTGTCACTGAAAGTGCAGCAGTGCATCTTACATCCTCTTTGAGTCTGTCTATGCACTGTAATAAAACATTGGGACATTTCCACTCTAGTGTCAGCAAGTATCACTGTCATGTCTTTCACATTCTTTGACATCCCTTGTGTATTAACCAGTCATTTTTTATTTCTTTTTGCACAATAAAAATTTTTTTCTGGAATAATTATAATTCCTCATTGTAAGTCAGTGATGCAACATTTGTTTTAGTGTAAATAAATCCCCTCCCCTTGTAGGAGTCTGTAACCACAGGAATACTGGAATTTAAGGCAGCTGAATAATTGCTTAATTTTATTAGATGATTCAACTAAAACACCCTGGGTTTACAAAAGTAATACTACTTAGAACTACCTACTTTTTGGAAAACCTTTACGTGAGTTGTAAAGAGAAAGGTTGGTTCAGACAGTTTACCCTCTCAGGTAATTTTCTTTGATAGGATTAAAACTCCAAATAGAGCGCAAACAGTTCACCGAGTAGATCTATGATTTGTTTCCTTTGCAAGACAGAAACCATAGTGAGTCAGCATTAAAATGAGAAGCATCTGGTAAATTGTTATCAGTTCTGTGTTTGCAGAAACAGGGAGTTTTAGGTGCTTTTCATACTGATCAGAAGGCAAAATTCTTTAAATCCACTTCTAATTTCTTTATGACCTTCCTCTGTAATTGTGTTCCTTTGACTCTTACATGCAGGGTGCAGGGTCCTTAATAACTTACATTGTGTGTTTATGTTTTTCTGTGTGTCACCATACTTATGAACACTTTTGTACTTTGTGTGTATAAAGTTGGTTTGGTATCGTTGCAGACATTTTAAGAAGTTAGTTTAAAGTTTGATGTGAAAATTACATACTGTGCAAATAAATCAAGTCAACTTCAGTGAAATTCAAAATGTCCTGCAATAAGTGATGATACATGATACAGAGGGGCCATCGGGGGAGATACTTGTGCTATGTTAAAAAAGAAAAAGTTGTTAAAATAAGTGCAAATTTGTTTTATTTATTGTGGCTTTTGTAATAGTTAGCATTTAGCTATATTAAGGATTAACTTTATGACTTTCAGGGAAGTCTGCCATATCTGAAGTTGTGAAAATCTTGAATCTGCAGCAGACAAATGTACAGAGACAGGTTATGTAGAGACATTTTAGCAAAAGTTGTATCCATCAGGGATGAAATAAGTATAAAGTTTGAGTTTGGACTTCAAACTTGCTGAAAATACAACTAGCTTTGGCGATGAGAGAAATAGCTGCTGCTTCAGAGCCTGACAGCATATGATACAACAGGATTATGCGAAGGAATGTTTTGGTTCAAATAAACCGAAGTATTGTCAAGTTACGGTAAAGATAAGGGGATCAATCAAACCTTGTTAATATGAGGTGTAATGGCAGGCCAATGGGTTATGGTGATAATTGTCTTGGAGGGTAAACAGTTGTGATGTGATTGTTGGATTAGAAACGGTTCAAGCCATCGCATGACTCTCTGGACTTGGAAACATTGCAATTTGTATGAAACATTCAAACAGCTACCAAGCTTTGTTTCATCTGAGTTTTGCACATTCCTCAATGGAAGAAAAATCATTTTAATCAGGTCTAAAATGTTGGTCAACAGAGAGAGTTTCCGTGTGAACAATCAATCTTTTTTAGACCAAAAGCGGAACAGAATTGAGAACACTTATTTGTTTTTTAACTTAATATGAACAAAAGACATGAAAGTGTGTGTGAGAGGTTTTGTGTGAGAGTGTGTGGTATGTCTATCAGTGTGTGAGGGCATGGGTGTGTGTTTGCCTGTGAGAGGCCCAGTGAGTGGGAGAGTCGGGCTCTGCTGGGACTCACAGCTGCTTCATGATGCTGTTCCAGGAAGAGCTGCTGGACTTGTTAGTGTTTACTGGCAGTCAGTCAGAGTGTGTGTGTCTGTCTGTCTGTTTGTGTGTGTGTGTGTGTGTGTGTGTGTGTGTGTGTGTGTGTGTGTGTGTGTGTGTGTGTGTGTGTGCGTATATATCTTTGAGTTGATGTGTTAGGTTGGGTGTTGGTCCGTTCTTGTTTGGCCACTCATGCTCTCCCACCCACACTCCTCTAGTCTTCCTCTGAAATTTGCAACAAAATTAGCCTGCGGCACTCAGCCATGACACATGATACAGGACAGAGGAGGGTGAATGTGATTCTCTCTGATAATGGAGCTTTAAAAACTGGGCACTAATGATCTCCGGGCAGCTAGCAGAGATTCAGGTGCCTTTAGGGAGAATTTTTCAGGTCAGAATCCTGCAGTGCGCAACTCAATACAAAGCTACAGATTCAATTAGACATTGTTTAAAGTGTTTCTTTCCACTTTTTGCTGGAGTTAAAGTGTGGAGTCAATGAGCAGCACACATGAAGCTGAGAGAGATTCAATGTCTAGCTCAAGCACACATTAGTATAGTGGATGCTTGCCTGGAAAAGGAATTCAACTGTTGTCCCTCAAAGTTTGCCCTCTCCAGAAAGCTGACATAAAAGTAAAGAAACACGCACTGTCTTTGCAATAACTTCCTGTTTTCCTATTATTTTGCTCTTTATTATGGATTAGTAACATCCTATTTCTTTAATGTCCCATAAGGAATGTTGTATTATGAGAAGTGATCTTGTTCCACATGTCCGACTGAGGCTGTATGGCGTTTGCAGACTGCAATATTCATTCATTGTCTGCTTGTTTTTTCACAGCTGTTCCTTATAATCAAATGGAAATGTATCCCCGTTCGTACAAAAATGTTGCATGACATACAGTATTTTCTAAGTATGGGATCTGCACTAGGATTTTAAGAAAAGTTTTATAGCATTTAATACCAATACAATCCTTCCTTAGGAAAGACATAGTTAAGCCAGTCATAGAAAATGGATGAGATTCTTCTGTAACAGCCGCTGATTTATTGTAGGAATAAAATCAAAAACACGAAACTACAAACTTGTCCTTATTCCAAGCCTAATTCCACTCACAGTTTATCACAGTGACAGAGGCTGGGTAAATATTCCACTAAATATATGTCTTCAGGAGAAGAGTTGTGAATCTGTCATGACACTGTAAGTCTCCTCAGTTACTCTTCAGCCCCTCATGGGTCTTGTCACACTGTGAAAGGACTGGGGAACAGACTAAACATGGAGAGACTGGCCTTTCTCCTCACTAAGCTCGGAGGTGTCTGGACCAGGTGTAGCTGGAGTCCCTTGAAGGCTGCTGTGTGTGTGTGTGTGTGTGTGTGTATGTGTACATGAGCGTGACTGAGTGCCGGCTCTCCGGTTCTCCTGCAGGTGAGGTGGAAGGGAACATGCGGCCTAAGAGGACGTGATGTAAAGAGAGTCCAATGTGATAGAGGGTTTGATTTTTGTTTTTGTGGAATGTCGAATGTTTCTCTTCACTTATCGTCTGTGTTTTGACTTGGCTTCATGTTTAAAGGAATTTCCCCTAAAACTCTCTGCATAGCAGGAAAAACCACAATACATGTGTGTGACAGATAGACAGTTGTGTGTTTAAATGGGTATTTGGTCATTTGCTATATTTGCTATGTGTAAATGAGGGGTTGTTTTTGTGTTGGAGAACCAAACGCCCTCATCAGGATGGAAAAGAAGTTACTCTTCTGTTAAAGTTAAAGTTGACCTAATTGAAAAGGTTATAAGCTTCATTACAAAAATGTACAATGAGCAAAATCACTGTAAATGTAGCCAAAAATCTATTTTTTTTTTTGTGATTCTTTTTTTATTTATATTGTAGCCAAACATATATAAACATAACTTTTAAAATGAGAGAGAGAGCGACACATGGACTAAGATAAACAAGCTGAAATGTTAGAGTTCTGCAGCATCATACAAAGAATGACGTGTCAGGCAACTAATTCAAAAGCACAGCCATTAAAAGATGTGAACATGCATCTGACAGCAGACGTTTAAAAAAAGTAGGGATAAGACATGGATCATGTGCAGAACTTAACATGAGGACAAACAAGGCATCATCCAGTGACATGGTATGAAGTTTATACTGACTGAGGTTGTTCCATTGTTGCTGCACAGTCTCTAGTGGCCACAAACATGTCCTCTATGTTTCTAGTTCATCTTTTTTACTAATTCTTCCACAGGGGTGCGTCAGGTAAATCGGATATGGCCAAATCTATTAAAATGTTATTATTAAACACAATTTGTACATTAAAATAGTTCATGTAAAGGTGTTAATTATGTGGTGGGAGTTACTGTCACAGTTTTTTTGCCGCTCTGTCTATCACTTATGAAACATCCCTAGAAGCAGTTTTCTTATTTGTTCACTTTCTTGTTAAAAAATCCAAATCAGTGTTTTTGGTGATAAAGCAACACCGTTTTATTAATTAATCATTATGTTCCGAGAACTTAGCTGGAACTTTTAAGTTAGTAACGTAACTGATGGGCTTGTAATATATTTAAATCATTTTTTGAGTTAGTTAGTTTTATAAGTTTGGTATTCAGTCATATGTGTGCGCTATGCATGTTACGTATACAACAGATATAGAGCTACATTAGCAGACATTCAAGCCTGTGTTTCTGCCCAATATTCACTTTTTTAATATCTGTTCTGGTGCTTCAGTAACTTCTGATGGATACATACAAAAAGAAACATACAATACAAACATACGTGTGTAAATATTACATTTTCAAAGTGTGTGTGTGTTTGGGGGAGTATTTGAGGTAGAGATTACGTGGCGATAAGAGCAGCCAAAATGGCCTTAGGAGTCAAGCGTGGACTTTGGCGAGGGAAGTGAGAGGAAATGGGTCCAGAGGCCAGACTCAGCTGTGTATATATTCTGCGAGGATCTGAAAGTGGCCATGTACCCATCCTCTCCTGCCCCCTCCCCTCCCCTCCCCTCCCACTCCCTTATTCCCTCCCTCCTCCGCTCTGTTGGCCAGCGCCGCTCCATGCGTCTCAGGGCAGATTTCTCCCACAGTTGGGAGTGCTGGATTGTGTGGCGGCCTGTTTATACTGGAGCGTGGACTTCCTAGTGGCAGCCTGCACCTATCTAAACATCCCCCCGGCCGCTGCTCTGTGTTCCCGGGCCTCGCACAGTCCACCCCTCCTCCTTCTTCTCCTCCGCCCGCTTCATCCCCAACCAGCTCACTCTGCTCTCTCTCACACCCTCTTTCTGCTTTATCACTTCTTCACTGCACATCTTTTTGTCATCCTTTCTCTCCATCTTTTCTTTTTTTTTTCCTCTGACACTCTTCCTCTTCATCATTTATTGTTCTTTCTCATTCTCTGTTTTTCCATCTTCATCATTATGCTCCTTCTACCTCCACTGCTTTTTCTCATGAATCAGTTTGTCTTGCACTTTCACCCTTGACTTTGAGTCATCAGGACACAGTGATAGAGGCATTCTTAAAACACACTTTCTCTACTGTTAAAGATTTTCTTATCTTTCTTTCTTTGCTAGCTTGTGAATCTTTCCTGTTGTTGTTTTTTTCTGTTGTTTTTTTATAAACTGTCTGGATTTGATAAATTTAACAAAGGTTCATGCAGCCAGGATCAGAAATGAAGAACTACTAAACAGCTATCATCAAAAAGTGTTGTAGTTGAAGTTTCCTATAGTGCTTCCTCATATAGGTGCACACTACATGCATTAATCTAGCTGGTATAATGTTCAGTATATTTACCATCTTAGTTTTCCTGAAAACAAATACCAAAAGCTCTCAGCTCAGGCTGATGGGAAAGTCATCAATTTCTCAGGTATTTGGTCCAGCACCCAGATTTTCGGCCAAACGTGAAGGATCACCATTATAATTCAAGGTATTGTGATCATCTTTACTCTCCATTTCAGATTTCATTTCAAACCATACACAATCTGTAAAGATATGTCTTTTATAATCAAAGAAGTAAAATTGCTGTTGACACAGAAGAAAAGTCAGGGGATTAACAGTCTGTATCTATCTCTGTATCTGTATCAATGCTTCATGCAGATGTAGATATATTTCACCTAAAAACTTCTTTGAGATTCATATTCCAATGTTCATGAAAGATAATGTCATGGCAAAGTTTTTTTTTTTTTTCAGCTTAAATATTACAAAAAACTGTGATTAACAGGTTAATTGCTTTATACCCAGATGTTTCTGTTGACTTGATAACAGTATTAAATACATTTATTTATAAAGCGCATTCAGGTACTCAAAGACACTGTACGTACTTAAAATGTTTAGTGTCAATAACTCTCAGTTTTACATAAACACACAGACGCTAGCACACGGCAGACATGTAACACACCTCCCCTTTGTTTGTTTATTTGTCTGATTTTCAGCTCCTGTCCCAAAGGGCAGCAGCAGGATATCTGGTGTAACACAATAGCAGGGTCTGTTCCCCGGGGAGCTCCCTCTGCTCTGTGTTGTAAGAGAACTGGAGCATCCAGTTTAGCATTATCGCTCCTGTCCAGGGAACACTTTGCAACACTTGAGGCAAGCTGAGAAAACTGCATCACGGAGTGTTTGTGTGCTCGGACAACAGGTTTCACTCCCACCCTGTCCACCCTCTGCACTGGCGAGTCCTTATCTTAGTCATGGTTTTTCACGGCTGAAGAATGAGCTCTCTCAGGGGATCTCCTCAGCCCCTGTTGGGCTGTTTGGTTGCTGTGAGTGGTGTTGATTGAATGATTTGTTCTGGTGTGGCTGAGGTGAAATATGTTGGACAAGCAATGACTCTGAAGTCTCAGAGGACATTTGTGTGCGTGTGTTCATGTTCACCCTGAATGAAGAATGTGTGTGTAAAATGTGGGCGAATTTGGGAGTGTGAAGTATGGCGGTCCGGCGAGAGCAGTGCCAGAGAAAGCTCCAGTGAAAGCGCGCCCTTGCTGACAGATGAATTGCTCTAATTAGAAATCCATAACATCCTGCCACATGGCCGCCTTATCCCCAGCACACTTCCTGCTCTGGGCCAGCCTGACGACAGCCAGCCCTGCTCCTTCTGTCACTGTGAGCAGGAGAACAAATCTACGGACGAGTGTGGGTGTCTCCTCCAGCACATGCCCCATGCATGAGTCTTATCAGCCCCCCTCCGCCGCCCTGTGTGTGTGTGTGTGTCCCAATCCTTTGTGTCTGGGGTCTAACTCTGGCTGCTAGCTGGCTGGTTCTCTGTCTCAATCACTTCCTCTGTTTTTGCCATACTCAATCGCACCATGCTTCTCTATCAGTCTGCCTTCCACATCTTTCCCTCTCCACCTCATCCTCCCAGGTGTCTGGTTGGGGGGCACAAGTTGAGGGAGTCCAGAGTACAGCACAAAGAAATACAGAAGATAACAGAGTTGCAGGCCTGGCTCATCTCCTCTGGCAGAAGCAGCAATGCCAGTAAGTTGGAAACACTACAGGCCAGAAGACAATCTGCTCTGCACATTCAGTAAGTCATAACACAGATCCATGCCCCATTTTAAACATTAAGCGAAGTTTAATTGCCCTGCTGAATGCTCTGCACTTTCTCTCGCCCATTATGAGTATAATAGGCTCTGGAGTAAGTTTAATGTAGCTAATAATCTCTCAGCTGATGAGGGATTTCACGGCAAGTATTTCTCAAAAGAGGCTGTTAATAAGTGAACTGTTACAGGTAAGTGCCAGGGCAAAGAAAAACAATAACACAGGGTGTCTTAATGGGGTGTCTAGCTTGTGCAATCTGCCAGAACAGCTTCATTGGACATTTGGGAGGAATTTACACATGTCTGTAACACTTTAAGAGGAATGCAAGGTAACTTATCTTCTAGCAGTCCAGCAACTCAGTGTTTTATTGATCGTGTAGAGACGCGTCCCTTGCGCACCCCTTAAAAAATCTAATCACTGCCTATGGGTCCATGAACACCTAACAAATTGGGTCAATCAATCAAACACATTTATTTAGAAAGATCATTTTAAACCAGCAGCAGCTTTGCGGAGTACCTTACAAGGCAAAATAACATTAGATCAGATCAAACTAATCAAAATGTAAAGTCAGTCAAATATCGTACCAAGTGTTTAAGTATTGTAAACAGTAAGCTGAGCTGTTAGAGATCACTTAAAGACTTACTTTTTTTAAAGACCTTAAGAGTTTCAGAGTGAGGTCAGACCTAGCTTACTGATTGCTTTTGAGGGCCTTTTGAGCTGATTGTGTAGCATATATATCAGCATATACTGTAAGAGCATGCAGATGGAGAAGAGAACAGGGCCTAGAATGGAGCCTTGTGGGACACCGTAGGATTGATTAGCTGGGAAGGAGGTAAAACCCCTTAGGATAATTACTTGTGTCTTGAATCAGTGTCATGTTGAAGAACTGGAACCTTATCAGTTTACCCTGACTCAGAAAATTATTAAACAGCCACACAAAGTCTCCGTATGTCATCTGTGCACATTTGTCCATGTGCATAAAGAATTTTAAGGATTAACGTGAATAAGGGATATATTGGTTATCAAAACCCCAAGAACCCCAATAAACTGAGTCTTTCGTTATAGATTCTTCTTTTCACTTGCCATTTGTTGCCAAAACAAACATTAAACGTATGCAGTATGAGCCTTATATCAGGCTCTTCCTTTATTCCTCTGCACACATTTTAAGAGGCATGTAACAACAGGTAAATGGAAATGTACCTTTATACTCTTTTTCAAGTCAGTCATCTAGTTCAGCAGGATTTTGATCTAGTTGATGAGCTTAGATCTAAGGTTTACATCTAGGTTAGGTTCTTTTTTTTAAAATCTTTTTTAAGATTTATTTTTTGGCTTTTTCTGCCTTTAAAGAGAGTGGGGAATGACATGTGGGAAAGGAGCCACAGGTGGGACTCGAGCCTGGGCCACCCGCTTGGAGGATTACAGCCTCCATACAAGGGGCGTGCTCACTAACCAATGTGCCACCAGTGCCCCCAGGTTAGGTTCTTTAAACTGTTCAATGTCCTCTGATGCCTGGTGGACACATTTTCCTTCATGTTGTAAAAAAAAAGACTCAAGCTTGTAGGAAACCTTCTTAAAGTATGGAAGTAATCACTGAGAATGATACTGTATTTATTGGCATTTATCATGCCATCTGAGGGTAAGATTAGACCAAAAACAGAGAAGGAAAACCCAGCCCACATGCTTTCAATAATGTCCTTTTTTTTACACTGGCATTTTCTATATTGCAGTACAGCCAGCGTTGGGTTGATTAAAAGTGTAATCACATGACAGAAAAACACTGGAGCAAAGAATCTTTTACAGCACCATTACGATTTAATGTTAAATGAAAGAATTACAAAATACACACAAAGACTTACTCAAGTTTTTACTCTAGTCAAATAAAGTAGCAACAGAATTGACTCTGCAGTCAAATGCACATAGTGTAATATTACCATGGCCTAAACAGATGGATCGCTGGTGTTGCTGTTATCCCTTTTGTCCCAGCAAACATGCGCTCACACTCACAAATACATCCCTGCACACTCATGCAAACACATGAGCTTAGACACAAACACAACCCTGGTTCATTTGCCCACACATGCAAACACACAACACACCCCAGCATACATGAACCTCTGGCTTCATATTAAAAGTATGCAATTTTTTTTTTGTGTGTGTGCGTTTGTCAAAGAAAGTAAAGGGGGGAGGGGGGGTGGGGGCAGTTAGCAAAAGAGGGAAAAGTGGGACAAGTTAGAATCAGAGAAAAGGAAGAGAGAGTTGAGCCACAGAACAGCGCTGCTGCGAGCAGCTGTGGCACTCCCAGATTTCCCCCTGATTGCTTTCAGCTGGTACTTGAACCCTGGGCCTTTTGGGTTTTGGAGGCCAGCCCAGACCCCACAATCCCCCCAGCGCCCCATCCAGCTGCCTGACCCCTCCCTGACCCCGTGCCGAGGATAGGAAAATACGAGCTGTGCCAAGCCAGAGAGACTCTTTTATTTTGCCTGCTGGCATGCTGCCGGTGACCAGGGCTTACATAATGGGAAACATAGCAGGACCCAGGAGAAAGCAGCCCCTGCCCCCCTTTCTCCTTTTCCTCACCAATCGATCCTCCCCACTTTCTCCCCCATCTCCTTTTCTCCTCTTCTTCATTTCTTTTCCCCTCTCTCGCCAACTTGCTCCATCCTCTTTCTTCCTCTGTGCACTCTGCCTCCCCTCATGTTTGTGATATATCTTTTTGGGCCCACTCGCCTGGGCACATTTATTACCGACAGCCTCGACACAATCCTGAAGCAGAGCCACCAGCAACACAACAGCATCACACGCACCCACAGTCACTCAAACACACAAGCTCACACGTGTGGCCGCGTGTTTGCATACTCTGAATTATCTACAGCTTGTGTTGTGCATCCTTGTGTACTTGTGAACTTAAATGAAAGTATGTACATGCGGTTATTGAATGTTAAATCCGCATGACAGCATAGACAACAGCAATGCATTAGTCCACATTATAGTTATTTAATGTTTTAGCACTTGTTTTAAGTCTTCAGTGTGGTTAAGTGCGGCCACATCAGGGCCTTTATTTTACCTCAATAAAGCAAATTCCTGCCAACCACACCAAAATAAGTTGGACAGAAAAATCGTGCATTGTTCAGCATCAGTGTTTTATTCCTCATTTAAAATCCAATTTAGCCTCATTTTGGTAGAAGGATGAAAAACAGGGGCTCATGGCTGAGTCTTCATTAAACTGCTATTATTTCAGTTAGCATACTTTAGGATTGGGTTTAATTTTATGAGTCTCTTTGTAAGAATTCGTTTGGAAATACAATACAGCACCAGTAAAAACAAGCACAAGAACTAAAAATGGAAGAGTAGGGCAGCTTGTCAAACCTCTGAACAAGTGACCCCTCCACTCATGTTAGCCTCTCGCTTTGATAAAGTCCACTGGGAGCCAATTTAGAGGTGATCAAAAACCAATTAGTTGTTCACTGTGTTCTTAGGATGACATCACCAGACCACAGTGCTCCAGTTTAGTGAGGTCTAGACCGGCTCACCACAACTGAGACAGACACCACACAAATAGGTGGCCTGTGTGACTGCTTTGTAAAAAATAAAACAATCCCAGAACAAGAGTCTATGAACTATTTGTTCTATTTTAGTTCAATTCACACTTGATTGGACCCCATTTCAGAACAGATGTTTGAAACTATGCAATGGCAAACACACAAGAGTATGAGCCACTTTTAAATAACATTACAATTTATCACTATTAACTATTAATTTGTTATTGTTAACTTGGGCATCAGTTTTTTTATTATACACAGTCAACTGATGTCCTTTCCAACTCTGCCTATTGACCGCTGATCCAGAAAGTTAAACTAAACCAAACCAACCACATACAGACAGAAGAGGCAGGACGTCAATTTGTCACAGCCAGCTCAAAGCCAGTGACAAATGATGGGAGGAGACAAGGAGTTTCTTGAAAAATATATTACATTTATTTACAATAAACAGACATGAAAGCCAGCTAAACAGTTGTGTGTAAAGTTGTGTGCATGTATGGTGAGTTAGGTGTTGTGTTGAAAAATAATACAAAAGAGATGAGGAGCTTGGCTAAATGGAGAGCAGCCTCTCTAGTATTATTCTATTATTGTATTTTTTCTCCCTTTATTTAACTGATGTACATATGTTTTGATATGATTTTTAACTTCTTGTTATTTTTGATAATTATATTCTTGTTTCTTGAGCTGTTCTTTATCTTTATCTCTATGTCTCTCCCAACAATGAGGAAGTGGCCTGCTCTTATGGATTGGGAACACAAGGCCAAGGTGTTCTCAATTCATGATGACCAGCCACACTGACTGGCACCTGAAACACACAGACAGCAAAACAATTTGTATCCGTTTCAGTGGAAATAAAGTGTGGTCATTTTCCATCCTTTTCATTGTAAACAAATCCTGTAAACAAATAGACTCAAAATATTGATCAACCAATGAAAACTTTGTTCCAATGAACTGTGCATGTGGCACTTGTGGCTTATATTGAGTCCTCACTTACCGTCCTGCTGCTGTATCAGAAGACACAGAAGAATCCCCTGCATCAATCAAAATCATTCACAAGTTCAGCAGGAAGGATGGACCTTGAGGCTAAGCGCCCCAGACAAGCGCAGATTTTGTTCTTTTCCTGGGATTTTAATCACGTTAAGTCAAATCATGAATTTCGACAACAGATCTAACCTTTGACTTTGAAAGATAAATATTTTATGTACCATAAGTTATGAACAAAACCTTGGGCAACATGACCCAAGCTGCACTGAGAATGACCCTTTGCAGTGAGGTTGGGTAGCTTCCAGTTAGCTCCCAGCTTCACATAATCATAATCAAGGATGTATGATGTCCCTCGTCTCCTTTTCACCGTTGATCCTTTTCTGTCCTTGAATCTCTCTTTTCTTACTAAAAATCCTCATTCATGGGAATGTCTTAACAGAGCAGAATAGGATTAAGTCATGGATGGGTGTTGAGGGAAAACGCTGACCTCTTCTCCTCCCATTTGCTCCATGTCTTTCATTCTTCAGTCTCTCTTTTTTTGGCAATTTTCTCCCTTCTGCGCTTCTTTATTCTTGCTCTCCCATGTGCCCCCCAGCCTTCCAGATTGTAATAATAGTATTAATGATAATAATGGTGATGGGCCCAGTGACGGTGATGTAAAGAAACATAATATAAGAATAACAAACACACTCTCCAACCAATGGCCATCGTTTGACCTCTGTGGATGTGAGTGTGCGTCCATTTCTGCACATTCTCTGCGAAGCTTCTGATACTTTTTCAGTGTGACGGAAGAAAACGAGGAGATAGAGAAAGACGGCGAGGGAGAGGGAGTTTGCTGGCATGCTGTATATACGGTCACTTCCTCTCCAGTTTAAACAGAGCAGGCTGTGCTGGCAACCTCCGCTCCCCTCTCCAAATGGTTTGCATCATGTTTAAACCCCCCTGCCACCACCCCTCCCTCTCTCTTTCTCTCCCTCTCTCCCTCTCTTCCTTTCTCTATAAATCATGAAAATCTCAAACTTTATGTGTTGGAAAAAAAACGACACTCCTTCGCTTTCTCTCTGCAGAAGGGCATAAGAAAAGGCTATAAAATGGTTCTAAGATTGCTTTCCACTTCAAACACCCCCCCCCCCCCCCACCCTCCTCTTACTTCTTTCAGGCCCTCCTCTGGCCTCTCTTCACCCCTGTGTCCATGTCAGGGTGCCCTCATAAGTGACTGGGTGGACTTCCCAACGTGGCCTCAGTAAAACACCACATAAGGGGAGCTGGTGGCCTCAGGAGGCAGATTATCTCGGTCGACGAATCTCTGTAGTAAACCCCTCTGTTTTTGAATCATGCTAGTCCCATGCAGGCTACGCTGTATGCCTGGGTGGGAAGTAAATGGCCCAATTTTAAACTCTGATAAGAATTCACTGATAGATGAAAAATTCAACTGGCCATGAACACTCGACTGAAACTTGAGCTGCCCAGTGGAGGCTAAGATCACAGGCTGAGCCAGAATCATCACAACCAGAATCATTAACATAGAGACAAAAAAAAGTATTGAAGACTACCATACCAACTTAAAGCAACCTTTGTTTTCATTTCCTTCACAAGCAAACTTTTGAATCGGTAACATTATTGACTATGTGTGATGATATGTGTGAACATCTTAAGGAAGCTTATCCCAGAGGCCAATCGGTTAAGACTCATGTATGTTAACCACAACATCCTTTCAATTGAGGACAGACTCCTTTTGTAACATAAAGGCAGAAATATCAAGTGGAGTTGAAAATATTTTGTTCAAATTGTTGACTGTCATACAGAAAAAAACAACAGCATTGGCACTTTCTTTTTCATAATCTCTGTTTTCATTAAGTACAACAGGAAGAAACAGCATAACAAGACATAAAACCTGGCAACATTGCGCTCAGCTCAGTTAAAAAAATCAGTGTCCTAAGAAAATAGATATGAAGTCTAAAGTATGCTTATCATGTTAGGCTGTGTTCATGTGAACTGGGCCATTAGGTAGGACATTAAACACTGTACTGTATCATCCTAGTAAAGCATTGAACTGTGCTTGCCTTTCCTGGTCCCTTTGTAATATGAACAGTGTATTACAACTGTTTCCCTAGTAATTGTCTTGATAATAAATAAATGATTGCCGTGGTTGTATCTTTCCAGAGTTGTAGAACTCACCGCTTTTTCCGAATGCCTGCTGAATCACAGCTACTTATTTTTTATAATAATTCATGAAGACTGTTTGAAAATTACAAATCAAAGTCATCAAAAGGGCAGAACTTTTCTCCAATACTGGAAAAGACACTTACACTTAAGCATGTTTGCTCCTGGAAATAAAAAAATCTGACAGTTTTGAGATACAATGTAAGTTGCGTTACCACAGCTAAGGCATCCAGAACTTCTGGTTGACTGTGTGCAATGTGCCAAACAATAACATGTGTGGAATAAAGGAGATTCTACATATAATTGAATTGAAAGAGACTTGATGTGTTGCTTGATCAATTTCTTTGTTTGTTTACATGGAGACAATTAGATATAATTGTATACCATGCTTCTTTGTTACACATACCTGTGCATGTGCATGATGCATGCTTGTGTGCATGACTGTAAGCGTGAGTGTGTGTGTTTGTGTTTATGCGTGCATGTGTGTGCTAGAGTTGGCACGAGCTAACTCATTACACTTGGCTGTCCCCACACAGACCCCTCACTGTATTTAGTCATAAATAGGATCTCTCCAAAGCCTGAGGAGATTCTATAAATCTGCCAAAATATTTTGAGCATCGTCCCGGCCTGCTGGCTGGCACACACACCCACGCACACACTTAAACGCACTGACACACATAGATATTTTCACACAGATGACGCACACCAACAGGCACAGAGTTGACTACATGGGTGGGCACACATTACTGTCAGCTCCGGAGATGGAGCCGATAAAAACAGGCCCACAGCACTGCAGATGAAGGGAAAGAGAGGCAATGTGGGGACAACCGCTGTTAAACTAATAGACACGCATACACACATATGCACACACAAACACAGACCCCCTGGGCTTTGGCTCACTGCTCTGTCTGAGTAGATCATATTTCAACAGCTCACCTCTAGATAAGAATGTTTATCAAAGGCTTTAAGCGTTTCTACTGAGCACAGGTTGACACTCAAACTCACTGTAACACACTTTCTGAAGCTCCACAGAAGCCTCTGATCCATCACAGGTGGCATCCTTCCGGAAAATGGAAAAAAGTAATAATCTATTCATTTGGAACAGATTCGCATTGATAAATTAGGAGGGGAATTACCATTGGGAGACCTCATGGTAGCTAGAAGAGGAAGAAGCAGTGTTCATTTCCATTTCAAACAAGCTGCATTGCCCTGCAGTCTTTTCTTCATTGACTGAACATGTTTCTTACTGGACCTGAATCAAAATAACTCTTTGATTATCTCCATCCAAGGCCCAGGAGTTCAACAACTGTGGGCCAAAGAAACCACAGACCAAAGGTTGGGTCCAGGTGTGAGACACAAAGGGTATGACGTGGGTGTGGGTGTGTGTGCATGTGCGTGTGTGTGTGTGGGTGCGTAGGTGCAACATTGTGGGTTGTAGCAGTGACACAGCATGAAGTGAAATGTAAATTCAAGTAAAAACCTCAGTTTGATAAAGAGTTTCCTATAGCCAAAACAGGTAGCAGCACAGTCAACAAAGTTACTGACAAACAACGAGCAGCCAAACAAACAGAAAGCTAAATACAATGCAAGAACACATTTTGAAAAGTGTCTAAAATTGCCTGCACTCAGCAACCAAACCTAACTTTTTTATAACTTTAATAAGAAATTAAATGAAAAAAAAACAAAACCCGGCATCACACAGTGTTGGCATAGCAGTGGTTTGAATGTGAAGCGAAAGTTTGAAATACAAAAACATATTTTTTTTCCTTTGGCTTGTTAGCTTGTAATGCTATGCCCATCATACAAAAATATCTTCAAGGAGGGAAGGTTAACAGGCTGGTGCATAGATATTTAGCTAGGTGGTTTTGACTCTCACTGGTATCATGTGGGATTATTTGTATGTTAGGTTTGTATGTTAGGTCAGGACACACCTGCTCCACCACCATCACACTCAGCACAGGCGTACCACAGGGCTGTGTGCTGAGCCCATTCCTCTACTCCCTCTTCACCCACGACTGCAGACCTGTACATGGATCCAACACCATCATCAAGTTTGCGGACGATACGGCGGTGATTGGCCTCATCAGCAACAACGATGACACAGCCTACAGGGAGGAGGTACAGCATCTGGCCGCCTGAGTGTGCTGACAATAACCTGCTCCTCAACACCAGCAAGACGAAGGAGCTCATCGTGGACTTCAGAAGAGAAAGAGGAAGCACGCACAACCCCATTCACATCAACGGGATGGCTGTTGAACGTGTCTCCAGCTTCAAGTTCCTGGGGACCCACATCACAGAGGACCTCTCCTGGTCCACTAACACCTCCAGTCTGGTGAAGAAGGCTCATCAATGCCTCTTTTTCCTGAGGACACTGAAGAGACACCACCTGTCTTCAGCTGTACTGATGAACTTCTACCGCTGTGTGATCGAGAGCATCCTGACCATCAGTGTCACAGTCTGGTACGGAAACTGCTCTGTCACAGACCGTAAGGCGCTACAGCGGGTGGTAAAAACCGCCCAGCGCATCACAAGGTGCCCACTTCCCGCCATTGAGGACGTCCAAAGAAAACGCTGTCTGCGGCGAGCTCACAGCATCCTTAAAGACTCCTCCCACCCTGCCCACAGACTGTTTGCCCTCCGGTAGGCGCTTCAGAAGCCTCAGGACCAGAACCAGCAGACTGAGGAACAGCTTTTTCCCCAGAGCTGTCTCTCTACTGAACTCTGAACTCTGTCTCCCTCCCGAACTCCGCCCCCCGCTGACCCCCCTTCCCCTGCACATCACCTCACACCCATCATCCCCCCACCACTCCTCCTGGTCATACACACACATCTCTCATCCACCTGTATTATTGTATTATAGTATGTTCATATCACCTCAATAAGTTATCGACCTGTACAACCTGTCCATATTCTGTATATTATCTGTAATCTAGTATAGCATGCTCACTGCACCTTAATCTGTATATTATAATCTGAAGAATATACAATTTCCCAGTTTGGGATCAATAAAGTAATTCCATTCTATTCTATATTTATATTTATAGCATTTATTCATATTTATAGCATCCCATTAATCCAGCCATATATACCCAATAATTCACTTTTTTTAGTCTACATCTGTAAATTTTGTAATTACTTGTACATAGCACAGATTCTTGCACTTTCTGCTGATTGCACTTCTGGTGAGATGCCAAACCTCATTTCGTTACTCTATACTTGTATATGTGTAATGACAATAAAGTTGAATCTCAGCTCTCATCTCATCTCATTCTTTAAAAGAAACCATGACTTAGCAATTTGGGGTTCAGTGTCTTGCCCAAGGACACAGTGTAACTACGTATGCGTGTTGTTAGAGGTGATAAATCCAGAAACAACATGTGTAAGCCTACTGCATGGATGACTAAAAGTAATCGCAGCATGTGCCATTATTTAACTCATTTAAGTAGGTTTCATGTCGTAAGGGAGCGCATCAGTGACCGGGTCAAAGAGTGAGCCTGTTGCATGTTTTGACACATGAACACAACCTCTTGTCTGAGGTTTTTCTTCTGAGTGACTCAGAGCAAAAAAAGGCCATCAATAGCATCAGTGTTAGGATTCAAGCTTGGTGACTCGGTCAGGGTTAACAGGCTTTTAGTCTGCACCAAGTCAACCCTCTGAGGTAATAGAAAGCAGCTGACCTAAAACCCCAGTGAAGTGCAGGTTACAGCCTGGTGCTCTGACTAATGACCCTGTGTTTTCATAGCAAGCTGAGTGCCTGGGTGTTACATGTGGCCTCAATAGAACACTTAAACACACTCACACACATACACAAACACACATGGTCAGATGAAAGAAATCCCTCCCTAAATGTATCAGCAAAAGCTATGACATTTTGTGGAGTTTTTAATGTGACCTCAGTCCTTGTGAGATGATGCTCTGTGTACAGTCACTGACATTAGCTTCATACACCTATGCACCTGTCAGAAGTTTGCCTTGTGATATAAATTCACTGACAAGCAATGAGACATGAGTTACTTTTAATCCTCTTGTCTTCATTGTATCTACTTTAGAGAAAGTGTTGTCATATAATCAATGCTCTTGTTATCTGAAATGTTCTAGTGGGTGGTTACTCATTTTAGGCTTGTATTCCTAATCTTAAACTTATCAGTTGAGCTGAGCAATGCTTTCAAATTGTTATTCTTGGTCTCATTCCTAAAATGTTTGCATAGAACTAGTGTTTTGAGATAATAGAGCCCACAGCAATGCTTTAGATCTGTAAGGCCTTAATTTTGCGGTCAAAGAAAAAACATCAACGATAAACCAAGTAATTGTAACCGTTAAATTGTGTGAAATGTAAATTTAATGTCTATAGATGCACAGGGGAAAATACCCCTTGTGTCTACTATGCATCCAAAATTGAAAGGTGCATCATTGATATCACCTATAGCTCCTGAGGTTTTCCTCTAGACATTATACTCTAACCATGTAGATTAACTAGAAGAGAAAAGACTCTCCCATGTAGGTCTATGACAAACAACAGAGCAACCTGTTGTGTCAGAATTCAGAAGCATTTCAGCATTGACTAAATAAGCACCGGGGCACCATGTTAATGTGTTCTCTCATCCATTGAAAATCATTCAATTGTTGTGGACACTTGCAAAAACTAAAATATCAATCTCAAGGTGGCCCTAGGAAGAAGTCAGGTGATCACCCAAGTCATGAATGTCCATCATGGTAACCCATCCAGCAATTGCTGAGATTTTTTTTACTATGCACCAAATTGACCAAAGCACTGTTTCATCTTCACAATAGTAAAAAATGTTTAACGTTTGAAGTATTCAAGATCAGCAGCAAAGAAAAGATGCTCAATGAAACTTACAAAGGTTGTGAATGTATCTGTGCGTGTGAGTGTACGTCCTGCTAGACTAAAGTGGGGTCACACTCAGCCCAGGCCTGGCCTCTCTTTGGCTACAGGTGCTTCACATTATGGCTCGTAAAACTCAGCGAGAGGTAAAAGATGACTGCCACAATTTGTTGGGGGGGGAGCAGGGGGAGTGATTGGGGGTGTGTATTGGAGATCTGTATAAGGATACAGTATTGACATACTTGACTGTGTTGTGTCTGCTGAACGCTTCAGCATTCCAGCCCCGTGCCAGGAAAGGCCATATTGTTTTTGAATTGAACTCAAGTGTCATTTTCTAAGGGATGATTTAGTGGCTTGTTTGCGTGTGTGAGTGTTCATGTGTGTGTGTGTGTGTGTCATCAGCCAGCTGGCACGCTCCTCTGCTAATGGTGTGTATGCCATACGTGCAAGGAGGAAGGTCACAGGGCCACAGGGTCGCAGGGAGTGCACCGAGGAGAGAGGAAACAGGCTTAATCTCAGAAAGGCTGGCAGCTTCCTGCTCTGAGAGAAGGGTACACAGAGGACACTGTCTCAGCTCTGGATACCCAGCGAGAGAGTTTACAGTGTAATTCAATCAGGATTAGTCCACTCACTCACGCCCTCTAATAATAGTGAAAGCTAGAGGCCAAACTGAGCTTCAAATCAGTATCTCCTAAACCTGATTTTACTCCCAGACATACAGTTGTCCTTTTTTCACCCTGAAACGTGATTTCACTCAAGTGAACACAATGTTTACATAATAAGGCTGAATTAACTTTTTCTTTACAAAAGTTGAACATTAATGTTTTACTGTGTGAGAAGTGCAGCCAAACTTGTCAGCAGTACAATTTGAAACGGTAGTAACCATGTGCAGTTTATTTCAAAAGGAATGATAACGGTGACAAGTCCAGTTCTGTTGCTCTATGAAACCATTTTTTTTATCAAGAGATATTCAAATGGCTTTCATGTTTTTATGTAGATTGAATTAGCCAATCACCATTTCCTGTGATTTTATCTGAACACTGGTGTTTACAGAAAACCAGGTCGGCTTGTGGTGAACACAGCCCAGAAAATACTGGAATAGAACATGAAAAAAGAAAAAAATTGACAACGCAAGTGAGCCTTTGATCATTCTTACTAAACGGATATTGTCACCTTTTTTATAAGATACTGAAAGTTAAGTTCTTGTGGGTAGAAAACTGGAACATCCCTATGTAAACTACTGTAGTGTGTTTATGAGGTACATTTAGTCTGTCTAGCTTAATGTGTCCATTTCAGATCTGAAGGGGTTAAAATTCAACTTAATGAGGCCTTGTTTAAATATTAATCATTTTGTTTTAGAGGAATCATCATGAACTCCTCTATAGCAACTAATGTATCTGAGGTTACATTCAAAACATATGGTCAATTTACTTAAATGTAATGCAATATGATAAATATAATGCCCTGCCAACTACCTCAGTGTTTTCAGTTTGCTGGCCAGACCTACACAGGTTGTTGTTTTTTCTTTGCAAATCTACAATTACTGCAGTGCCGGTTTAGTGATAATGTTTTAATAGGAATAAAATGTTTTATAAAAAATGAATGTTTTTAAACTTGAGTTTCTCATGAATTAGGTTGTATTTATTACTTTGTATTACATTTAAAACCTTGGGAGTTCAATGATTTGAAACATTGCATCTAGCCCCCTTACTAATGAGTGGTAGTGACATCTGGATCAGTTATGGTAATCTTTGTATTGTGTAACTAAGATGACAACATTATTATTATGTGTATATTATTCACTGAGAATGGCATCGTACAGTGAGGCTGTGGATGACACTTCTTGTTGCATTTTACTTCAGCTTCATTTTGCTTTTTGTTGAATTTTCCCCCTGGTTTATATTCTGAGGTTGCATCATAATATTTGTTATTAAAACTCCTTTTTTCATCACACATCAATCCCTCAAGAGAATTCTCGAGCCACACTAAATCCAGAACACTTTCATATACTGTACATATATATATATATATATATATATACACACATATATTATCCAACCCACTGATTACTTTGACAGTGTTGTGATGTTTGTTCAATAAGGGAGCAAAAGTTTAGAGCGGTGCATCCCAGCTGTTTATTTTCTGCACCTCTGTCCTACTTTAGCCTGTGTGATAAGTGCTATCTTTTCTCATAATGACTATTTATCAGATCACACAGTCATAACCGTCTTTTTTTTTCTTTCATCATTAAATTCATATGTGGTTTACAATTTATCTGCAGTTAATCCAACAGTTGCAAAGAAGGCAAACTGTCAATCGCAATTAACTTTCTCAGTTTATATGCTACTTAGAATTTCAGATAAGATGCAAAATTATGTCAATTAGGGCTGACGTGTGTTTTTACTGGCAGGTCTTTTAAACAGCAGTGTCTGCAAGAAACAGTGTCTGCATTTCATCCAAACTCACCACTACATAAAAGATCAGAAACTCTGAGGCAAACCGGCACTCTGATTTTTGAGAAACCTTGTTTTTTCAGCGCAGTTCTCATTCCCAGTGCCTGGTAAAGAAGTCCTAATGTCTAATAACACATCTTTACTTGTCGTTTTATTGGCCTGTGCAGCTGGTTGTGGGCTTTAGTGGTTTAACGTACAGTTCAAGCTCTCTGCAGATGATTACTGGGCTTACATGAAAGCTTGTTGAACGAGGAAATGGGTACCAAATTAACATTAAGTGATCTCTGTGGATTACCCAAGTACTCAGTTCATATAAAACAGAACTTATCTAACAGAGAGCCTCGGTTATTGTTTGTGTTCCCCTCCATATGTAACTACATCAAACACTCAACTGTTACAATCTGGCTTAACCTAAAGCAGTGTTAAAAATTCAGCATGAGAATTATCTCTGTGTAAATGAGTCACAACTTTTACAGACGGTTGGGTGTTTGCGAGTGCCGTCGCTCACAGTGATAGAAGTCGTAGCGCACCACAGCAGGACATCACTTTGAGTCATGTAATTACAGCGTTACCACATAATGAGAGTCATTTGTACTAATCACAGGGGCCACACTGGCTCCAAGAAGAGCCTCTATAAAAGCAGGATGTTTCTCACTGTGAGAAGGTGCAGATAGAGACATGCAGGTATGCAGCGTTAAAGAATTAACCTCTTTACTACACCAGTGACAAAAGTGTTTTGTTTACGATAACATCAGTCCTTTCACTCTTCACTTGCTTTAACCTAGGGCTGTAAAGCGATAAAAATTAAAAAAATTTAATTAAAAAAATTAAAATCACGCTTAATTGCTGAATTTAGATATATTTAACCGCATGTTTAAATTCAACTATTTTGTATTTCAAAACTATGTCAAACGATTTTTTTTTGTACTGTATTAAGCTACGTGTACTTTTCTTCCTGTACTTTACTAATCTGCTTTTATTTTTAAATTAGGTACGGAACTAATGGTAAATTACTCAAATGTGAGCTTGTCACAGATAAGAAAGAAACAGTAAGAAACGGTAAAGAGCGGTTAAAAAGTGACATGTGTTCAATGTCACAAGGTGAATATTACTTGTGACTTGTCAACTAAGCTGTCTGGGAGGTTTTTTTTTAAGTAAAATGAGACTTTCAATGGTGCAGCAAGATTTTTTTCACATTAATGCTGGCAGCCCTACTTTAATCCCAGTTGTCATTTTTTCGGGGAGGAATTATTTTGGCCTAACGGATCTACTGAAGACCACGTCTACAATAAGCTAGCTAGTTCCTGAAATAATTGTGTGTGGCCTGTCCACACTAGGTACTTTTGTGAAGTTAACCTTTCATGCAGAAATGCCTGGATAACAAAACGTTTTGATGGTTAAAGCTGCCAACATTCTTTAATTAATGCAGTGAGTCGTTCTCTCATCAGAAGGTTAGTAGTTTGATCCCCAGCTAACCATAGACATGATAAATCACCCTTTGGCAAAACATTCTGAACCAAGAATGTCTCCCAAAGGCTTAGCCATCTGTGTGTAAATGTATTAGAAAGAGATACGCTTAGTTTATGATGGGCAGCCTGGCACTATGTATAACAGCAGTGTATGAATGAGTGAATGTGACATGTAGTGTTAAGTACTTTGAATGGGAGAAAGACTGGAACAATTTTAATCCAAATAACTTTTGAAAATGATTGCCATTTTGAAAATTGACAGACATTATCAAACATCTGCGGATACATCTTCGTGTGGATGTGCTTTTTGATTTGTCTTTCGCTGTTAACTCCATTATCTATATTGCTTATCCCATTTGGGGCTCAGTAGCTGATTCCCAGCTTTCATTGTGTGAGAGGCGGGGTACACTCTGGAATGGTCATCAGTCAATCAAAGGGCTGATATACAGAAACAAGAAGCCACATTCACACCTACGTGCAATTTAGAGTCACCAATTAACCTTACAAGCACGTCTTTGGACTGTTGGAGGAAGCATTTTACTTTTACATGTCTTATGCACTTATTCTATCTCTCCTCCTCTTCGTCCTTAGAGCCAGGGGAGCAGTTGGAATTGATGGGCAGCAGCATGGCTTAGTGCTTCCTGCAGGGCCTGTGGACAGGAGGAACAGCCACTGGCCCTCAGCCTTTAGGGGTGGAAAGTATGTGTCTTAGGCTTTGCTCCCACCTCCAACCTCTCAGCCTGGGAACGGAAGCTTGTAGCCGCCAGGGAAAACAAGCAGACAATCAGGTAGGGCCTGAGCCGGGAGAGAGAGAGAGAGAGAGAGAAAGAGAGACAGCGAAAGAGGAGGTGGAGCTAAGAGATACGTCAGGTCCTGAAAGCCTCCACTGAAGCTCGAGGAAAAGCACACAGATGTAATGTGGTCTGGGATGGAGGTCTTTGTTTATGTGTTTGTGTGAGCATTTCCTCATCCATCAAAGAAAGTGAGAGGATGTGTGTGTTTTCAGAAGGATCGTTTGTGTGTGTGTGTGTGTGTGTGTGTGTGTGTGTGTGTGTGTGTGAGAGAGAGAGAGTGTCTGCATGTGCATCCCTGAAACATAATCCGATATTAAAGTTCAGAGAGTGTTTGTACAGTGTGAGCGGGTTATTGTGTGTGTGAGAAAGTCGGGTACTGTGTGTGCATATGTGTGTGTGTGTGTGTGTGTGTGTGTGTGTTTGGTTAAGGACAGTGGCCAGCAGGGGACAGGGTGGGTTCAGGGCAGGGGAGAGGGGATGCCTAAAGGGAGGAAGAGTGTGGTATTCAGTTTCCACAAGGGGGGTCCTGTCGGCCAGCACGTAACAGAGTGTATGTGGGTGGGGGGCACAGACCTTCTCTCTCTCTCTCTCTCTCTCTCTCTCTCTCTCTCTCTCTCTCTCTCTCCCTCCCTCCCTCCCTCCCTCTCTCTCTCTCTCTCTATTTTTTTAAGAGCTTTTGGCTACACTTTTCCTTTTAAAGCGAATGAAAGGCAGTAATAGACAACTGAAACGTATCTCTTGGCACATTAAAGTATTGATATTAAAAGTTCAGGTGAATCATTTAGGGCATATTACATTTTTTTTTAATGTTAAATATGAATGTCCTTCTTTCACTTTTGGGTTTACATCATATTGGACTCTTTTTTTAAATAAGCTTCGATCATAAAAGTAATTTATGATTGAGATTTAAAACTGAGATTTAAAATCAGATTTATGTTATCTGTGACCAAATGATTTCATTTAGTTTCTGACCACGTTAATCTCAACTAGGCATTTAATTAATGAACCACATTGTCCTCATACAAGTCAAGTTAACAACCTTCCTTCAAATTGACACATAAAGATGTAAAAGGATGTGAAGAAAATATTACAAAATATATTAAATAAACTATTTTTTTTGTTCTAAAATTACTAATATTCTCTTAATGGGAGTCTAATGTTTTATTAGCTGCTTTTTATAAAGACTGAATTTTAATTCCTCACCTAAGTAAACAATATTTCTTATAACAGGGTTTATTAATGATTCTCTGATCTCCTGATTATTCCCCACAATCATCTTCAGCAGATGAAGTATTTCTGCTTCTGTTTTGTTGGAAATACCTTTGTTTCTTGGCACAAGACCTTTCTTTGTCCTGGTTTAAGATATGACACTTAATGTCTGTTCTTGAACTTGTAAACATCTTTTAATCTTTATTGTTTCACTTATCGTCCATTGTTTGTTCATCTAAGAAATAACACAGACTTCCTAATGATCCTAATAGTTCAAGAATAAGATCTTGTTTGCCGATTTATAAACTAACCTACAGTTAAACAATCCAATCATTGTAAATTGTAATCAAGACACTAACATTTTTTTCAGGGTGTTTCAGCCATTATCGTGTACTTGGCTTTACCTTTAATGACAACCCAGATTTCTTATTAAAAATGTGGTGCTTAAATGAGAGTCAACATGTTTAATCTAAATTGCTAACTTTTTCTCTAAACATATAAGTTTTAAAAAAAGTGCAATAACTCTCCTCTATAAGGTCAGAACAAATCTTTGATAACATACTCATAGTATCAGGTTTAATCAAACACAAAAGTCAAAAAAAGAATATGACACACTTTCTCTCTGTACCAGAAACTTGCTGATATTTAATTAGTGCTATGTGGTCCAAAGAGGTTAACGTGCTTGAGAGCTTTTTATGGTCACATTCAGCCATAAATCTGTCTCTGTGCTTCCTCCCAGTAGTGACACTGCTTTAAAGAAGGGATTAAATACCGCTCATAATTATTATCTGGCCTGGAACTTGAGATTTTAACAAAAGGCTTGTAAATAAATCTGGACTTTATGAGCCAAAATGGAGTTATGATTGGTGATAACTGATATTTTTCGCGCTCACAGCTTCAATTCTCCACCTTGGTTCACTTGCTCTACACCTGTTTTTGTGAGCAATCATAATCAAATCAGCAGTCACGTCTGGTTTGGATCAGTTGCTCACGTTGAGGTGCAGATTTTTCAGAGCAGAGGTTGGTGAGGTCATTGGATCCGGTGCAAGGACTCGAGTCATGTTACAGAGTTTGCTAGCGGTTCTCCTCTGGCTTTGGCTTATTTCCCTTTTTCTTCAGTACAGATACAAGTGAATTACATAAAACAATAAACCAATTAGAGTGTGTAACTGAGCGCACAGTTTGTTTTGTTGATGTATTTATTTGCATTTCATTTACTTGCTCTGAAATAATTACACAGTCACGATCTTGTGTGTGTGAAGTTGTGCACTCTTGCCTTAATGTGTTTGATACGTGCTGCATTCACTGTCCTGGGTCACAGTGGGACGCCAGTGATGAAGCAAAGTTGAGAGACGGGACGGATAGAGGGGATGGGGGTGGGGTTGTGGACGTGACATCCCCAGCTGGCCTGTGACATCACTCCGGCAGTGACAGGAAGTCGGGGAATAGGGAGGGCAGGGTGCTGTAGGTGACATCAGGGCTCTGTCTGGGTCTCCTGGTCCTCCAGCTGGGTAAACTAGACTTAGAAAGACCCCCCCACCCTCCCCGGTCCTGACCATATATCCGCCTTTGTCTCCGGCCCACCAGCATTTTCTACGAACATTCTCTAAACGAGGCTTACGTTTATGTTGCAGACACTACCTGCCTTCTCATGATGCCATGTGTTTCCTCATGCAGTCTGACCTTTATCTAACTCTGTCTTTTGTGTGTGTGTGTTTATGTTTGCATGTGTGTCTGCTCCTCATCCGCTGACTATGACCTTGCACCTCCGCTGAATGTGATCAAACAGCCCCCCCGCTGGCTTTTCATGTACACACATATACAGTACATGTGCTTATAGATGAGGAGTTCGCCCTTTTCTTAAGGGAAGGAGCTGTCATAAACCAAGTCAAGTAAGCACCTGGTTAGGGGCCTGAAAATCACAAAAGATCCCCACACAGACAAACACTGGGTTGGTTACTTTGTTTTTTGCGGAATTTGATTGTATTTGTAGTGCTGTGCACAGGGAGGGGACAGGGGCGCGCTAAAGTGCCCTCCTGGTTGGCGAAATACAACTGCCCTCTTGGGTGGAAAAAACACTACACAACACGTGATAAACTGCCCACTTGGGTGGCAAAAAGGCGTGTTTAAGTGCCCTCCTCATTGGCAAAACACACTAAAGTGCCCTCTTCAGTGGCGAGAACGCGCTGTATGTGCCCTTTTTTTCCTTTTCGCCCCTGCCCTTCAAAAAGTCTGTGCAAGCCACTGTGGATAATGACAATAAGACATTTGGACGAAAGTTTCCAAAGTTTTTTACTTTGTGATAATACTTGGGTTGTGTTTGCAATGATTAAAAAAAAAAAGAAAACATCTGTCATAAATGCATCCGGGACTTTTTCATAGCCTTTCTCAATATAGAAAGTCACAATGTGTACAAAAGTAGTTTTAAAAGAACAAAATCCATACTGAAACATCAGACTGATGAAAGAAGATGTATGATAATTTACACAATAACAAACATGTAATGTACTCCAAATGTATGACACTTGCTTTATAATAGCAAGGGGATGATTCTGCTCTACCTTTTTAAGCACTGATTTAGAAAATCTATGTTTGGTGCAAGAATTGAACAGAAAGTGAACATGCACATCTTTTTTTTTTTTTTTTAAGATATTTTGGGCCATTTTAACCTTCACTGATAGGAGAGTAGAGAGTGAAAGGAAATATCGCTGGGGAAGACATGAAGCAAAATGTCCAGGGAAGGGACCTAGGCTGCAGCAGATTGTAGCATCTGTATATGGGCCGCACGATCTAACCATGGCCCTAACTGGCACTCCCAAACAAATCTTTTTAATGCTGTAACCTCAAGCTGAACTGATACACACACACACACAATCTGAGAGCCACGTTTTGTCCGTAGTTTCATTTGGAACCAAGCTGTGATATTCCACCTATTACCCTGAACTTCAAACAGACTGCGAAAGCCAATGAGACGATCATAAAATAACTACAAAAACATGGTATAAAAGTTGATGTTTGACCAAAATGAGACAATTAAATCAGCAGCATGTTGTTCTTTCTGAAGTAGAGAAAGTTTTCATGAAAGACTTTTGTAACAATGATGTGATTTGTGATGTGTGTTATATTAATGATACAACCAGTAAGCCTAAAAAAAATGGACTCACTACTAACTCAGTGTTTCTTCCATGTACTGTATGTATCTCTGATCTTCTAATCGAAACAGAACAAAACAATTCAAATCAACCTATCAAATGAATATACCTCAGATAGAAAATGTATTACTTCATTGGAACCAGGTGTTGGCAGGTTGTTCTTGTCCTATCCTGGAGCACAATCATATCCTGCACACGCGCACACACACACACACACACACACACACACACACACACACACACACACACACAAAGCTGTCCTTTAAGTTCATTCATTTCTATGACTACAGAAAGTGAGAATGCGAGTGTGAGGGAGCGAGCTGCCAGTCAAACACAGAGGCCGGCTGGTTGGTTTGCACATCTCCACTTTGAATGTGAAACACATGTCGATTTGTGGGTGGGAGTCAAGAGAAAAGAGGAGAGGGTATCCATGTCTCAATATGAAAACGCCCTGTTTGTCCATCTGCAGGAACATTTAATAAGACTCACACACCAGCAGACCTGTTTTTCCGTTCCCCTTCTCTTCACCCCCCCCCCCCCCCCCCCCCATCTCTCCATCATTGCTCTCTTTATCTTTTGATCTCAAACTTGGATTCTTTACTATGAAAATTCTGTTAGCTTTACACTGAAAAGGACTGTCTTAGTGCAGTTGTATATGTTTTGTGCCTGCGTAATGTTCCACTTTTTCTCCCTTCTCTCTGTGTTTGTTTAGGTGAGTAAATGTTAGCACAATAATCTCTTCGGTCTGTCGTATGGTGTAAAATTTCTCCACGTATGTTCAGCCACATGCGTTTGTTCGAGAGCCGTGTTATCGTGTTGAACGAAGCCCCCTGGCCTACCACCACCACCACCCCCCCCCCCCCCTCAGTGCTCTGGAGTGTGTCTCGGGGCTCTGCAAGTAGGTTTATGATGTCTGGCAAAGAGCGTACAGAGTGCAGATGGCAGGAGAGAAAGAGAGAGAGAAAGAGAGGGAGGGAGGGGGGAGGGGGAGAGGTGTGTGGTTGCATTAATATGGTCTGCTATTCTCGTTTGCACTAATCAGGGGCTTCCTGTACCAAGAGGAGCAGGAGTTCACCTTCCCAAGCATCACACAGACATGCACACACACATGGACGCTTGCAGAAAACATTAACACACACCTGCACACTCCTGGCTCCCTCCCATCCTTCTCTTCCTACACACTCTGGCTAAATGCTGCAGCTCCCTCTCTGCGTCTCTGTTTCTGACTGTGTATCGCTCTCTGTTTGTTTGGCTCCTCACGCTCTAAAACCGGCCATAAAATAAGTTGGAAGGAACTGAAAAGTGGAGCTTTTTTCCATCTCGGGGTGACTTACCATATGCTCAGAGTCACGTGAGACAGCAGCGAAGAATTCACTTTCCCCTCGTCCTAACGTGAACTCTACATGGGGTCATGAACTTTGGGAGGAGACCGACAGAATAAGACAGACTTGTTGGCATAAAGGTAGCGCAGATGACATCCTGGAATGTGGAGCACAATGACACGTTCGTGAGCAGCAAATCATTCGCTGGCATTGGCATATTGCAAGAAAAAAAAGCACCTAAGCCTGACAGGAATCAAGTCATGCACACGAGTGTGTAATAGCATCTGTGAACATTTAGCAGCAGCTCAGATTCTGTGTGGCCATGATGGCATGTGGAATCTTTGGGCAATATGTTGACCACAGAAACAATAGAAACGAGATTCCACAATGAAAATGTCATAAGTACCCTCTCCCTCTCTCACTCTCCCTCCTTTCCTCCACCCATACCTTCCTCTCCTTTCTCCAGAGTTTAAAAGAGCCCCAGGGAAAGATAAATTAATGTATTTAAGATGTGGAAATCAGATATTGAAATTTTTGCCCACACCATCCCCCCTTTTTCTCCTGCTTCTCCCTAAACCCCCAGCCTCCCTCACTTACCCCCTTCTCCCTGCTCTTTTTAATAGAGTTTAATAGTGCACAGGGAGACAGTGTGATAGATAGGCTGCGAGAAATTGAACTTTTTTTATTCAAAGTGCACATTTTGTGTCCATTTTTTTTGTTCTTTTACTGTGCCCTGGGCTTTGCAATTGATAGCCTCCTCAAAACTCCACCACCCTCTACCTCCCTCCTCCTCCTCCTCCTCCACACCTTCCCACCCCACTGAACGCAGGCCAGCCACAGCTGCCTGGCCAGATGTGGAAGAGCGAAAGAAAGGGAGGAGAGGGAGAGATGGAGGACAGGGAGAGGCCACCTCCTGCGGGGAATGAGGATTGAAACAGAGAAACAGGAGAAAAGGAGGGAGAGGAAATGAGGAGATGCAGAGGATGGGAAAGATGGATCAACGTAGCTGGTTATAAAGTGTGAAAGAGCAAGAAAACTACTCTTGTAATGAAAGACCACCTACCAGGCCTCAGTGCGGCCACTCGTCAAATGTGGCCAAATTCATTATTTCTGTAGCTTCACACCTCTTTTCACACCTTTAAATTGTTACTGTGGACCAAAACAGGAACAAACCCTACAAAAAAAAAAAAGGAACCAAAACAAATCAGTCCGCAGCATTCTGTAGGTTAGTGGAGTCCACAAGTATCCAGGCTCCTCCATGGGCAGAACTGATTTATGTAGCAGCTCAGCACTTTAGGCTCAGAGTCGGCGCTCACACCGTACTCCTGGGGGCTGTCTGATTAGAGATGGAGGAGAGAAACCATGCGCTCACACCCGGCCATTTGGTTCTCATTACACTCATGTACTCGCACACCCAGGACACACTCACACCCCTCACACATGAACTCACACACACACACACACAAGGATGCAGATGCAGATCCAGACTTGTGCAATCTCAAGGATGGAGTGCCATTATTAGTTAACCTGACCTGTGTTTGCTAAGTTTGGCATTGTTGGTTGATCAATGGAGTAACAGCAAAATAAACAAGGAGCAAGGCAAAAAATGTATGCCACATATCTCTCAAACAAATTTTTTTAATGCATATTGGACAATATTCCTGGAGTAAAATGTGTAATCAGTGTTCTCCTTCTCTACATTTCTGATTTTATTCGGCTATGAATCTCCACTTTTCCTCCCAATAAAATAAATAACACCATAAAAGTTTAAAATGGATACTGCGCTTGTGAGAAATCAAGGTTCTTTTATTTTCCTTATTTGTCATCAGATGGGGAGAAGGTTTTGAAGCTTACATCAAGCAAGCAGTATCAGCTCTGTGCATTTTTCAGAAGAACCTAACACAGGATGGCACCCCATGCTGTTTAACACAAGTGTTAATATGAGAGGACTGTAAACACCCGCCTGTAATTACAGAACCGCAGCATGTGGTCGCTTTGACCGCGCTAAGATGAGGAGATGCATGTGTTATAGGTGGAAATGAGAGGGCCTAAGGGGGGGCCAAAGGCTAATTTGCAACACAGGATGTTGAATTTAACAGCTGACCGATGCATGACAACCCACGCACGGGTGTGTGTGTGATCCTCTAAAATCTCTAAAATCATGCTCTTTTTGCAGCATGTCATTAAAACCTTGTCAAAAACCTGTTTTCCACGTAGGCTACCGGCAGTTATGAACACACTGTTTACCCGCAGGATGACCCGTGGATGCACCCAGTCCTCTTTTTTTTGTTTTTAAAGGGTACAAGTCCTCCACCTCAAGCTGCCCGAGTCTCAGACAGTCTTCCCCAGACTCTTCCGGTCCTCTCTCCAACCCTGAAACCTCACCCCGAGTGACATCAGACCCCAGCAAAAGGCCGGAAACACTCAACACACGTAGCTTCACTGTGCTGTACCCCTCAGCAGACAAGAGACATGATGCCGGAGCTCTGATGGGTAAACCAGATGCACACGTACACAAACACACCCATATATCACTGAGCACATTACGTACATGTAAGAAAGACAGAACAAAATAGTCTTCTTTAACGTGGTGGAAGATACGTAAGAAAAGTTTCATTTTTTAAATAATGAAAGTAAGATCATTTCAACCAGTACGAACTTGATGAATACAGTAACTGAACTTGCAAACCAACCATATTTTTTCTCTTTATTTAAACCTTTCTGACACAGTCACAATACATTCACATATATTTACAACAAACATCATGAGGAATATTGATTGTACTCTTTCATTTGTTTAGGCCTCATGGTTTCTGCTAGTTTTTGATACAAGAACAGGATGATGAGTTGCTGTTGCTGGTGTCTCTAAAGTCGCTTTCAAACTTGCACAGAACTCCTAAAAAAAAAAAAAAACTCCTGAAGTTCTCATGGTGAGTTGCATGTGTGAACGCAGACAGCCGAACTTTTCACCCAGACGTTATCCAAAGTTTCTCCTGCCAGCCCCCTAGTAGAACTTCCGTGTGAAGTCCGAGTGAGCTGATGTGAGAACGCAGCAGGATATAACGAGAAGAATTAACCTCGAGCGAGTGGGAGGGGGCGGTGATGTTTGTTCCCTGCGATCGCTGCACGACCATAGACTGTTTGCATGCGACCGGTGTGATCTCCATGCACGTTATGTTCTTCTCCACTTGTTGATATTTCGATTCAGTCAAACCACACGTAACATTGATATGAAGGCAAATATTATTATATCGTCTTTTAGCAGACAATGTTGCTTCATTCAATGGCTACAGCTTAGGGCAAACAATGTGCCCTGAATGTAAAGAAGCACCTGTTTGTACGGCTGGTCTCTGTTTAGCCGTGGCCTCTTGTGATCATGTGTGAACAGAACAATGAGGTGGACAAACGTGGATAAGAGGACCTGCAGGGGACGAAGAGGAGACAGATCTCGCTCTCCTTCCCGGGGGGGGGGGGGGGGTTTCACTGTCTGACAGGAAGTGTAGGTCAGTGCTGGATACATGTTTGTGTTGTGTTTGTGAGTGTGGCCAGGCCCACTCCAGCAGGTCAGGGCTGTTCAGGGAGCAGGAAGTGACCCAAAATTCGACCAGGAAGATTTAACCCCATGAGTACCAGGTCATCTTCTCCGCTCAGATTCTTGAAAAAGTTACAAAGACTCAAAGACCAGTTATGGTGTTAAAAATGCTAAATGTACAGTTGCTTTTTAAGTATGTGTGTCAGTTAATGATGTAATGTTTGAAAAAGGATGAAGTAACCAACTGCATACGTGAGCATCCAAATACATGTCGAATATTTGGAATACTTGAGCGGAGGTGCTCTAAAATTAACTTCTCCTTGACTTTCCCTCACCCCTCCCTGCAATTCTGCCTTCCAGTCTCAAACAATGGCCCCCCTGTGTCCCTCCTCCATCCTCCCCCAGCCAACTCACACACTCCCAGTGCCATTGCTGGATGTGCTACCTCTCCCTATGAAAGGTGTGTGTGTGTGTGTGTGTGTGTGTGCGTGCGCGTGTGTGTGTGTATGTGCGTTTGCTTGGCCTCTGGAGTCTTGTCAGGAAGAGCCGAACATTTAGCAGCCCCTGTGCTCACTTTGCAGTGTCGTTTCTGAAGCGATAGGGACACGATGCCTCGGTGGGCAGGAAGTTACTCCTGGGGGCGAAGGAATTTTGCAAAACCGACGTTACAGGTGAAGAAATATGCCATTAGAGCTAAGGGTAGGACACTTTCGGACAGGATATCTCTGCCTGTCAGCAGACACGTTTACATCGGTCTTGTCCAACTCTGACCGACCCAATAACTCATCGGGTTATGTAAGCGGGGCTGTGACGATTCCAGAGACACTGTGCGTCAGCTTCGTGTGCCTATCTGCTTGTCTTCATCCTGCTGCCACTCTGTAGGGGCACGGCCGTCTACAGTAGCACATAAACATCGGTTGATGGGGTGATCAAAAGTTCATCCTGTTTTGGTTGCAACCTTGAAACAGGTCATTTTCCTGGAGGATCTAGGTACAAACAGATGGTTGTTATCATCAGGGATTGTGAGGAAGCTTCGCTGGCAGCTCATTAGTTCTTCCTTCTTTTTTCTCTCATACCCCCTCCTCATCATTCTCTTCAAGCAATAAACGTTTACACAATGCTCCCTTTTTTTACCCTTAAAAGAATTCTACAATTCACTTAGCAGACGCTTTTATCCAAAGCGACGTACATCAGAGAGTAAGTACAACACAAGCAAGGATCTAGAGAAAAGGGAACAATGTCAGCAAGAGCAAATGATCAGCTTTGAGTCCGATTGGACACACAGGTGCTGACAGGCATTGCACAGAGGCAAAGCACAACATTGACGGCAGTTCTTGAGAGCTCTAATCAGTATAGAAACCATCTTATGTCGTCGTTATCAAACAAAAACAATCGTCACCATCATCAATAATATCAAAACCATCATCATTAAGTTAGTAGGTATTCATGAAAGAGCTGGGTCTTTAGCTTTTTCTTAAAGGTGCAGAGGAACTCTGCAGATCGAATGGAGTTTGGAAGTTTGGAAAATAACATTTTATTGGGGCGCTGGTGGCGCAGTGGTTAGTGCGCGTTAGGGCGGCCCAGGCTCAAATCCCAGGTGTGGCTCCTTTCCCGCATGTCATTCCGAACTCTCTCACTCCCTGATTTCCAACTCTATCCACTGTCCTAGCTCTCTAATAAAAGCACAAAATGCCCAAAAATAAATCTTAACATTTTATTGAACAGCAGCCTGGTAACTTAGCTTAGCACAAAGAATAGAAGCAAATGAAAAACATTCAGCGCTGAGAAAAGGTAATGAAATGCACATACAAGCACTTCTTAAGCTCACTAGTAAACACAGTATCTTAGGTCAAAGTGTTTTTATATTGGTCTGGATCAGTATGTTCAACAGAATTCAAGCTAATTGCCTTGGGACTGCTTCTGGCCAAGAAAAATGTAATAAACAAAAAACGCAGACTCCCCTCTTACTTGCACACTGCTCTCGTGGGAAATCAAAAGGTTGGGGACCCAATACAGGTTAACATTAGAAAAAAGATTAAGATTACTCCTGTGAACAGGTTGCCTCAAATAAGCCAGTGTTGAGACACTTTAAAGGAGCTTACAATGCTGGTATGTTGAGCACAGACGATGATAGCTGCTTTTTTATGCTCACATTTTAAAGATTAAATCAGAGTTGGGCAAACATCAATTAATCGGTTAATCGCTAGATATCTGCATTACATTTTATAGTCATTTTTAACATGGACGTTAATTTGAAAAACGATCATCAAAACCATTTACTTCCAGTAAATTTCTATTTACTTCCAAACCTTGCTCTTACATGGTAAGATGACTCAAGGACAAGCTGAGTCAGATCATAAAGCCTCCTGTACTTTAGACTGCTTATTGAATAACACAAAATGTCCATCTGTGCCCTGGCGCTTTTATTCTGAGATGCTGCTTGACCTACATGAAGATACTTCCAGAGTGCCAGGAGTTTAGACCAAGAGGCTAATTTCAGTAACTGAATTAGTTTACCCTTGATGACATTTGTTTGAAACTTCTTAATAAGCTTTCTTTACAGGTGCCTGCAGACTATTTCTGTTCGTTTGAAAAGAAGAAAGGCTAACTGTTTCCCCATAGGCTTCAAGTTCATGTTTACAGATGTTAGGGTGGCATCAATCTTTTTATTTAACTCTCAGTAAGAAGGAGAATACCCAAGATGTTGCGCAATTTTTTCATGTGTATTTAAACTCTCAGTTTAAACACTGTTGATATTATTGGATTATAACTTTTTCCAACTGTAATGAATTTCAACTCATTCTTTTAATGGCTGCTCCATTGAAATCAGGTATTTCAATAGGCATCATATTTATATCAGGAGTTCTGCAAAATGTTCACCTTGCATGGAGATATCTTGTATGTAGGGAACTTTGGGATCTGACATCAAGTCAAAGTTCAGAATGTTTGCACAGCATGAGTTTGCAATGGCTCTGTGAGAAGCATGCCCTCCTCTGTGTCTATCCTTGTTACTCATCCGTCTCATCATATACTATACTCTCCAGTCACTTCCTCTCCTAGCCTTGCTCTGCTCTCACTGTATAAATGTGTGCATGTGTGTGTCCTAAGTGTGTGTGTCAGTGTCCATCCCTCCATGGCAGCATTCCAGTAAAACTGAGCAGTGAGGGGTCTCTGTCTCACATCCCTCTTCAATCAAACACAAACACACACGTCCGGCCAGCCTGGCCCACGCTATCTTCCCCTGCCTCCGAGTGCCAGATGCACACACCCTGCTCTCTCCCTCTTTTTTTTTGCTCTCTCCTCCTCCTCTTCTAACATTCCTCCTCTGCCTCTCCTCTCCCTCTGCTAGCTTTTCCTCCTCGTCCTCCTCCTCCTCCTCCTCCTCCCCTCCAGTTCAGCACCCCTGTGCATCACATTGTCTCCCGGCTCTTCATCTTTCTCCACTTCCTGTGTCTTGCTCCCCGTGCCCCCTGCACCCCCTCCTCCTTCCTAACCCGCTTCTCCGGGCTCCTCTCTCTCCTTGCGACGTGACTTGTTGCACAGACAGTGGGGCCGCTGCCAGTAAACCGGGGCAGAACTGGCTGAAGATGTTCTCTTGCTCGCTGTGATGTCCATGTAGGAATCTGCAAGGACATGAGTGAAGAACTCCAAAAAATTGTCCACCAGAGCCTCTTAAGTTCTTAGTTTTTGCCTCTTAAGTTCTTAGTTTTTTGGCAATGTAAAAAAAAAAAGGAAGTTTCTGACTAAATATTAGTTTGGTAGCCTCCCTTAATTCACATATTGTTTGTTTTACAGTCTGGTTTGTGTGTAAATTTGACCATCTTTAAAGAAAAATCTTCATAAGAAATAGACAAGTTTTTTTCCCCTTTATTTCAGACTTCTGTCTGTAGCCTAATACAGTACAAACTGTGACTTCCCATGTAACCCCCCCTCCCCATGCATTTTGTTTCAAGGCTAAACTTTAGTTTAGAAACATAATGAATTCATAGTATTCCATCTGTATATCTTGATTGACTGAAAATGATGTGCATCATGTTTCGGTGGCTTTTGAATGACCAGACTCAACTAAATTCACCACCTTTGAGAGGTTTTTGAACATGCAATATGGAATTTTTTGAAAAATAAAGGCATTCTATCCCTTGTAAAGTTCAAGAGACTTGAATAAATATATACAAATCTACTGGGGCAACTAAGCAAGAGTCCTTGCTGTAATGCAATATGTTGTGTTTGCTTTGATTTCTTTAGGTTCAATGGTTATAAGTGTCAGATTTGAAATAACACACTTAAAATGTATATATGTATGTTTAATCTTAATTTACTTTTACTGTATATCCATCATGGGAAAACGACATGCTTTCATAATACATTTACCCACTTTGTCCTAAAAAAAAAACAGTGTTGCTTTTTCACTTAATGACCTACATTTCTCCACTTAAACCCAATAATAATATTTAGTGCTGATGGGAGTATTGTGCTCATGACTCAGCAGAGAAACACTTTTTTTTTTTTTTTTTTTTAAATGTGATCGTGGGAATGACAGACGAACCCAAAAGAGAGAGTAATGGAGAAGAGGACAGACGAGGAGGGGAGACAAGCTGCAGCTGGTACAGGAAGTGAGGATGATGCCAGTGGGGGGCATGAGAGCAACCAGCAGTGCGTTCTCACAGGAGACACCACGAACACACATGCACAAAAACACACACACATACATGTGGCCTGGTGAAGCCTGGTTGTCCAGACATGTTGTTGTGTGTTATCTGGAGGCCGAAGATGTCGGACCATCCCTCTCTCTGTGTTTACACTCAGTCTAAACAGCAGACCAGCCACTGAGGCTAATGGGGTTCTAATCTACAGCTGGATGACACACACATGGCGTCTTCTGAGAATCCCAAACAGGCCAGTAACCTCTGCATGCCACGTGTGCTTTTACAATATGCTGTCTTTCTATACATTTTGCTGTAGTCTGGTAGTTTTTATACTGTTTACATTCATTTGGCAGATTATTACTTATTTTAAAAGCAACTTTTTGCTTAGGTTATTAACAAATGTACAGACAGGATTCATCACAGATAAAACCAGCAATTTGTCAATGAATGGAAAACCTGCACTCAACCACTGGAATTACTACCAACCAACCATTTAAAAGTATTTATACAGCCCCTTTGAAACAAATCAAATTCAATGAAAATAGCTTTTCAAATGACTGGTGAAAACGTTGGATGTTTAAATTAGATTTAGAGACATGTGCACAAAAAAACTACTGAAATAGTTACAGTGAAGATTACTAATTTTTTAAGCTTGATTTGAGCACATCAAAAAACAAGATATTACTGTTATAGGAAGTTTGTTTTTCTCACATTCATGTGCAAACCCACATGCAGACACTTGCTGAGAGAGTCAGTAATGCACAAATCAACACCTTCACTTGCCTCTCACCTTTGGGGTTCAAGTATCTACACCCACTTACACCCATTTGCACACAAACACACACACACACACACACACACACACACAGGCAGGAACCCAAACACTAAGTGAAAGTGATGAAGCCCTTGGAAATATATTACCCATGTCAAACTGAACAGAATTCTAATGGACTGCTTTTAAGTGTGTAACTCCACACTGAGAGGGTAATGGACACTCTGCTTTTAACAGCTCAGTGACTTTCTCTGCTCTGTGAAACAAGGAAACACACATGCGAGAGCACACACACTTAACACACACACAAGAACACATTTGTGTCACCAAACAAAAGTGTCAAAGCTCCAAGCGAAAGATCCGGCACAGTCACCTTCACACTTTGTGTCATACAAGGAATACACCTCACTGCCAACGCTTTCACATGAAGTCACTCTTTAGTTTCACAACTGTCACACATCACACACACACCCATACACACACGTATGCATGCACGCACAGTCTATAGCAGAAGTCTGTTACAGTAACACACACTTTGCAGATCACCTCTTGAACTGTGATTGTTTGCATGCCAGCTCATTAGTTTAAATATTTTCTCCCTCCAGGCTTTCAGAAAAAAGGCATTCCCCCTGATAGATAAAGATCTCATTATTACCTCTGATGTTTGGGACTGCCTGTATATATTTATACATATCTGTGTGCGTATATGTGAGTCACAGAGCCAGGCTGGCCGTCAGCCCCTCTCCCCCAAGGCCAAGCAACTTTGTCCAGGCTTGTCTGGCCGCTGCACTCCTCTGTGCTGGATGTGCAAAATTTATGATGTGAAGTCCCTGTTTGGTTCCTTGTGTGTGCTTTTCCTTGTGTGGTTCCAGCATCTGTTATTGGCACATTCATGAACCTTTTATACAAGTTACTTTTATCACACAGTGAATGGTGTGACACACTGGAAAGCTTAGCACAAATTCAAGGTCATCTTAAAGGATTGCAAAAAAAGAAAGTTACTGTTTTCTAACTTTTTGGTATATTTATATATTTATTTCATGTTCTTCTTTTTGGCTCAAGAAGGTTTTTTAGGTAGAGAGGTCATGTATGCATTGTGTGAGCTGAGAGAAACAGGATGGGTGGATTTGTCAGCACAGGTGCCCACATGTTAGTCAATCTTGTGGCAGGAAATTGCACTGGCATAGATGCACAAACTCACCCTTTGCCCACAATATACACCCTATCAAGCAATACTTCCTCTTCATACTTCTCTTGGCCTTCTCGCTAACTTAAGCTTGTTTGTCATCTCCTTTTTTTATTCAAGTGACACATCAAAATTTCCATGCACTAGCAGAATCCTCCTTGTCACTCTTAACACAGTTTGCTTGTCTGTTTGTTTTCAGTCTCTTGAGTCACTCTCTCCTTTTAAAACCCCAGTGTTCGTTATAAAGCCTTGCGTTACAGTGGCATAAGAAGATTGATTTAATGAGCAAAAAGACTCAGTGACATCAGTGAGGCTAACGCTTTGTTAGCTAACAGACATTGTTAGCTATTATTATCCTAAACAGGCTGCTGGTCAAGCAAAACTAAGTAAGATACTTTCTGGATGAAATCTTGCACCAACAAATTGACAGAAACATCACAGTGAATTAATGCATACATATAGACAACTTTGGTTGCAGAAGTGCTCATATTTGAAGTGGCAAAGTAGTTTTGTCTAATCCTTTTTGAGCAAACCTAGGTTGCACGCAAGAAACTGTGTAAAGAAAGAACTTTACACAGACTGAAGAACTTTAGCTTAAGTGTAAACTTGGAACAAATCAACTACCGCACCTCTAACTATTTATGAACTCTTTATAGGATTTTAAACTGGCTGTTTGTGAAGCAATCCAATCATAGCTGTTGTCTTTAAACGCCATCGCAGTTCTCATGTCTTCAGTTGCTAGTCAGACTGTTAGCAATGACCCTTAAGAGGAACTCTTGGAGAGGATATTTGTACTGTTCAGATAAGTGTTGGTATTACGAGACGACCAGAAATGTTGGCTGTCTCAAACAGTCATCAAATCATACAGACAGGCAATGACTACCAGTATTGTCTTTGCTGTAAATCTATATGGTGATTATACTTCTGTTCTTTTTATTTATTTAAAAAGGGACAGTTCACATTAAAGAACATAAACATGATAATATGCCAGATTTTTGACTTGGTATTTCTAAATTATAAAAGTGACATATTGTCACTTTAAAACTCTGCACATTTTCTATTACTGTGTGTTGCAACTAAACGTACCCAAAACCTGTAAAAACACAGTTCTACGCCTCTGTTTAAAATGGACCTCATGAGATCTTAACATTCTTGAGAAATCCAAGCACAGGTTGTTTTTTTTTTTCACAGCATCTCACAGCCACCCCAGCAGGTGAACTAGGTTTGGTATCAGGGCAAAAGAATAACTCCAGCATGTTACCGTACTGTATGCATACTTGCATTCTTGGCTAACCCAGCTCAGCTGCATTATATCTCAGCATTATTCAACTTGTCAAAAGCTGAACCAGCCATAACACCAGATGATCACCAGGGAGTAATGTTGGGAAATGAATTCACAGAAAGGAGCAGAGGGAGAAAGTACCATATGTGGGTGAGAAACATGTTCTCATACAAGCTGTTTTTCTTTTGTTTCAGCTGTGAGCCCCACCTTAAATGAGGACAGGGAGCAAGGGAGTGCACTGGACAGAGGAGGAGAGGGGAGAGGTAGAAGGGGATTCATTGAAGAATTGGGCATAATGTGCTCTGGGCAGTCCCCAACCCAGCTGTTTTCCATTCAGTGGGAGTCTGAGCAGTGTAATGTAGCAGGGCTGGGAGAGAAAGGCTGGAGAAGAGGGGGAAGAGGGAGACTGTGAAACATGGCGTGAGACACAACATGCAGAGGTCACGATGAAGGTCACTCAAGTGGACCTGTGTGTCTGTCTTCCTGTTTCCTCTCTACTTCTCTTTAATTATTTCTCTGTTAGTGCGTTTCTACATATCCAAAATGATTCAAACTCAACATTTGGTTCTTCTCGCTGGCCTGTGGCAAACTCTCATCCCACACTGGATAGAGTTACAGTTTACAATAAGCATATAATCTATCAAAATAAAGTCATTCAAAGCAGCCAAACGACCATGAGACACATTTATTGGACACATTAAATACATCAGGCAAGTTGCTTATAATGAAACTACAGCCTAAAAATAATGTGTATTTAATCTATCTCTGAGAATCATTAAGCAGAAATCTGTTAACTCTTATTAAATTCAGTAATAGCTTTCACACCATACAAAAACATGGAAGAAATTGTAATTGTCCTCATAAATTGATATTCCCATGCTTAAAGTTTCCCCTATTTTGTCTGTTAATTATTTGTTTTCACAACCCAGCCAAGCGGCAATCTTGGGTGTTGAAAAATGAAGCCAATGCAGAAGTGCAAAAAAAACTGCAGTTCCTCAAGTGTCCGCTTGAGGCTTGCTCCAAGGAAGTCACAGATACAACCCATTCAAAAAGGCCTGTTTTATGTTGTTTACGGCCTGGTACAAAAAGCAACTTTGGTCTGATTAGTTGGTGTCTTCATCAGTACACACTGTACAGGGGTAAAAAAAAATGTATTATTAATCCTGTTTGATTTTATGACAAGTTGTGCTAGTTAGGCCCGTGCCTGACCTGATTGACAAGCAATTGCGATGTAACGGTTTGTCAAGAGGCTTAAATCCCGCCTCAGCTCAAGCTCTTGTAATTAGGCCTTACAAGCCTGTAATTAGGTTTACTGGTAGTTAGGTTGAGACAGCATTTCCAGCATGGCTGCCATCAGCAGGCTTCCAAAGCCCCCTGCATTACACTGCTGGTGTCGTTACTCAGGCTTTGTCCATTACAGTGTATGACCCCCCCCCAATCCATCCAGTGGTCTCTTCAAGTAATCAATGGAGCTCTATATATGACATCACACTGTCTTGGAGTCAGAAAAAAAAAAATTGCCAGCCTTTTAATGCAAAACAGAGCTTGTACTTCCATTATATTAAGTGCAGATTGTTTGCATGTTTGATTCATTTTTATTCATTGTGCTTGTAAAATCAGTTGTGTCCTATTTGCTTTCATAGTTTTTGAATATTTTAAGCATTACTTGTTGATGACTTTGGGGACCCCCTACAAAAAAGCGGAGCAATGACGTGTCTGTTACACTTTTAATAATAAAAACAGTCATTGGTGGTGCAATTGCTATAAAATGTTGGCATCACAATAATTTCCGCATTACTTCTTCAACCTTAATAACTCATGACTTAAACACCTTACATTAATTCATATATGAAGATGATGTTAATATATGTTCATAACTGATATTTCATCATGAATACATGCATTTATTCATGATTTATTCATGATCAATTCATGCATGAAATTCATCATAATTCGTGGACCCTTATCTAAAGAATTACCCTTTAATTAAAGGTGGGATTCGTTGCTGGAGTAAAGAGTAAAAAGTAAAAGCATTCTTATTTTAAACTATAAACTACAGCTACGTTAAATTGCATTGTATTTGCTTTTATTATTTAACGACAATAATTAGCTGAAATCCTGTAAATTGTTTTGGGTTAGTTAAACATAACATAGATTTTAAGAACACAAGCAACAGCTTGAAATTGAACTTCTGATGAAAATACACAGATATCAAAGCTGCAGGAAATTAAGATGCCTCATCCTGTCTAATCTTGATTCTCTGGTTGTTGCTGTGTGAATGGCATTTATATGAAACACTTCCTGGAACTTCTTTTCTGACATAAAGGTTGTATTCATTTGACATTTCTTTTTAGCTATACCCAAATGATGACATAATACTGTCAGCAACATCTAGACTTTCCAGAAGTTGTTTTCTATGCTTTCAAAGAAGTTTGAGTGTCTGATTATATATATCTGATTTTACCCTACAGCACCAGACTCGACCTTCACCAATCTACAAACAAATATAGCACATTCTGAGAGCAGAGTGCAAAGTCACTGCAGTGTGTGTGTGTGTGTGTGTGTGTGTGTGTGTGTGTGTGTGTGTGTGTGTGTGTGTGTGTGTGTCAGAGTTTAAATGACTCCTCAGTCAACACCTTTGACCTTCTTATGCCCGATGGACTCAGCATACATCTAAAGCACAAGGTTACGTAAACAGCCAGTTCTCTAGAAACCAACTGAAAACCCACCTTATCTATTAATACACCATTAGTCTTTTTTCTGGTGAACAGGGTGTGGAGTCTTTACAAACATACATTGCTCACATTTGCTTTTATTTTCATTTTCATATTCATTGGACTTGAAAACTTAACAAACAGAACATGAACGCTCCACACAGAATCATCCTCATCTATAAAGCAGAAGGGGGTTGTTGAGTCTCTGTGGTGGGGGGTACTAAGACCTGGCACCCACCTTCTGTCCTCCTTTGACATTGCCATCCTGACCAGGGCACCCACTGCCCGACACCGGACACCTCAGACCTTTGCCATTTAACTTACAGTACGCTGAGTTACAACTTATCTTTACATCTTGACCATCATTCCTATTGAATATGATCAGATAATATGTGGAACTACAGGAAAACACAAAGTGGTTTTGAACAACTCCTTCCTTCATGTGTTTGTAGAAAAGAGGTTTTATGTGCGGTGAAGAAAAGGATTGTAACCTTCTTTATTTGATTCAGTCAGTGGCCTATACAACTATTCATAAGTACAGTTGTCAGGAAATAGGGTACAGAAACATATCATCGACAGCTAAATCTTCCAATAAAGCAATAATTCCTTTTGCCATACTTTTTAACTTAAATGCTTTTATACCTTATAGAGGGTTTTGTTTTTTTTGCTTGCAGATTATTTATTGTTTGTCATAAAGAGAAGCTACAGTAAAAACTATGGACCAATTTTTTTTTAAGCTTGATAAAGAGGGTCAAATTGTAGCATGGATCCAGATCTGACTTTTCAAACAAGCAATCAAAGCGATACATCCAAACAAAATGACATCCATTTCTACTTGCAGGTTTGCATATCTTATTAGACTTGAAAATTGGCCTGTGTTCCCTCTTAGCACTAGATTGGATTATTTACCTAACAACCATGTGAGTAAACAAAAATAATAACCTTTAAATGCATTCACCTGTAACACTGTATCATATCTTCTTTCACACCAGTACCGAGAGCAACACATCCACCACTTCAACCAGGGCCTTGCAATGTTTTATCACCTCTTATCACCAAATAAAGAAGTTTAGATAAAAACTATGTTCAGAAACTGTTAAATCATCTTGTTTTACTTGCCCTGTGGGACTTCATTAGGTGACATTGCCATGATCCTGAACCTCAGCATGTAAGTGAGTCCAAAATGCTAAGCACCAACAAAAGAATCTTGGCAAGTTAATTCCTGCCCTTGGAAACATGTCCTAGTTCTGCAAGCTCTGGAAAAAGCAAGTTAGTGGACTCTCAGTTGTCGAATACAGTTTGAAGGCCACAGCTATGAAAATGAAGCCCACGTTGTAATCAACAGGAATTTTCCTTTTACTCAGAGAAAATCATGCCTGCATGTACGTCCAGGTTTGGGGAACAGAATGAACCAGGACATGTGATGAATGTCCCGCTGTTCTTTTTGTTTTCACCTACTGTTCAAACAGCACACAGGAGGAAGGTGTCTTCCATTACACCTGGTGAACTTGATCTCTCAGGAAACGCCTCAGCTACATGAACGCTGATTTACAGCAGCTGAGAGGAGAAATGATAATTTGTTTAATGTCAGGACAAGATTTGTGGCACGATGCTTGATTCATATCAAACATCTGGAAAGCACTATGATTTCTTATGTGCTGCTGATAATAAGGTGCTTTTCACACAGTGGAAAAGGATGTGTGTTAGCGTGTTTGTGCGTGTTTGTGCGTGTGTGTGCGTGTGTGTATGTAGTGAGTGTGTGTTTGTGTGTGTGTGTGTGTGTGTAGTGTGTGTAGTGTGTGTGTGTGTGTAGTGTGTGTAGTGTGTGTGTGTGTAGTATGTGTGTCTGTCTGTCTGCCTGGCTGGTTTCGCTCCTGCTGACAGAGTAATGGATCTGTTCATTGTTGCATGTGGACTGTGTGTGATGTATGAGATTCATTTGAAATTCTCTGTCTTAAATGAGGCACTCACACGTCTCCATGTGGGATAGTAAGGACTTAAAGGCGAATGTATCATAGGAAAATGAACAAAAGTAGCTCATTTTTGTGGTCATCGACGCTGTGAAATGCTCTCCATCGTGGTCTTTTGTCTCACATTTTTCTCTTTTGGTCTCATGTGAAACTCATATCATGCACAATAAATGTGTTAAAAACACAATTTGTTGCTGTGCTGGCCTAATACTGAGAGCTATGGTATGTAAGAGTGGGAAATGAGAAAAGCCTGGTGTAATTACATTTAAAATGCTTGGAATTTAATCATATATTCAAAGAGTTTGGTAACTATGAATCCATATTTATGTATCGTTATGTCTCACTAGTATTTGAAAAGTACATGCAAGAAATTCCTGATGAATAAATAATTCGACATGTTTCCATTATGCAATTCATTTTATTGCCAAGTTGATTTTGAGTATAGTAACAAACAAAACAAACATGACGTTATTCACATTGGCTTTTAAAAAATAAAAGCTTTATCAACATGATTGTATCGAGACACCATCATTAAATGAAATTATTATAAAAACCCACAATTGAAATTTACACAAAAATTACCTATAAAACATTTTGACATGCAATAAATACATTCATTTCATTAAAGCAAAAGTAAGATCAATATTGACAATGAAATGCAGAAAATGCAAAAAAAAATACTGTGTGGTTTTGTGTATTGCTTTAAACTGTTTGGATGGCAAAAACTCTGTTGGAAACATAGAACACCATTTTTTTTTTTGGCCTAGTGGTTAGTTCGCACACCCCATGTACGGAGGCCGTAGTCCTCCAAGCAGGCTTCCCGGGTTCCAATCCGACCTGTGGCTCCTTTCCCGCATGTCATTCCCCACTCTCTCTCTCTCTCTCTCTCTCTCTCTCCCTGATTTCCAACTCTATCCACTGTCATATCACTAAAATAAAGGCATAAAAGCCCCAAAATAAACCTTTAAAAAATAATTAATTTCTAATATTTTTTTTTTTATATTTAACTAATTTCAATTGTAAATTTGTGTGTATGTATTCTTAAAAAAATGTTCCTGTATCTGTAGCTGTCTTCGTGGCACTTTGTGTTCCTGCTACACGTTCTCCCCTTAGACCACAAGCACCTCCAAACATCACAGTAATCTTCATTCGGTCATAATCCATCACTTCATCACGTAACCTTTCTACAAGACTAAATTTAATGTTTTGAGAGTGTGTGTGTGTGTGTGCGCGTGTGTGTGTGTATGTGAGAGAGAGAGAGAGGACCCTGAATCTCAGGTTTTAGTGTGTGTTGGGAGAAAAGCTGTCAGTGGAATCCCCTTTTTTTTAATAATGACTTTTTCTACAAGAAGTGACACTCCAAACGGAGCAGGGCAGCCTAATTAAATCTGACCTAATCTTGAGCAGCAGTCTGCCATGCAGCTGTGTGTGTGTGTGTGTGTATGTGTCTGCATGTGAGTTTGTCTGAGAAATACAATCAAATCTCTCCCTGACCACCTTCAGCTCTCCTAAATCCCTGCTTTTTTCCCTTCTCCTTTGAAATGAAACCTCTGGAGCAGAAGTTTTTACACTTTAAACTAAACGATTCTTAGTCCACTCTGTTTATGTTCAATGTAAAGACAGAAACAGATTTGAGTCAAACAGATGGAGGGCAAAAGCAGCCAGAGCCCCCTTTTCCTTGTTCATCTACAAAGAGCCTTCTGTGGGTCACGTGCTAATTAGCTGATAATTGTTCAGTCTGGGAAAAAAAAGGATGACATCTCTAAGGGCACGCTGACATGATGTTAACGTTAAAAAAAAAAGAGCTTCCTGCAGAAACTAACAATGAAAAGGCAAAAAAACAACTGCATTTCCTTACAAGAAAAATTCCTGACAGAGGGCAAGGAAACAAATGTAGAAAAAGAGGTGAGCAGACACACAAAGCAAACATCTTTTCCTAGTTATTTACAATCAAACACAAGCCAATTTTCACTCTGCTTCTTTTCCTCATCTCTATTCCTTCTTCTCTCTATCTCAGTGCATGACTTGGCCAGTGCAGCCAAGGCCCCGGCTCAATTGTGCAATTTCATACGTGTTTACTTTACTGGCATCTTTCTGCGAATATTTTTGCCTGAACATTTCCCCTCACATTATTCTGCATTTCCTCTACAGCGATACGCTGTCTTTAATCTTCCTTTGTAAGCCGATTCCTGGCCGCAGGATCAGAGTACAATAACCATGTCAGTTTTTTTTTTAATTTGGCCCATCATACGGTGTATTTTAGCACATGCCACAACGTTCATTTTGGAAATTGATCAGGGCTTAAAGGAAAGAAAGTAGCTCTCCGCATAAATATTTAGACAACTGTCTTCTTCAGCATGAAAAACAGCTGGAAGTAAGTGGATCATGGGCGAGGAGGAGGTGGAGGAGACGTGTGGAGTGGGTCAGCGGTTTGTGCGAAGTGTAAGAGGAGAGAGGGGACAAAAAGAGGTGAGGAGGGAGGATGTGAGTGGAGGTAATAAGGGCGCAGAGTGAGCGTGGCCAAGCTCTGCACTGGAGGGAGGAAGAGGAGGAGAAGCAAAGTGCCAGAGGAAAGGCAATTGTGGGACTTCTACGGGATCATGAGAGTAATAAAAATCACAATACGATGATTTTTCCAGAAAAGTGCAGTGCGGGGGAAATAAATCTAAAGCAGCTGCTTGTAATAAAGACTAGAAAGTGTCAAATCTCTGCCTTGTACTTTGCCCTGCTGCACTGTGGGAAAGGCGCTCAGACATGGAGATAGACAGGTGCACTGTGGACAAGACAGAACACCTACACACACAAACACACACACACACACACACACAGATTTTCCAAAGTTATTGCAGTGTTATTGGTTTCTTTTAAGGCACTTTTGTATTGTTTGACAAGAGTCAGCTTTTGGTGCAACGTCAAGAAAAGCTTGGTTATTAATATTATTTTGCTCCAGTTTTTACATTAAAACATTTGTCCAAAGTAACTATGCATACTTCAAAAGAGTGTCATGTCGGCGTTGTGCTCCGATAAGGCAACCGTTTTCAGAATAAAGCAAAGTTGGTCAGAAGCTAAGCTGGACAATGAAGCAATTGGAAATGTAAAGGCAAAAATGGCAGCTGATTTTTGTTTTGAGCACCAGGGATGTCTGCTAAGTGCTTCAGTCCTTTTGGCACACATGGTCGCATACAGTTAATGTCAAACAGACCTCCGATCAGTGTGACACAGGTGACCTCAGCCTGCTGTCACTGGTAGAAAGCTTAAAGGCATACTTTGCATTTTTATCATCAACCTAAACCCTTTTTTGGTCTACATGAGGGCCGCTGGAACTCAGCCAGGTCCTTTTTACATCTATATTGTTAGTGTTACAAAAGTTATGGGCCTGGGACGGTTGCCATAATATTATCAGATAGGACTGAAATGGTCTTAGAAATTAAATAAAAGAAAAACATCCACCCACATCTCAGATCTGGTGGTTCGTCTTATACTGCGCTTATTTATATAAGCATTAATTCATTTTCATTTCAACAATTAATGTAACCCATAAATTGTTTTGAGTGTCTCGTTTTATTACTTTCAAAACATCTTCATCTTAACCACTTTGGTGGCAATGAGAGGTTTTCTGTTTGGTGTCTCATATAAATTACATTACTGAGGGCAGATCACATAAAAAGCTCATGGGATGAGCGGCTACACCAATAATTGAAACAAGACTTTAGTAATTATTCTAATTAAAACAACCACAGAGGAAAAGAAATGCAGGCAGTTTTTTTACACATGATTTGAATTAGTCGCAAGTCCTTGCATATTAATTGACTGTGCCCTAATTTTCAAAATAATATACACATATGGAGAAAATGTTGTAATGAATTCCTCTGACTGAAAGGAAGCCAAAAAGTTTTATCCACAACATCCTGAAAGTGTAACAAAATGTCTGAACGGCTTCCTCACTGCGCAGCCCTTGAAAGCCCACAATGTCGTATCACGTTGATACTGAGCAGAGGTTTTACTCCCAAAGAGCAAAAGACGGGAAGGAAAAGAGAAGATACAGTCTGCTTGTTTTCTGAATGGAGAGTTTTAGAAGTACGAAACACTCTTTCATACTGAGACAATGGCTCGCGCACACCCTGCTGCGTTCTCCCTGCTCCTCTCCCTCCTCATTCTCCGTCTCTCTATCTGCCTCTGAGCAGAAACACACGGCACATCCTGCCCGACACGACACACCAGCCAAAAGTTCACTTCCTGCTCCTCAGTTCGTCTCCTTCACACCAAAATTATTCCCAGGACATGCATTAACAAGCCCCTCATTCACTCTAAAGGCATCGGGACACACAAACATACGGGAAAATGCTTCCCCTTTCTATAGATACCCGATCGTTCTCCCCTGTCTGGCATACGCATTAATGCAATTAAGCAAATCTCAAACAGTGCACATCCGACAGAAATGCTCTGACATTATCTTGCTCTTCCCTCCTGCACAGATTCGGTGTGACAGTGGAAACACTTTGTGTTATTTTAATGGTGTAAGCAAAGGGAAGAGGAGGAGAAGGTTTTTCATTTAAACTTGTGAATGAGAGAGGCTGAAATTCCCACGACTCACATCCGCCTACTCCTACACTTTCTACATGTTTATACATATTGTTTACTGTTAAAAACATTGTATCTCAGCTTTTCTTTTTTTTCTTGTCAGAGTGCGAAATAAAAATGGAAACATCATCCAAAACAAGCAGGCTTCCTCTGCGTTTTTTGCTTTTATCTGCAGACTCAGTCTGACTCTAACAGAGAGTTCATTGACCTCTGGAGAAGAGGTCAAACAATATGAGGCTGGTGTCATGCTAGCCCTGCAAAAAAAAAAAAAAAGCTCATCTGTCTAGGGAAGAACTGATAACACATCATGTCTTAAAGAGAAGCTTCAAAATGTTACACTTGCAACCTTAACTTGTCTGTATGTGTGTTTGAAACCAGATATTAATGCCATCCTTTTCGCTAAAGTGTGGTTCAGGAATTCACAAACAGCCAGTTTAGATGCTACTGAAATGGCTTTGCATCATGTTATAAAAATGGAGTGGGTCAGACCATCAGAAGCCTCTTTGAGGACACGCAATAGAAAAATGTATACAGCATAGTAAAAAGTTTAAAAAAAATGTTAATATCACATATTATCTCTCCCTCATGAAAGTAACACGAAATGTATAAACACATGAATAACCACAGGTTTAACACAGGACGAATGCCCTGTAAATAATGAAATTAAAAAAAGGTGTGTGTGATGAATTGTTTATAAAGGTTAAGTAAAGCTTAGCGCCCCCATGCTGGGTTCAGTCCTGAGGTAAGCACCAGTTTCACGTGCGCTGCTTTCATTTCAAATCAAACTAAAGAAAAAGGAAGTGACAGAAAACAACATGTTTGATATGATCAAATGCTACAGAGAAGAAGCCCTTAATTTACTATACTTGAAAAAAAAAAAAAAAAAAAAAAACAATCCCAAGAGTCAGGCACATGTAATTCTCTGTAATTTTTCTAAGCCTCTAAGATTCACTACGTCTATCACAGTGTATTTATGGCTTTAGTCTTCACATTCACCCACTGAGGTTGGCGTTGGCACTATAGTGGTCAGACATTTCTGATCTGAATCAACAATGAAAGTGGAAAAAAAAAAGACAAAGAGCAAGAAAAGAGCAAGAATGTTCTTTGGGAAAAAAAACAAAAAAAATGTGCCGTCTTCCCGCAACCTTTAAGTGCTCTTTTGTTTTCAAGCTGGAGGAATTGCTGGTCAGCGAACGCAGAAATATTCTTTGATATTTCTGCGTTTGCCTCCCAGCAGGGACGGAGAGGGGAGATGGAGGGAGACACTTGCTGGGCTTGAATGAGGTGTTAATAAGTGGATCAGAGGGGTAAGATGGCAGGCATGAAATGGGACATGATGCTGGCGAGCAGTGCGAATTGTCCTGGAGAAAGTGAGATTTCACAGGGATTACTGAGGCACAGCAGCTGGGGTGTGCTGCTGTTCACACGCCGGCTTCCAGGGAAGACCCACAAACCCCTTCTTATGTTCCTATCATGGGCAGATTAGCATGCTGCTATGTGTATGTGCAGAGAAAAAGGGGGGGTCTGTGTGTTCCTGCAGCACTCAATTGGCCTGTCAACAGTAGCAGGGAGGTGGGACAGCGGAGCAGAATCTGACTACTGCTGCTACACGATTAATCATCAGGCTAATGTGAATTTAGTTATTCCTCCTGACAGTAAACGACATATTTTTATGTCATTAATTCTGACCTGTCCCCTGCCTCTATGCTTGGCTTCTTCCGCTATTGTTAATACCGAAACAATTCAGAGACAACACCCTTTCTTCGATGAAGCTACACTCATAATAAGCAGGGATCAGTGTGTCATCAGTTGGGTATGTGCAATCATGTCCCAGTTCTGACATCACAGGGCTGTGCTTTCTGCTTTTTTCAATAACAACTGAAAGCCGAGGGATGTTAGTCTAAATATTAAAGGAAGCTTTAGCTCAAGTTGAAGCTGAGTTTAAGGCTCACAATACTTAGCTAACAATACTGTCACAAAAGATCTGTTAGGGAAGTGGGTAACTTTACTATATTAAGAAAATGAGACTCAGCCAAAATGCTGAAGAACTTGCTCATATTGTATTGTAATTTGTTTTCCATTGGGAAGCAGGGACATGATTGGGTGAAGTTGGAGATTGAGATACAAAAACTGTCCAGTACCCCACAAACAAAAAAAAAAAATACATAAAAATACATCATCTCATTACTTTAAAGTCCAGAAGAGTTGGCTTATTCATTTGGTAAAAGTTCCGCTCAGGTCTGGACCGAGAACCCTGAATCTTGTCCTCATGTGCTTTTTGTCTTCTTCTTTTTGTGTACACAGGTTTAGGGTCAGGTTGCAACGCTTCCTTGCAACAGTTTCTCTTTGGATTTCACCATAATACAAAAATAAATAACACAATTTCATTTTGGTTTTCAATTTGTAAAGTTTGGCTCAATGGCTGTGATTTTTTAGAAATGTTTGTATGCATACACTGTACATAAATACTGTACGTCTTTGAGTGAGAGTCCTTTGGTCACAGAAAGGCACAGAGCTCCTTTAAGAAGAAGAACTTTAAGATACATTAGATGCATTTAAGGCACTTACAGTTTACACGTGTTGGTATGCATTAGCAGACCAATTCCTTTTGGCCTGAGTCTGAGGTGCAGAGGAGATACTGTGTTGAGGTGAATGGCTTTTGAATACTGCAAAAAAAGTGTGTGCACACAGACCTATTTGGTGATTTCCATTTTTTAACCAGTCAGGTGGTCTTAGCTGGGGGAGTAGCGGTCAATGGTGCGAGCTTCAGAGAGGGCCTGTGAAGGAGGGGGGAGGGCTTGGCCAAGGATGTCCATCTTGTCGTGGGAGAGGCCCAGGTGCTCTGAGGCCAGTTTGGACAGCGGGTAGAGGCTCTCCATGGCCTTTGCATCGGCCACCAGTTGCTGCTGAGCTTGGATGAGAAGCTCATTAGCTTTCTCCTGCTTCAGGCCCAGATGCTCTGCTGCATATTTACTCAGAGGATAGATGCCCTCTGTAAAGTCCAGCTTCAGTTTCCCATCTGTCAAACCCCCGGCGCTTCCCCCACTGCTGTGCATCTTCATGTGGCTGATGAGGTTGCGCTGCTGGGCAAACTTTCCGCCGCACACCTGACATTCATAGGGCTTCTCCCCTGAGTGTATGCGCATGTGCTCCGTGAGGCGATACTGCCGGGTGAAGCGCATGCCGCAGGAGTCGCAGGCGAAGGGTTTAAGGCCCAGGTGGCTCCGCATGTGGCGTGTCATGGTGCCACGCTGCGTGAACTTCTTGCCGCAGATGCTGCAGGGGTAAGGCCGGGTCAGCCAGTGGGTCTTCTCGTGCTGGCGCAGAGTGGCGGGGTCTTTGTAGGACTTTTCGCAGGAGGAGCAGCGGTAAGGTCGCATCATCTCCATGATGCCGCCTGAACCCAAACCCTGGCTGGATTTGGTGTCCAGGTGGGACAGACTGTTCAAGTTGTTGCTGCTGTTCAGGCTCCCGTAACCATTCGTATTGCTGCTCATGTTTTTGGTGCTGGTGTTATTGATGTTCCCCATCTCCCCTCCAGAATTGCCGTACAGCTCCTCCTCTGTGTGCGTCTCCACATGTGCGTTGAGCTGCTCCGAGCTCGGGAAACCTTTGTCACAGGGGATGCAGACGTATAGATTGTCCCCGAAGCTCTCTGGCTCGTAAGGCATGTGGAACCTCCCCATCGCTCCAGGGGGGGAAGGGCGACCTTCACTGCTGCCTGTCTCCTCCGTGCCCGACCCACTCTTGTCGTCCGCTCCTTCACTGTCCTCCCCAGTTTTGTTGTGGTTATGGTGCTGGTCTCCATTTTCACCCCCTTCCTCATCATCGTCATCGTCATCTTCATCTTCAGCTGCGTATGGCTCAGGTTTCACCCAGCGATAGATGTTGCCCATGTCTCTGCCTGCCTCTCCACCGTCTGTGGGGTGGTCAGGGCTGGGGGGGCACAGGTAGCGATCTGTGCTCTGGGAGCCCGAGCGGTGCAGGTGGGGGAGGTGCGGGGCGAGAGGCTGGTTGAGATGGGGGAAAGGTGGAGGAGTTAGGGAGCTCGCCTGATCTGTGGACTCCATTTTTTCCGAGGTGAAGGCCCTCCCGTTGGTCCCCTGCATGGGGCTGTTGCGCTCACTCTGGGTTCCATCTCGCTCCTCTTCATTGTGGGTGTTTGCCAGATGGGAGGGCGTGTGCTGGGACTGGGAGTTTGGGCTTTTCTTGGAGAGATCAAGGCCAAAGTTGGGGGAGCAGTTCCTCTCTGGGTGGGCTGAACGGCCGAGCTGAGCGGCCAGAGCTGGCTGCAGGCAGGGGAACACCTGAGAGCCCTGGGTGGAGGTGGGGGCATACAGCTCCCCGGCATGGATGGCTAGTCGATGGGGAACCAGCTCCTCTAGTGGTGGTGCCCGGGATGCATGGCTGTGGCAGGACTGAATGACAGGTGTAGAAACTCTATACCTGCCCCCACCTCCTATACCCAAACTGGCAGGCCCCATCTTTGGGTAGGGCAGAAATGCAGGATTTGGGCGTGGAGGGTACTTGCCATTTCTTTTCAGCTTCTTTTTACACAAGGCCACTAAGTCAAGCAGCTGCAGGTAACTAGCTGCTGCCAACACGGCCCCTAGATTCGGTTCAGTGGGAGAGGTGGGGTCTCCCTCAGTAAGGCGGCCTGTGTAGATATAGTCCAGAATGACCCTGAAGACCCCAGGACTCACCATCTCGTGGTCGAGGTTGATGAGATTGTCGTGGACCACCAAAGATTTCAAGTAGAGGCTACTGGCAGCCAGAATGTTCTTGTGAGCTCTGAAGAGGGCGTTCTGCACCACAATGATGACATCACACAGGAAACCCTTGGTTCGCTGGCTGTTGAGCTGCAGCAGGAGATCCCTAGCATGACTTGGAACATCCATGGCATCCAGCATCGTCTTCAGTCCGCCACCTGGAACAACAGACATCTGTAAACTGTCATGCAGCAATCAGGATTTCAATGCATACGACCACAGTCTGTACCTTTCTGGACCACATGATTATTAACTTCATTATTTTAAAAAGTAATGTTTAAAAAGTTCTGATTTACACATCAAAGCACTATCAAAATATATTTGGAATATGTGTTGCCAAAAAGAAAATTAGGTTAAAGGAAAACAGAAGAGGAAACAAACCCGAAACAAATCATTTGCCTGAGGAGACATTCACGAGGATTTAATGAGATCAATAAATTATCACTTTTCTTTTTTAACCAAAAATGTTAATTGCAATATAATGCAAACCTTTTTTTAATCAAATTTGGTTGCAGTAGTTTGCTCACTAATGTGTAATTAAAGCTTTAAATATTTACAGAATCATGTTTAATTCATAGTTTCCACTTGATTGAACATGTTCAGGTTGCTGAGCTTGGGCATGGACCGTGCACATGAAGGCGCCTCAGTGAAAAGTGAACTAAAGGAGCTGAAGGTGAACGGCCGCAATGGTTTTCTCATTATCAGAAATCTACACGTCCACTTCCTCTGCAGTGTGCAAAGAGAGAGAGAGAGAGAGAGAAAAAACAAATTCAGAGAAATTCAAGAAAGTGCTGATGTATCGTTGTAGCTGCTGGCTCCCTGATAAAGTATTCCAGAGGTGGTGTGCAGACTTTTAAACAAAGCAGGAGATGAATGTTTCACCCGTGTGATGAACAGCAGGTATAAACCTGCGGGGGAAGGATACATCCAAAAAAAGATAGCTCTCTCAGCCCCTCTGTCAGCCCAGTCATATAAGGAACAGAGCGCGCACTGGATGTAAATCAGCACACAGGCATATGCACACACGCTCACACTTTCACATTCACACACACTCAAACGTCAACACTAATTGTTCCGTCAAGCTTAAAATAAACTATTTCAGCTGCATGCATGAAACACCATGTATTGTTCACGCAGTGGCATCTGAGGATAGATTAAACGTCTCAAAGTGTCCCTGAGGGCTACGTTGCACTGATGGGAAACAAGCAACAAAATATCATGTCATCTGTGTGATCATGGCCTTCCTGACATCAGCTCATTCACTTCTTGTTTATTTCATTCAGCGCAAAATGGGAAGTGTGAATCTATATTTAACACCAAAAAAAAAAACTATTTAACTAATTTTCTCTTTACTAAGGAGTTCTTAACAGTTCCAATAAAAAAGCATGCCTCTATTTTTGTCTTTTACAAAAGAAACAGGTTGTTCTTAAAGCTAAAGGTCACTCTCAGGGGGGCCAATTTTAGCAGTTTATTTTCATGCATGCATGTTCAGCATCAGGCTTAAATTCAACATCAGAAGAGAAAGTCATCACTTCTGAGGTGAAAAATTGACAGTCAGAAAAAATACTACAGTCAGCAAGTGATCATGCAGAGAACAGTCGTGCATACATAAGCAATCCTTTTAATAATCCTAAATGTCCTTTAAATGTGAGAAGGTTTTTTATTTCTATCTTAAAGGTGCTGTCCTCATTTCTAAACTTACTGCTTGCTGCCATCATGTATGCTATTTATTGCTTAATATTAGATCATAAAAATAAATCCAAAACAAATTCAATAACGTACAAATTAAAAGGTGGGTATAACAAGTTATATTCGGTTAAACTCCATCAGGTGACAGTCCCTAGTTGTCATCTTAACTGTTTCCACTTCTGGTTTCTGTCTGTCTTTGATTACTCAACGCTCAAAATGTATTGTATATTTTCAATGTCGGTCACATCAAACGTGTTTAGAAATGAGGGGTTATGGTTACTGTTATTGGAAGTGCAGAGCAAGGTGACAAGTTGTGTACTCACTCTCACACACACACACACACACACACACACCGACACGCACACACAATGTGCACGTTCGTGTGTGTCAGCGGTCTACAGCACCAGTTGTGCGACACAGATCATCTGCCTTACAAAGTTTAACACAATTAGGTCTTTATGTCCTGACTCAGAACAGACTCAGGGTGAAGTTAAGAATGTTAAATAAAAAGCTTAAATTCCCATTTTATGTATTTTTGCAAATTTAAGAAAATTATTTTGAGATACCAAAAAAAAAAAACATGCAAGCTGAAAACACATGGTGACAAAAACAGTCAAAGTGGCTGTGGGTTTCCCCTTCAACGCAATAAGGGTTTCTTTTCACTCGCTGTCTATCAAAGTATTAAGAGAAGCTGCAGTACGACTGGCCTCTTAAAATATCTGTGCTCACTGTTTGATGTACCAAAGTGACAAAAAAGTGAAAGGCCATGTTAAGACATGTTCTATAAAAGTCTTAATCTCTGCGGTGCGTTTAAGCTCACTGCATCCTGTTAGGAAGCCATCTACGATTGCAAAGATGTTTAGTCAGAAAACAAAGTCTGCTACATATCAAGTTACTGTAAACAAATTCAAAGCTTGTGCTACACTTTGTTTGCTCTGTTTGCTATGGTAAACAAGCGGATTAAATCATTTTGTTGGAGTTGAACATGCAGTACAGTCTCCTAGAAGAAAGGGTACACAAGTCCCTCTAGTTGCATGCATGTTTTCATTTGAAAGCTTTTTTTCAATGACTCTTCAAGATACTGAGGACATTAAGATATTACAGATGTATTTAATAGCAACTGCCACTTCCATTTATTTGCATTAGATTAATATTCAAAAACTAGCTTTTCTCTCTGTTTTGTCACTTTTGTGGTTTTTGGGGTGGCGCAAGAGACTAAACGTCCTACCTCTGCATGCAGCCTCAGTCATATAAACACTGCAGACATCTGCTTAAAATGTTGTGCTGACAGTTTATTTTATTTCATTTCTTTTTGTTTCCCATACTTTTGTGCCGCCTCTAATCATTTTACAGAAAGTTTGACCAACACTTTCAGTGAAAAGACACTGACAATTTTCAAGAAGATTTTCTTATTGTATATCCAAATTTATTTTGGGTCTTTTTTTGTCTCACAAGAGGGTAATACAAGCTGAATAAGCTTTACATGCAAAAAAAAAATAAAGAACTGTGAGTGTCACAAAAAGTGCACCCTGCAGTGCAGAGGAGAGGAGCACTTAGGAGAGGTGAAAAGTTGAGTTTTAGTCAGCACACATCATGGGGGAGTCAGTTTCCTGTTATACGTCTCGAGTTATTGCGCATCTAAAAATCATCACACACTTCTGACACAGCTTCTAACTTTTTTTTTACTTTTAAGAAGTGGGTACAGAATATTTCATCTGGTTTGATATTGTAAAATTCATCACTTCTTAGCATTAAATGTTGACAAAAAAAATAATTTAATATCGGGCAGGTTTTTCAACCATTTGAGAGTTACATTTAAACCAGTTCATATAGCCTACGTCTATTGTAATTTCGTCTTCTTTTCGTTGAAGATCGATACGCCCTGAATTTCTTTGAAAATGTAATTTAAAAAAATATATTCTTAAGTACCACTAGTGGTCTAAAGTTAATGGGGCTCGTTTAAAAGTTAACACCTGAGAACTTTACGTGGCGTTTTGCATGCAAAGCACTAACTTGTCTGCTGACTTTGAGTCTCTTCGACGTCCTCTCAGTCTGTTTCTCTAATCTAGTTTTACTCTGCAGCTCTTCACATACTGTACAGTAAACCGAATCACGAGTGAACGCATCTCTGTGAGCTGCAGCGGCTCATCCTTCACAGCTTCACTTCATCTCCGCAGATAGAAAGACAGAAAGAAAGAAAGAAAGAGCCCTAAATCATCCCAGAAACATCACTTTTTCAGTGTATGAGGCAGCTGTTTCTTTCTCTTTTTTAACACAGCACTCAGAATAATCTTTTCTTAACATTGAGAGGACATAAGATCCTGTTTTCCTTTTTTGTAGAGTACATTAGACAATAACATGCATTGAAAATGGTTCCTTAAAATGTTTTTTTATTTTGTCGGAGTTCGCCTGAAGTCATTGTTTTTGACTTCATCAAACACAGTGAAAGGTCTGCTTTCTATAATCCTAACGCAACATTGTGATTTGCTGCTTCCTTTTACATTTTATTACAGGATCATGAAGAAGCTTAAGTTCCCTTGTGACAGAGGTTCACGTCCCCTTTAACGTTGATGAGGTAGCCTACAATAAATAATAAATCACAACAATATTCTAAAAAAAAAAAAAAACAATAAGCACACGTAAGGTGAGATGTTTAAATAAAAGTCAGATTTTGCGGAGCAAGAAATATTTGGTTTAACTTTATTTAACCTGAAATTTTGAGACGAATTTTGAAGCGTGATGCTTCTATATTCTACATTTTGAAACATTAGAGGAATTACAGGCAATTTTACAAATCGTTTGATTGACCGTTCTACGTATTCTTAAACATTTTAAAAAAATAAGAATTTGCAATTAGCCTACACGCGAATTAAAATGAGCCTTTCGTATTAAATTAAACTGGAATGCAATCATTCACACTTCTGTATGAAAGGCAATAAAATAAGTTTTTGGCATATTTAATCATTTAGGCCTATGTTAAAAACTAAACAGCTTTCCTCTCTGACAGCACGAGCTGCTACAGTTTAAAGATTGGAGCCTGAACGTCATCCCTGCCCTGTCCTCGCGCAGCAGCGTCTCAGCTCTTACCTGCATGCCCGATGTGTTCTGCCATCCGATCTAAGTCTCCCTTAATGATCATCTCAGCAGCCTCCAGGAGTCATATCTGACGTTTCAGCTTTGAACTGCCAGCCTCCAAAAAACCATGCCAGTTTTCCGCGCGCGTCTGCCAGCTCTTTTTTTATGATTATTAATTGATATGAATTTCTTGTCGCTCCTTAGGTCCGTCCTCCCACCCACTTCCCTCCCTCTCCCTCTTTTCTGAGTATCTTTCAGCCCCTCCTCTCCCACTATTTCTCATCCCGTCCTGTAAAAAAAAAAAATAAATTACGTGCTTAGACCAGCATCAGTTTCCTCCTATTTTTTTTCTAGTAATTTCCTTAGCTATTTTTGAGTCGGAGCAATAACGCGCACCGGGATGATAATGGAGCCTCTATGCGCCTTAAGTGTTTTAGCGCCCCGTGTGATGTCAGTCTATAATAAAACTAAAAGGTAACATCGAGGGCAGGAACTTCAAGTGACCCCGACATGAACTTCTCAACACATAGTCTTAAAGAGACAGGACGCTATTGTACGCACACGTAAATGTGTTGGTTATTTATGATCAGTGAGCCCACTTAAAAAACTGTGGAAAGCAGTTTCAAGATTGGACACAACTGCTTTGACTAAGAGTTGGTAACCGTTCTTATTCTATGTTTGAAAACCTTCAAGGAATTTTACTCCACCCAAACACAAAATCATATTTCATTTTAGGTCGTCCCCGAGGCTTACATTTTCATCAAATTTAATCACAGCCCGTGTTTGCTTTTTGAATGGGGTATAGGAAATGAATGCACAAATAAATGTTGGTGTTCTGTAATTGTACGTCTTTTAAATAATTCAAATCTAATACAGTTTAATAAAGGTGTGGTACATCTCATCTCATCTCATCTCTTGCAGACCTCTCCCGAGAACATCTGTGTCTTTAATAAACTCTCTGCTGCACTACAAGAAAAGATTAGTAAAAACTGACAGGACGTTAAAATCTCTAAAACTGAACAAAGACCACCTCTCTCTCTCTCTCTCTCTCTCTCTCTCTCTCTCTCTCTCTCTCTCTCAGACACCTGTTGCAACTTTGTTTTTAAACATCACGTAGGCCTACATATAGATTGCTGACTGCATGGCTAGATAAAATGTTCTTGTATATAATAAAACATATAGGCTAATAATAAACATGCCAACCTAATTAAACATGTGATTTCACATTTCCATCCTGTATGCTATCAACTAGTAGACTATCTAACTAGTCATAAAAAACGGTTATGTGCCTACATCAAAAAGCTCTAGCCTCTGTTTTTTTTTATTCTTTGAAAAAATTGCCTCTCACTACATTAACAATCAGCATATTTCCCATCATATCAAAATGTATTCAGTTAATTGTGAACTAAAAGATCATGTTGAAATTGCCTTCTTACGACTGACAACAGAAACATTCAACTGTCTACTATATAGAGACTGTTCGCCAGATGAGCCTGAGGCCGGACATGCCCAAAGGATCCAGATGCTGAAGCCTTGTCTGCACTGAAAGCTACATCAGGAACATCCGCTCACAACAATATGACATTACAAACTTTTAAACCGGTATACACTCATTAGTGTCATAAGCAGATATGACAGAGACAAAACTCAATTCTCAGCTTGTAAGTCCTCCGCACCTCTCTGTCGTATCAGAGTCTTACCTCGGACTCATGTCTGGTGCTCTGGCCGTCTGTCTGCTCCCCTTTTCTGCATTCCCTCATTCAGAACTCCGCAGTCTCCTCCAGGTCCAGCTCTCTCCCCAAACTTCTCTTCCGCGTAATTTTCCTGTCAGTTCTCTCCGGGTTTTCTCCGTATTTCCCTTTCTTCCATATACTGATTTTTCTCACGTGTTGTTAACGAGACCATCTGACACTTCTTACTGTGTCGGGGTCCGGTCGGACCAAAACCTGCCGGCGGAGACTTTACGCGCACAGCGACACCCAATGGCGCACTCAGTCCCACTGGACTTATTACGAAGGACAAGCTGATCTGTGAGAGGGTGGAGTGGGGGGTGAAAATGAATCATGGAAGCATCATAGAAAAAAAAAAAAACGTTCAGTTACCTTTCACCAATATGATCTATGTTAACAGTCGAATTCATCATGTTTTTCAAGGAATTCAAAGTAATAAGGGCAGCTTAAAAGGTTTGTAAACCTTTATCACTTTATACTTTCACTAATAATGGGCAGTTTAGGAAGAAGTATAAAGATGTGTACTCATGTAAAAGTGCCAACAGTTTGAAAATACTCAATGCTCATGCTTTGAGTCATTCAAATATTTGTTCTTTGTTATTTTTCCCCTACTAGCAATATAAAACATGACCTTTATTATCATTGAGAATATCTGGAAGCTCTTCTCAAATGTTGCTGTTAGTAATGATGACCTCTTTTAATTACACAATGTGCTGAATAGTTTCTAAACATGTTTTTTTTTTTTTATGGGCCTATATTATGTTTATGAGTAAATGTCAGACTTGAGTTCTGATGAACGCAGTGTAGTAAGAGGTATTATATTTTCCCAGATATATTGGTGAAAAGATAAAGAATCGTCAAATCTTGAAGTAAATATGACATTTCATGGATCTTTTAGTTACTTTAATCCCCTTTTTATCTCAAGCCTGATAAAAAAAAACTGACTGCCTTTAAATGTCTTGCACTTTAAGTTTTTTTTGTGAGTCTGGAGGGGGTGGAGGGGGTAAAATAATTTTAATGTTTTTTGTCAAATGTTAAGAAAATGTCTCTGGGTCTATTGGGTATATTGTTGTTTAATGGCTTCAATGTCTGTAAGAAAAAAGGTATATTTTGATTCTTTTTCTTTTTTTACACACTGTATGATGAAGTCATTCACTTAAAAAAAAAAAACCTATGCTGACATATAGTCAATCTCCTTTATTTCGATGGCTTGTGTCAGAAAGACTTGTCTGTTATTGTTCACTCAAGTCTTTCCACAGCCACCCTGAGGTGTTTGAAAGACCGCAGATTGAAATTGATGAAAGTCATTATTTTACCATCGCTGCAATCGTTAATGGACAGTCAGCTGTGAATCAGTAAAATACTTACCAGACTGAGGCCTGTTTATGTTTGCTGCCATCACAACAGCAGCTGACAATCTCGTAAGTATGCGGGGTCTCTTCCTCTCGTAAAAGGTGCTAGGCTTTGATTGAAGTGATCCGAGACACCCTGTGAGCCATACTGGTATTGTCTCCTGCTTCCATGTTCCCTCGATGAACTACGGATAACCTCACGGACTGAGGCAGCAGACCTGTGCAGGAGAATAGATGTGCTGTATCAAGGATGTGACAGCGTGTTTCGATTCATGGTCCAAAATAGTTTTTTCCACATGAGGAAACATGTCAGGTTTGTTCTGATTAATTGCTGTTTGTGTATACACCTTGAAAACAGACTGGTGGTTTTATAAACGTCTAAAGTTATGGGTTACTGTATTTATCGGATTATAAACATCTATAGCGGCCTCTTATATTAATGGATTACACCATGACTTAAACCTGGGCTATTCAACATAAAAAGGTATTTAATGTAAAGAAGCAGATTTTGAATAGGGATGGGAATTGCAGGGCAAGTCAGGATACAATACGATAATATAATGATACAGCGATCTGTGATGATTGATATATTGCAAGTCAACTATAATGATACGTCACGATATCTGATACAAAAGGCCCCCGAACATGTTTTTGCTGCTGTCTGACATTATCACGCTTTCTTCTTCTTCTTCATCTAAGCCAATGCGAACTTCTTCTTTGGGCCAATTCAACTTCTGTTCACATTCCCCTCATTCATGTCATAAGCACCATCATGAGGGGTCAGGAAGAAGTGACACTGTGATTCAGATCAGTTCAGAGCGCTGTATTTTTGTTTATTATTTAAATATCGATATTTGGAACCAGCAATTTGATAATTATGTAAATATGCACAATCTTGAAGATGATAGCTATTCAGAGAACAAAAAAAATGAATAATATGTGAAATATGTTGGTTTTTAATTGGCCACAGCTATTGTTAACATAGCTAAAGTAAATTCATGTCAACTTTTGCTTCTATCTCACAATGCAAGGAATGATAGCTCACTTTTCTGGAAAGGACCAGACATATTGACACTTCACCATAAAGCAAAACCAACAGACGGCTAGGACAAAAAGTCAGAGTTCTGATCTGTGAAGATTGTCCTGTAACATGTTTGGGGGGTAGGAAAGAGTTTTTAAAATGTTTAATCGAATAGAAAGTAATGTTGTTTAGTTTCTGTTTTCTTACACGTCTCTGGGTACAGCTGTTGTCTTCCCAGACAGACTTTATCTCTCCAATCAATCAGCCCCCAAAGGCCTGCGCTGGACGTTCAACTTCAGCCTGTCAAAACACAATTTAACATACCGTAATCTGCAGCTCTGCAAACCTGAAACGCTGAACTCTTAATGAACTGGAAAAAAACAGCCTTTAAATGGTTGGTTGTAAGCAATGATTCAATTAAAGCTGAGAGAGCTGAGCAAACACAGCACAAACACAGTCCAGAAAGCCCATCCCAAAGAGCGTGCATGTCTACTTCCCCCAAAAGACCCACTCTCAGTGTGGAAAGAGAGCTGGAGATAAGGCCGGCTGGACAGGCGGATCCCTTAACAGTCTGCTGTCACCCTCTAAATCACACACCTTTCTCACTGTTTCTCCAAATGCAGGTTTTACATGTGACATATATCTTGCAGAAGCCTTTCTGGCTGGAGTTGGAAACACAATGAAGAGGTGTACTTTCTGAATGACTGCAGCCAACTTTTAGACATCTGTGAGCGGATATGTTGCAGGGTCACAAAGTCTCTGCGGCCCAAAGCACCTCTTTTCAATTTAAAGTTTTGAAAGAAGAATTTTGCAATCACCTTATTATTGCTCCATCTCTGCCTGCCAGAAGAGGAAAAGAGCAACGCTGGACATTAACCAGGACAGTCCAAAAGTAATCTTAACACCTTGAAACAGACCATCTGAGTGCAATGTCCCACACTTTTCTCAACTACTCACACAAGACCTTCTGCTCTCTCTTACTCCTTTCATTCTCATCAATCATCCCTCTGTCCTTTCCTTTCTTTATTTCTTTCTTTCTTTCTGTCTGGTGGACATGGCCACACATATCTCCAGATGCTTGCTGTGACCGCTCCACCATACCGGACACGCCCCCCTCCAGCTTCAGATTTCCCTCACCACCAGAAATTGAACACTAGGCTCAACATTTACACACAGACTCTCTCCTAATTCATCCTAATGAGCAGTTTTGTGACAGCTTTAGAGCAAGGCATGTCATTAGAAGGAGCAGAGCTGTTGTGAGCGTTGGGCCGCTATTCTATAGTTTGCTCCTCTGCCTAGATTATTGGGCCATCAAAATCACTTGATTTACTATACGCCTACTTTATTTTAAAATAACATTTTCAGGCAGGCAACATGCTTAAACAGGGTTTTAAGTTTCAGAATGCTAAAACTATGCCCCCCCCCCCCCCCCCCCCCCCCCCCCCCATTATGAGGATCCTTCCCTCATCAGTAGGCCTACTTACTTATCTCTAAACTTCAATCAATAGAACATTAGGAAGATTTTAAGAACATTTTTACAATACAAAAAATACAAAAGTAATAGGCTTCTAGGTTTACAATTAACTCATTAATTCTCTTATTAGGGTTTGCTGTCTGCACAATATACAGGAAGCTATAGCTAGCAGGCAATTAGCTTGGGTTAGCAAAAACACTTGAAGCAAACAGTCAAAAGCCTGGTTGTGTCAAAAGTATACATTTTCTGTGTACCTGCTTCTCTAAAGCTGACCAGATAGAACATTTTGGATGTGCTAACAGAACCAGGCAAGCTAATCAGCTAGCTCCAATTTCATATTAAGCTTACATTAAGGAGAGTTGTTGTGATCTTTTAATCCAACTCTCTAAAACACAATGAGTAAGAGGGAGACTTTGACAAATGATTAACTTTTCTAAATTAAAATAGTGTAACAGATGGGTTATTGTTCATCACATTGGTAAAGATAGGTTAAACTTAAAACTACGGCATACAGCTTTTTACAGCAACCAGTGCACAATATTAAATTCTAGTAGAAGGGACCCTTGAGCAAAGAAATAAGAACATGTCGGGGGTAATGGGCTACTATAGGCTACAACAGAAATGGTTGCCCCTTAGAGGCTAACAAAACACGTGCACCTGGTCATATTGATCATATCTATCATATCATATTGGTCAGATTTTTTCTTAAACTCGGCTAATTGAGTCTGCACCATTTTAATTGAAAATTGGTTAACAGTCTTTTCTCCAAACACTTTTGAAAAATAATGAATATTTGATTTTGTTGTACAGAGACATACATTTCTAAAACAGCTACTGAACCTAGCATCGATACTGTGCTATGTCACCTGCTGGTCAGCAATGAAAATGTCATCTTGAAGAGAGAGAGGCTGCAATAACAACACCGCTTATCACAAGCTTTTAGGTTAAAATGGCAAACTGGAGTTGTGTTTATTGGCCAACGGATTATTAATTTGATTATTTGTTCTTCTTTAAGCTCTCTGATTAGTGTCCATTATCTCCTGAGCAAGTATGTCTTCTTCAGCCCTTGCTTTAGACGCTATGTTCTACCATGTTTTCAAAACTTTATGTTCCCAGCATTCAGTTGGTTGGCACACAGAGACAAAACAGTTAAGTTGTAGGTAAGAGAACCGAAACAACCTGTTGAAAGGTGCTAAAATACTTTGTAAATGCTGAGGTACTAAAGAGTGGCAAATTCTCCATCGGTTTATTATTACATGTGAGCTGTTTTACATACAAGTAGTTACGTGATCCAAAGTGGATATGAAAAAAAAGGGGGGGTTTTGGCATCTGGTCGCAGCACAAAAATCTTGGATTACAAGAATTAAACAACAAAATCAGTGTTTACCTTGCAGCACATTGAAATAATATTTAATCAGAGCAGGTCAAGGCCAGCCCTAATTTAGTTGGTTTTGTCTTGCTAACTCTTGCCCTAGAGTGTGTGTTTACGAGTGTAAATGAGAGTGTCTCTGAATGTGTGTTTGTGTGAAGGCCAGTCCAGTGGCCGTCTGTGCAGCACATGGCTGTCCGATACATGGTCTCTGCTCCCTGGTCTCTCCTCATTAGCCTCACACAGTGCAGCCATTCCCCCTCTCCCCTCCTCTCCCTCTCTACCTTCAATTCATAGCGCACACACGGGGAAGAGCGAACCTTTTGTTTTCTGTGTCCGACCTGCATTCCAGCCCTCCTCCTCTTCCTCTTCTCCACTGACTAAATCTCTTTTCCGGCTTGATGCTGCTGAAAACCATATGGTGTGTGACATCATCAGGGCAGGAAGCAGTCGAGAGGGGAATGGTAGAGAGCTGGGGAGAGATTGGCTTGCCAGGTTTCTGTGAAGTGATGTCAGCAGAAAAGCACTCTGGGAGGCCCATTGGGGGGTTATAGCAGGTTTGAAATTGTATCAATTTTTTTCTTTAGATTGCACTCCCACCTGTATAATCAGGGGCTGAAGAAGGGTGAGAAGAAAGACCGCATGCGCCTTAAAGGTGAACAAGTCAGGTCGTGAACCGGCCGCTTAGTTTACATCCGTGTGCAGGTGCTGCTGCAGCAACAGAAATGTTGATTTCCGATTGTTCCTATAATGCTAAAAACTTCTGCAGATCATTTAACTACTTCTTCCTGGCAGTCCCAATCTGCTCACCAGGCTTTATGTCTGTCAGAACCCTCCCTCCCTCCTCCTTTTGTTCTCTGGGTGAACTCTCCAGCTTTGTTGTGCGATCCTGGTCTCCATACCATCACTAGAGACCCACTCCAGCTCTCTATCAGCACACACGAAGACACACATAAACACTCAGTTCGCCACTCACACAGTCAGCATCTTTCTCCTTCACACACAAATACACATGCACTGAAATACCCTTACTGATTAATGGCAGAGCTGGGGAGGGTGCCAGGCAAAGGAGGGGAGGCATTAGAGGAAAGGAGAGGAGAGGGGAGGAGGAGAGGCTGCTGCAGCTGTGGTTTTGGAGTCGGTCTCTGCGCCCCCTTGCTGCCCCCTCTCTCCATCTCCTCTCTGGCTCCTCCAGGGACACACGCCTTGGCCAGGCCCCAGGAACCAGGGAGTCAGGACCAGGCTAAAGGGGGAGGAAAAGGGGGGTAACAAGAGAGGGAAGGAAAGTTATCACAAAAGAAAGAGAAAAACAGAGCTGAGCTAATGTGAAAGTATTGTCAGGCAGCACCTACATAAACAGGAGTGCATGAGATGTTTCTCAAAAGTTTTCACGGGCAAAGCGGTACAAAGCATCAGATTTCCAAAAACACTTGAGCCTGTTGAAGTTTGTTTTCCTATTTGATACCGATGCTGTCATTTGGTTTTATGTTGCAACAAAATCAGTTTTCTCAGAGTTGAAAAACAGTTCGCTTAGTCAAGTACCTAAAGCTGGGCAGTTAATTCATTTTAAGCAGAATTTTAAGATAAACTTTCCAAGTCGCATTACAATCAGATAGTGATAAGTCAAATGCTCTGGGAAAACTGAGCTTGGGATGTTTGCCTGTTAAAAGTCAGTCTTTTCATTTCTAATAAATTAAATGATTGGGTGACTCACCTGCAAAAACTCTGTCCTTGCAGTGATAAAGCATTAGTAGATTCTTCAACAAGCTTAAACCTGTAGACCTGTTGCAATCACGTGCAACAAGATTACTGTGCAAAATGTACAGATCCTGCATAAAAATGAAGAATCTGTATGTAGAATTTTGGTATTGGAAGTGTTCTGGTTTTTTCATTCGTATTAAGATGGCTGTTTCCAGGAAATCAATCTGTGTGGAGAACATAAGGGGGTGAAACGCAACATTCCTTAATGCAATCTCAGAACACTCCAGCAGTAATCCATCTTTATTTACAGTCACTGGCCCCAACACTAACTCCAATCTTGCTTCTCAAGATGCTAGTCGGTCTGTGAAGAAAGGTAAGGCATGGAAGAGGAAGTTTTGGCTGGAAGTTCTTAACACAACACTGACCATTTCAGATGCTCTAAAAAGTTTTTTTTAATTCTACCAGCGGCAGCATGCATCATCATGATCAGACAATAGCTGATGGGTTCCAAGATTGGCTAGAGACTAAATCAATGAAATGAGTTCTTCCCCCAAAGCACTCTCTTCGGGATTGTCCTGCACTGTACTGTCAGTGAGGCAGAGCCTGTTTATTTATTTGTTTTTGTTGGAGAGGCATTTTAGCAGTTGGATACTTACAAAAATAGTTAACTCTAGCAGGTTCCTTCAAAGTTGCTGACCCCGTTTTTTAACTCCTAATTTTGTGATGTTTTGTTATGTATTCTATAGTAAAACTTTTTACATGCAACGCAATACACAAAAAAAAATAACTTATCACGCTCTTACAAACCCCAAATAGCAGAGACATGTGGCCCAGCTTTGGCATCGAGCTGGCATTCATTCGGCACATGTGAACGGAACATGGCTCACGTGTGACATAATCTTTAATGCGACAAACCAGATATGGGCCACTTGTTTAGTGCAGTATTTGACCCAGATGTTAAATTAGAACTTTGGGCCACACATGTACGGCCAGGCTTGAACCGCTGCTAAAATGTAATTGAAGATGTTTTTGAGTGAGGTGACAATAGTTTCATGCAGTCAGCTGTTAGCAAGATGGGTTTAATGTTTGTAAGCTAACAATACCAATAAATGTTCCATCACATGGATAACTTGACTTCTTATCCAAAGTCCCTTTGGATAGGTCTAACACAAATCAAACACCCTTAAAAAGAAACGAGAGACACCTGGTAGGCTGCAACTTCTCCAGAGGGGAGTGTTTAACCTCTATCAGATCAGTTCTACCTCTGGAACCTAATGGAAAGTCGTAGCAGAAGTTTAGATGTGTGTATATGTGCATTTTAATACTGCCTCCTACAAGCAAGGAAAGTAAAAACTTTGAAAAATGTTAACAGTCCAGCCACCTGCATGCTGTTGGTTTAAGACCTGCTGGGGTTTTTTGTAGCTTCTGTTGTTTGATGTTTTACTTTCGAGATGTTTGCCAAATTTTACTTTCTTACTCTTCTTGTACAGACGACCTACAATTCAACACTCAGTGTTTGTAGATAGCACACGTGTTCAAATAGCAGAGGCTTAAACTTCTTCTGCCTGGAAGTGGTGATGTTGTTGTAAGTTGTTTGGCTCTGACAGTTGCATCTGCATGGTTGTCAATTTTTTTTCAACCCCCTTTCAGTCTCAAGTGGAAAAAATGACATCAGGTTTTCTTTTAAAGAAGGATTTGTGAGTCTGACTGAAATAATAGTGACACAGAAAGACAATCTGGTCATCTGAAGACAGATTTTGCAAAATGATGTTTCTAAAGATGCTCTTTAAATGTAAGACATGTGATTACAAGCAGTTTTTGCTTTCTCAAATCTGTTTGTATGCAGATGTTTTGAGCACCTCTCGGCTCCGTCTGCAATCATACACTCGCTGCACTCAAAGCAGCAGGTAGCTAATTGCTGCGATTAATTGTTCCAAAATCAGTCTGCTGCAGTTGTACCAAGCATCACATGAGAAAGGAAGTGTTGCCTGAGGAAAACAAGGAAAGTTAAGGATTTTGTGTTTCCCAGTCTTTCAATCTGTACGTTTGCAACAGCCAGCCCTGGTAACTTTACTCCACAATCGTATGTGTCTTCCTGGAAAAAAATGATGAGGATGGAGAGTGAAATGGCAGAATTTATAGATTACTGGGTGAATGAAGCAAAGATAAGAGACAGTAGATGGAACCTTTTGCTGTACACGTGGCTGACTTGATTCTCTCTGCTGATCTTGTCAAAAGCTTTTGTAATAAATTTAACATTAATGTTCACAGAGAAGGAAAATGTACCTCTGTGCACATTAATTGATTTATCTGTTATGCTATTTTATTCAACTTTGCAGGACGTTTAGCTCTCCTATGTGTGCTTGAACCCAACGTGTGATCTGCTCACCCCCGCTGCCCTGCACTCCTGGGTAAGTGTATATTTGAGGCCTATTCTTTCTCTCTGCTCTCCCCCCTTTACTCTCAGTGTTTTATGGGCTGTGTGCTGCGGTGCTGTGACCTCCCTCTCACCCCGGTGCCACCCAGCCGGTGCAGGATTCAGGCGCGCACAGCTCCTGCCAAAAACCCATAGCGCCACATCTGCAATCCATAAACGCCAGCCACTCTCGCTCTCCTGCTCCCTCGCCCACACCGCCTCTGACTCTCACACTCCTCCATTTCACTCTCTCACTCTCACTAACTTTTTTATAATAATATCCAAATTCTATGCATGCCACTTTTTTTTTTTGCATTCCTCTGATTGCTTCCTCCCACCACTTCTGGTTTTATTCATGCTGAACATCAACCAGATCTCCCCTTATCTCTCACTCCCCCCTTGTTCTCCTCCTTCTGTCTCTCCATCCAAATCCAATGGAAAAAATCCCTCACCCATTATATCTTCAGTGGGAGCCAGCTTAGTGTGGTGGCAGACAACCGGGGAACCACAAGACATTCCTGATCCAAACAGCACTAAGTCACCAGTGTTCACGTCCTGTGACGCTGCCAAACACACACTTCACTTATGGGCTGGATGCAGCTTCACCACGTCGCAGTTGGAGTCCCCAAACTGCTCAATGTTTATCTGTATCAAATTGATAGTGTCAGGGAAAAATGTATCCACACTCAGAGCCATCTCTGTACATGTGTTACTTTAAGCATTCTCCATCAAGGGGGTATTGAATTCCCCCTCCCCTCACCATGAACTGTTGGCCAGCAAAGCACACACACATCCCTCCCCTCAGCTTTAACAAGATGTGTTCAACACATCACTGTAACTGTGCCCTTGACTTTATACATGTACCCAAAAAAAAAAGTATGAAAGAAGGAAATAAATTGAGTGTTACCACAAAACTGTCCAGAGCTCCCAGCTTGCCCCCCCATGGGCAATAAAGACATTAGTCTTTTTCAATTGTACCATCTTTTTTTTTCTTCAGTTCTTTCCACTGTAATCAAATAAAAATGCACAGAGTGAACTTTTGATCCCCTCTGTTACTTGGATCATGTTCTTCTCTCCATCCCAGAGTTTCACCTTCTGCTTTCCCAGACATTGGCATGCCTTCGCGCTGCAGTCCCACTACAGCCTGAGGATGAATCATGTTGCTGCAAGCATGCAAGAGCACAGTTATATGATAAATATTGCAATTCAGAAATCGAGTGTTTTCCCAAGCAAGGATGGGGCGTAAAAGAACGCAGACCAGCAGAACATTTTCGCTTTAGTCGAGGCTGCGAATGAAGGGAGTGAGTGTTGACTGGAGCTAAAGAGGAGGCTGCAGGTTAGGGCAAGACCACCACAGAGGGGTGTATGGTGTTTCACAGTCTGTGTACTGCTGGTAATGAGCAAAATACTACAACTAATTCTACATACGTGTCAGTGATTAAAAGTACAGGGAAGTGAAGATCATGTGTATGTATGCAACAATTGATTTTTAACTTTAGTTTGCTCTCTTGCCCTCACACTGATATGTTGATGCCATCCAGTCATCGATGTTGATACCATGGAACTTAAAATAGCTTGAGTGGGTCAAGAAGTCTTGCTCTTTGTGTTGTTTCAGACTGTATTTACTTCAGTATGAGAATTTTGATTAAAAAAGTTTCGGTCACCTCATCTTAATTAAATTAACCTCACAGCTGCTTCATATCAAAAGCTTTGAAGGCACAAGTCATTTGTTATGATAAATCATGGAGAAGAATTTAACTAAAAAGAGTAAGTTGGGAGTTTTTGTGTGATTCAGGTTCCCCGATATCCAAAAGATCATCGACATGTTTACATGTCTGCAGGTTTTGAGCCATCTGTCTGTGAGCGACTTCAAAGCGTTGTCAGTGTAGACTGTTCCATGACTAACGGAAAAGCCATCATCGATTGCCTGTTACTATAGTAACAACTGTAATTATTTCTGTAACCTCAAAGCAGTCAACACATTTGCAACTATTCCTTCAACAGTAACCACCTAAGATATTTTCAACCTACTCAATCAAAGCCAGAGTTGATGTACAAAGTAGTGAGAAAGCTTCTGGAATACTTAATCATTACTGCCATCTAGTGGGTGAAAAAGAATCTGCAATGGTGACATGGTAAAATGTAAAGGATTACTCTGGATCAACAACCAATAAACAGGAAATACTTTTGATCACAATTGTTTTTATTAGTAAGTCTAACACTTTTTTTGACATTGTCATGCGATCACACTGATTTAAAGTTTGAACTGTGGTTCAGTTCTTGCATGTTTATTGCATTTTAAGAGTAGTTACTCTTTCCTACTCCATGTCCAAGTCGTCCATCTCCACGGTGAACTCGCTCTTCACCCATGGTAATGGCAAAGGTACGTAGGGGTCATATGTCCAGCGAGGATACACCCTCTTGTACAAATTCATCATGATTGTGTCTTGAGAGCGCAGCTGGTTATCAAATACACACTTCATGTGACCGTGTGTTCCTGAAAAATGAAACATGACAGTCAGATGTTGAAGGACACAACAGATGTCGCTTACAGCTGACCAAAGTAAGTTTAAAATGTCGTCACCTAAAGCCTCCTTGATGTGGCCTCTCCGACCCCACTTTGTTCTCAGCTCCACTGGCTTGAACCACATGATGTCATCTGTCATAGGAAGGAAAAAAAAAGAAGAACAGTCAACCATGAAGGTGAATGCCACAAGTTAACTGTTACATAATATGATGTAGTAATAAGAGAAGTGTAAGAACATCATTTTACCCCTGTTAAAGAACATGTAACGGGAAACCGCAGAGCGCCGGTTAATTTTGAACGGGTGTCCACTCAGTACTATCCTCTTCAGCACGACACGCTGAGGGTCACAGCTGAGCAGACTGCCTGTAGCCACCAGGTCCTGGATGCCTAGAAAGCCAAAGTAAAAAGAACACAATTAGCTTAAGTGGATAACTGAATAAAACAGAATAGAGGGCCAAAAGTTCAAAATCAAGAGAGCCGAGCGATAATTAAATCTACTTATTTTTATCTCACCATCATTCCTTTGTTTGAAGAGCAGGATTCCTGCCGGCGGGAAGACGATGGGAGCGTACACCGACACCACGGTGGGGGAATCTTGCCTGAGGAAGCGCTCCATCTTGTGTTTGTCAGCTGGAGAAGAGCCCAGCCAAGTTCAAACACTCAAAAAAGCATTTATTACTGCAAATCTAGCAGCCAGAATTGGCCTCAGGTCACTTGCGTCTACAATCATTCAGCTGCATATCCATAATGTTATTGACCCACAGCCTTCTATGTGACTGTATGCTGCTTCTATAATATATCAAATATATCTTCAAAGTCATGCAGTGGCAATAGTTGGTTGTTGCTTGTCTGTTATCAAGATGGCTTCATGCATCAAGTCCTTTGAAATGAATACATTTGTGTGCAAAACTTTTATAAATGTTTGTGTGTTTGAAATATGATTGTTTCTTTAAAGGGGTTCAGGTGGACATAGGGGTCTGCTTAGGAGAATCTTGCTTGATTTTTTTTTACCTGAGGTGTGCTGAGAGAAGATGGGAGATGCCCTGAACCTCCGAAACCCACAGTGGAACACCAGCTCCTCTTTAGATTTGATCGGCTCTGTATTGCTCGGGTGTCTCCTCACCAAGAGATGCATCACTGACATCTGTGCATAGCGGAAGGAATAAAGACGTCATGACAGTGAAAAACACTATTTCTATATTTTCTCACATGGCTCCGGTTCATTGAAAAATTCAGAAAGTGTAATAAAAAAAATTTTTTTTAAAAAAGCATTTAGCATACCTTCTGTTCATGGGGCAACAGAGACACCAACATCAGAGGTCGGCCTGACTGGATGCTCTCCATCACAGAAGAAGGCACATCAATGATGTGCAGCGTCACATACCAGCCCACCTGAGAGGGAGAGGACGGCAGAGTCAGAGAAGCCACAAATGTATAAAGAGCAAATACAAAGCCCTTTTAAAAAATGTATTTCTTTTTTCTTTTTTCTTTTTTTACCATGGCACCCTCTTCTTCAGCTGCTGCCTCGGCCAAAATGCGGTGACGAGTGCGCTCAAAGCTCTGGAACTGGAAGATGCGAGAGTAGTTGAGAGGCAAGTTCTCCATGCGGTCCCACGGCGAGGAGCGGAAACTTTTCAGGCCTCTATAGCGCTGAAATCTGGAGCAAAAGGACAGCAAGGGAATAAAGTAAGTAAATGATCTGAGGATTTCTAGCTTTGGTCTTCATTCAAAATGATCGCAGATGTCTCCTCTATCCAACATAAGGAAGCAGAACCGACCTTATTCTAGCTGCAACATCAAGGGGAGTGTCCACCTCATCGGGAAACATTTCATTGGCTCGAGCCTCGCGGTAGCGTTTAAGGCCTTCTACCTCGGCAGCTTCATCAATGTGTTCATCGTAGCGCTGATCGGCCCCAGTTCGCTCTGTGGAGCAGACCTCTTCCTCCTCCTCCTCATCCTCTTCATCTTGTTCATCTTCAGAGCCTGATCCTGCATCCTGAGCAGAGGGGACACAGTACAGTTTGATTTTAATTGCAGTCGCACTGAGCCCTGTTGGTATTAGCATCCTAAACAGAAAAATGTAAGTGACTCAAAATAAGTAAACAAGTGGCTAAATGAGAAGTTGGTGGTCCACAATCCATTTGTGACAAGCTGAGAATAATTGTGTTAACCTGTTTGGAGAGATCAAACTGATGTGTGGTATAAGCTTCATTTAGTTTCTACAGTGTCGGTTTTGTAAGGTATCAGAATGAACACGTAGCGTTCTGGGATAGTTACCCTCTCTTTACCCTGCAACTTGTCTATTACTTTTAAAAAAGCCCAAAACAATACCTAAACATATTACACACAAAAAGGTTTTCCTTAAGATAGCATGGTCGCAACTTCTAAGCCACAAGAGGAGGTATTTCCTCAACAACCTGCAGTGGAAAAAAAGACATCGCACAACATCCAGTTGTTAAAATATCTGTCTATAAAGATGGCTGGATTACATTTGAGGGGAGACTGTACCCCCCTCCCCCACAAACCCTCTATCCTCTTGTAAGACAGCTACACTGTATATATCTCATCATGTAAGAAACGCTAACACCTTGATTCAAATGCACAGGAACATCATTTTTGGAAATATTGTGAACTGACCCTTTTAATTTACCGGGAACAGTAGTGGATTCCTCTGTTCACACTGTTATCTAACACCACTAAAGATGTCTGAGATCAGCCTGTCTGCTCAGATATGAAGAGGTGTCTCTTCTCTTGCTGTTCTCTATTCATTATTCCGTTTGCTCCAATATTCCAGAGTAATTAAACATCACACAGAGAGCTTCTTGCCTTCACATTTTCCAAATTGTTGTAGTCTGAGAGATTGTAAAGAGATGTAATGTTATTGTACTAGAACATTAGGTAAGATTTTACCAGTGACAACATTTTTTTTTTTTTTATAGAAGACTTCAACTGTGTGTTACAGCACCTCTGTCTGTGTGCATGTGACGGGGAGTTTCCACAACTCAGAAGAATGGGAATCCCTGGTTCGACATATTTTCACATTTTTCCACACTCATTGTGTCTACAAAGAAGTCCTATGTTTCTGAACATTCAGCCTTAGGATTTCTAAAGAATCCACTTCCATGGAAAATATTTTTAACTGAAGAAATGAATCATCAAAGACAACATATTTTACAGTCCTCAAACTCCTAAAACTTGATCGCAGACAAAGCCAGACGCATGGGAGGAAGCACCCAGCAGGGGGTTGATTCACAACCTTTCCAACATCCTTGCTGCAATAATAATAATCATTATCATTTGAAGTGCCCTTTTCTCTATTGTTACCCTGTCCTAGATACATACTCCTGAGACATCAAACACATGCTAATAACAATCCCCGATCGTAATGAACCCATTGCATAAGGAAGAGTTTCCTCGACCTCTTTTCATGCAGAGCTGGAAATAAATAAATTGTTCAACCCCTCCCTCCGTCCAGACAGGAAGTTCTGTTCACAGGAAAGGAAGACAGGAGGCTTCTCTCGGGACTCCAAACACTATTGTTGTGGTGCGCAGCCTGGCACTGCAGACGCTGAGAACACAAACAGTGACGAGGAGCACCCATCGAGGGTCACGTATGCAAGGCTGCAGCCCACCGGAACCACAAACTCATCTTCTCCAAAAAGGTTACTGTCCTCGATATCCTCTCTAAAACTACACTGTTTGACTCAAGCTACACGGTTGTTATGACAACAAGAGGAAGCTGAGCAGACTAATCCTGAAGGTGGCTTCAGGCTGAACTTGGACTGAAACAATTCATTCAATAATAGTTTATTACAATCTCAAAACAAATCGACATGTAAGAAATGTTTTTGAGAAATGTATTAGATTACATTTGACAAGCGTTTTCTCTTTTCTCTTTAAGTTGTATTACTATTAACTAGAGCACAAACGTTTATTCGACCAGCCGATAATGTCAGCCGATATTAGCGTATCCAGTGACTATCAGTACGGGCTAATTGTATCGCAGATATGTGCTGATAACGCTAGAATTTTTCATCCGTCAAATAGCATTTCATTTAAGTTTAACTGTATTACACTAGCAGTTCTCTTTCCCCAGCACAGTGCGCTATATGGATAACAACGAGCATCATCACTTTCCAAAGTGTCAAGCGGTGATGCCTGTACATGCACAGTTACTTTCCAGTTGAGTGACCATCTTGTTTTCATTATACTGCATGTCGTTTCCACAAGTGTTGGATAACTGCATTTGATGGACCAACGCAATAAATGTGTTTATCTTTATCCGTCTCTACAGATCAAACATAGATCTAAGATTAGAAAGATATCAGCCAATATATTGCTATCAATTTTTTTTCCTTCCCAATATCAATATCGGTATTGGTCGGGCTAAGTATTAACTAAGTGCAATTTTTTAGAAAATCTACAATGTGAAAATAACGGCTCTGGATGTGCAAACTTGCAGAACTTTCACAATACATTCATGGATTGCACAATTAACTCACAAATCTTAAGTTAGTCAATGAGGTCGTAGGAGAGTTTTTGTAGCCCAAGTTTGTTCACTACTAAATTCATTTAAGCATGTTTATCTCTCTCACAGACAAATGCATTTAAATAGGTAATACTCATTTTATCCTCTATTTACATTCATCTGTATTGAAATGCTAGCTTTTTAATGCTAAACATATGTAGCTCACTGCATGCCACCTAGTGTTACTCTGATTATTGTGGGTTTTTTTTTTTTTAAATGCCTCTTCAATTAATTTCACATTCAATCTGATCCCACTTGTGATTTAGCTGTTGCCTCGACCAAGAACTCTCAAACACCATCTTTCATTAGTAGATTCAATTATTAGTTGCACCTTTGGCTTAAAGGTTCAGACGCAGCTCTCGTAAACCTTAAGTCTCTGACATCTTTGTCCAATTCGCTGAAATTTTTTCAATTCGCAACTTTTCTGTGATAAAGAGTTAAATGCCAAAAAAAAAAATACTTAAGGCGTGTACCTGAGAGTTATTCTCTTCATCGTCTCCATCCATGGCCTCGTCCAACATGTCGTCATTGTCATCGTCATCTTCACTGCTTTCCTCGTCCAGCTCCCCATTCTCCTCCTCGTCCTCATCGACGATCCACGCCGCCTGGTAGTCTGATGTTCCTTTAGGGACCCTCATTACACGTTTGTTCTTCCTGACCTCTAAATATCAGAAAGAGACATTTAGAGTCGTTACTATTGTGAAAGATTATTGTAAGCACACTAAACAGAGCTACACATGTTTAATCCACTGATTGAGTCGACGGTAAATACTCCCACAGGAATCTTTTTTTGTTCATTGTTTTACATCATGATTACTTCAGAAGACAAAATACTAAACTTGAAATCAAATCCATTTCCATTGGACCTTTCTAACACAAATTATTGTGCCCATTTTTAAAGTTTGTCTCATCCCAGTAAGTAGTGATGCATGATCCTGCACCTTCAGCTTCCAGCAGCTCTGTTTCCGTCGGCCACGTCTGCTCTCCGTCCATGGGGTCAACCTCAGCCTCCATCTGCAGACTCTCCCTGCGGGATGGATCAGCTTTCATAAGAACCCTCACTGGGGCTTCATCTTCAACTCCATCCTGTGAGCAACAGAGATAATGGAGTAAATATTAAGTCTAAACCGACAACCCGGGGGTTAAAAACAGTCAACTGGCCTGCTCAGATACAATACCCTTTCTATTATTTTTTTTACTCCTAGCCCACATACGAACAATTGCATCTAAAATCTAAAAAGACATTACATTATTTTTACTGAATTGCTTTTCCCCAAAATTTGTAGTCAGAAACCTGTTCCATGAATTTATCTACAATTTCAATATCTGATATTGAAACGTTTATCTTGCTTGCTTAAAAAAAATGTATCATTGTAATCAATAATGCCTCAATTATTTTCTGTCACTGTTACATAATTCATAAGTGAACTGTGTAAATAAACGATATTTTAACATTTATGTACCGGTATACAAGTTTATACACCATGTCGTGAAACAAAGGAGAAAACAAGGACCTCCATCTTGTTGAATTTTAAACAATGTCATAAATAAAATGTTAGCAATAAGTCTGAAAAATAAAAAAACACCCACCAGCATGTCAACTTCTCCCTCCTTGCCAGGCTTTGCTGGTCTGGCTGCTGTTAAATGTAAGGGAAGCGGGTCTGATGGAGCATCGACCTGACTGAGCTGAAAGTCTCCGTGTCCACTGATGTGCACTAATCTGTCGACCCTCAGAGGTCGGCCCCGGACATATCCAGAGACACAGAGGGTTCCAAGGCCGGTGGGTCCTCCGCCCGTCCCGTCAGCGGGGCTGTTGGGCGTAAAAGTGACATGCTGAGCCAGAAGATGTGAACGCCTCGAGCGGAAACCCAGCTTTCTCTGTCTCTGCGTGCCCAGGTGTCTGAGAAGTAGAGTGGCATCCTGCTCTGAATCCAGAGGGAAGAGGCGAGTGTCGGGAAACCGGATCTCTGTGATCTTTGACAGAGCTCGCCTGGACTCGACCCTCTTCTTCACAGGGAGGTCAGACACACCCTGACACACCAGCGCTGCATGGGGTTGAAGAGACGGAGGCTTAGAAAATACACACCAAGGGAATCAAGAAAACCTGAAGATGTTTTTTCAAGACACTGTAAATCGGGGGTGGGCAACTGGCGGCCCGGGGGCCACATGCGGCCCCCATCAACCCTCAACATGGCCCTCAGGTCATCAATTATTTGGAAACATGAAGAAAACATGACAAAATCTGCCATGAAATCATGAAAACCAGAAATGTGTCCATAATAATATTTGATCACTGGTATATGTTGAGTTAAATTGGAGACATAATCGACTGTAATCGTTTTTGTATCCTACAATTTGGCCCTCTGGCAGTGAGAATCAAATGAATGTGGCCCTTGCTGTGAACAAAGTTGCCCATCCCTGCTGTAAATCCATGTGTCAATTCAGGAGTCTTAAAGTTTCAACATTATAGGAAGAATGAGTCATGGCTGTCTACAATGAGTGTGACACCCGAGTCCCGCTGTCTGTGATGCTTTCCGAGACATATCTATAGCATGTTTACATCGCTGGGACGGCAGGCAGGCTCATCCCCTTGCGTATTAAAAGTTGTTTAATTGAGGGACTAGAGAAAAGAATAACAACATATTGTACTCACTGATTATTGTGTATTATGTCACATATGCGTTTCTAGATCACGGTCATTTCGTGTAACTTTACATGCAGTGTGAAGATACGAGCACAATAAAGATCGCTAGCATTAGCATGCCAACACAACAATGCAGCTCGAGTCGTTTTTGGTTTCATGCTGGTGCTCAAGGGCGACATCTGCTGGATCAAAGAAATTGCACATTCTTCCTTTAAGTTCAAGTTCTACCCACCATGGCTGGGGAGGCCCTGGGCAAAGAGACAGGACAGACAGTGGTCTCCATAGCTGTCCCAACCTTCAGTGGAGTCCAGCACAAACACAAGGCTATCTGCGATCTTGGCCACATCCAGCAGGGAGTGCATGTCAGCTGTTTGAAGGAACCACAAAAAAAAAAAAACTTCAGAATGGGACAATTATGCTCATCACAAAGACATAACGTAGTACTTTATTATGCTCATCACAAAGACATAACGTAGTACTTTATCGAAGGGCTTTCTAAATCTTGCTTAATAACGAGGGTCTGCATTACTGTCTTTGATATAAATAAATTCTAAGAAACCCAAAATGTGTATTCCGGGTAAACCCTACTTCTTTTACAGGATTTAAAAAATCTGGCAGGAGACATTTGTATGTTTTTTAGGCATATGTCATTTTGTATGTATATTTGAAAATACATCAATTAAACAGGTTTAAGTCATATCACTATTCAAGTAGGATTCAAGTGCATTTCCAAACGGTTCCATATCACTCAGTCCTTACCTGTGCTTTGGCTGAGAAAGTGGAATCTTTGTTTAAACCGGGGTAAAATCATCCCAAAACTGTCACTGATGCCACTGATGCAGCGCTCCTGATGTACCACGCCCCCAGCGCCCTCCCCTCGCAGCAGTTTGGTGACAACAGCAGCATCGACGGCAGCGTGGAGGGACAGCACAACGACCAAATGAGGAGGACCATCCCTGCTGCCAAGACGTCGCTTTTCTGTCAGGACCTTAAGATGAGATGAGAGACATTGAAACGCTTCAGGATTCAGAGAGAGAGAGAGAGAGAAAAAAAGAACGAGAACACTTTTCTTCATGTGAAATCAGAAATTACCATGTCTTTCTTATTCCTGCGGAGCTGGTTGGCCTTGTGCCTTCTGTCCATCTTCTTGTGCTCCTTCCTTTGTTTTTTGGTGAGGGCGGTTACAGACACTCTCCCTGAGAGACAGGCAGAAACAGTGATTTATTTTTCAAGTCGTTACTCAAACACAGAACTTACGGCTTGCTAAGAAAATCTGACTGCATTTTGACTGTATGAAATCTAACAACTGAAGAATGTTCAACTCTTCACAGAACTAATAGTGTAGTGTTCAAATTAGTGCAAAAATGTATGTCCACTATCCTGCTTTAAGGGTGATCATTGGACACCTTTTAAAAGTATGGTGTCATTTAATAGAATAACTTTTGTTCACATGTGATTTGTTACAAAGTGTTGCTGCAAACACAAACCTCACTACTTAGAAACCGCCTGTTACCAAAAATATTTTAATTCGCCTTCTGGTGTCCTGCGGCGACACGTAAACACAGGTGATGATTTGCATGCATTATGTTTGTGGAAATCACTGCACTCTCTTCTTAAAAAGTAACACACCTGTAATTCAACCTTTGAATGAATACAAGGTGTGAACACGTCCTTAAATACAACGAAACTATAGGCTGTCAAGGAATCTGTAGTAAATATGGCTTCCTGTTGGCCATTGAAGTTATTATTGATGACTACAATATATTTGCTGTTGTGGCTGTAACATAAATTGCTTTACTGCGTTGATTCCAAGATAGTTTCTATTCAATTGATAAATGAGACCATGATTTGCATTATCATTGATATAATGGATTGGAAATGCAGCATATATCTATAGATTAATGCCAAAATGTTTCTATTGGTTACATTTAAACACAGCAACAATGATTTGCACTAGAGAATGTTATTTTAACAAAGATAATACAACTGATCAAGCTTTAACTTTTTATGATAATCTATATTTTCAAGCGCTGTTTCAATTGTTGGCTGACAATAAACTCGATCGGAATATTATGGTATGACAAGTACGTTTTCTATCCTGAGGCGGACCAGACTTATTAGTCAGAGATTTAAATGGTGTTGGAAAACCAGGAGAAGGATCAATCGTTCATTATCGATGTCTTCACAACATGTGTAAGAACACCTCTGCATGCTAACGCCACTAATGACCGACAACTAAAGACATACCTTCATTTGCCCGAAAATTCAACACGTGTGTTTGCAGGGCCGTCACCAACACCACAAGCTCACACAACACATCTAACATCGACGCTTCATAATTAATACAATTCTTACCTTTGTTTTCCCTCTCAATTTCACCTTTCGTCCGGTGCTTGCCATGTTTGTGGCCTTTGTTTTTCTGTTTAAATATGCCGGGTCTGTGTCCCTGTTGTTTTTCCCCATTCGCAGCCATTTTCACCATGTGGGAAAATCGGGCGATAGACTTCCGCACTCACTATGTGACGTCACCAAAGAGGCGCGTCCTCAAACTTTTCGGAGAGTTTCTTCTTCAAAATAAAAGCCAAGGTATAAGGCATTAGGGCATATTAGCCTATATTGTGCGTTATGCGATGGATTGCAGCATTCATTTGCTCTACTTACAAAATAGAGCCACTGTACATATTTGTATATCTACATCAAAAACCACATGTACTATTGTTTTGTCAATAAAGACAACTGCATGAAAATGTGAATAAAATAGCATTGCACAAAATATGTACACTTTTAATGTTTTAAACACACAGCAATGTAGCTCTAATTAGACAGTTAAGAACAAATGTTATGGTCATTTTACTCTCACACAAACTGAAATTTAAAAAAAGTTAGACAAAATAGCACAATCACTTAAACATTAAAGCTATGAAAAACGAAAAATTACTAAATATATGCCTATCAATGAAAATATATACAGATTCAATCTAAGCTTTCATCAAATAAAAAGTCATCTTCTTTCCAGTTATTTGGTTTTGGAGTATAGGGATAGGAGGGCAAAGAAAGAGATGTAGGTATAAGGGAATAACATTATGCATTGGCTACCCAAGTAAACGAGCTCTGACACCTAAGAGTTTCTGTTCTATTTATTAAAACAAAGGTTACATTTATTTATGCTTCAAGTGTAAAAACATGTTTCTGTTGCTTAACATGAATGACCACCATTTAATATAAGCTTCATAACATGTATTTTTCTGTAAAACAATAAATAGGTTGTGTTTAATTCAATTTTTGGATTTTTAAACTAGGGGTACACTATTTGGTTTACAGTTAAAGTCTTGTATTGACTGCTTTCAACAATGACATTAACAAGGGTCCATGTAGCCAAATTTACTATTGCTACCTCATGGATCTTCTCTCTTCTGCATCAAGTTGTGCAACACATGCAGCAATTGGTCACATGTGGCACCCTCTGAAGAGGAAGCATGTCAGTAACACAGCCTCCTTCACCATGGTCCAAAAGCCCTCTCACAGTCAACTTGAGTAGAGTTTTCCATTTGTTGCCTTTGTAAAAGGTCTTATCATGCAGATAGCAACTGTCAGAGAGAGGGAGAGAGTTTGAACATGGATGAGAAGCTATAGGGGTCTCTTTAGCTGTTACATCATGCACAAACCTATCAAATGTAAATAGAGCATTGGTAAACAATAGCTGACTATATTTTGCTGCCTGAGGGGAGAAATGCATACTCTTGGTCTACTGATGAAAGATTCTTAAGGTATGATGTAAGTACCATGCAAGCAGCAACCCCTGGAAATCCAGTATTTGAAGAAGTGAGTATTTATGTTTCCCATTATCGTTAACTATACAAAAAATTAAAAAGCAAAATATAATATTTTCCTTTCTTAAAATACATTGCTTTAAGCTATGTAATGTGTTTTTAATGTGCCAATTTAACGATAACAAAGCATTAATGTGTGTTTGAATTCCTCAGTAGTAGGCCTACAGTGGAAAACCTTGAGATGCGTTCTTCATTTGGACTTTTGGTAACCAGCCTGCAGAGGAACCCCAGGGGAAGGCATACACTGTTTCAGTGTACTGCTGGATAAGGGACCATTCAAGTATTATCTTGTAAATGTGTCTCAGGGTTTTGAAATTTGTTCTTTAAGGGCAGGGCATCAAAATGTACTAACAGACATCTTTGCTGAGGAAGAGTAGAAAAACTGATGTCTACAGCAGAGTCAATTGCTGCTCATGAATAAGAATTTCATAATCAAACCAGTATGTCATTCATTATAAACACTTAAAATTTTAAAGTTCTTCCATTCTATTGTCAACATCATATTTATTCTTTAAAATGAACCAAAATGAAAACTGTTGAAAGTTTGCATATTCCAAAAAAAAGTATATTCCTTGTTTTTATTCATTCAATTCAAAATAAGTTGCCTATGAAAAAACATGATAAGGATAGGATAGGATAGTACTTTATTGATCCCCAGAGGGCGTTACAGCAGCACAGACAAGAAAGCTCAAAAATACACATTAAACAGAATAGATAAGATAAATAAAAATAAAAATAAAAATAAAAACAGGGGGTATATACAGTACAAAAATGAATGATGAAGTTAACTGGGGGGAATTGAGAATTCAGAGAATGACAAGATAAAGTGACAAGTGATGATTAAAGTGACTTGGTATGATAAATAGCAGCAAGTAATGTAAGACAGCAGAGAAGAGAGGCAGTGTTGTACCACAGTAATGTGCAGTTATATAATATAATATAATATAGTGCAATATGAACAATATAGTGTAATATAATGAAATGTTATATAATATAGACTAGTATAATAATATAATAAAAAATATGTAGAATGTACAGTATGTATCTATAGATAAGATACTATTCCACAACTTTTGTATGATTTGAGAAGTCTCGATATACTACAGGTCTTTTTTTTAAATTCTGTGTCTGCCTGTGGATGTTTTTGGGTCAGGGAGAGTTTACTGCAGCTCCAGCAGGCAGGGCGGAACTGCTGTTTGTGTGTCGAAGGAAGACGGACAGTCGGAGAGAGAGAGTCACAGCCAGCGAAAAAACCAGCGGAGATTGTTAACATGCCAGTGTTTTAGCTTGAATCTCTAGTTTTCCATCGACGTCGTGGATAATAACACGGCTTGTTTTGCTTGGTTGTAAAGGAGGTGTTTGAACTTCCCTTCATATTCCTGCCCAACGTATTTCCACGAAGGGAGGCGGCGGTGGAGCGCTCGGCAGCCATCTTTGGAGCTGCCTGGGAGTGGGATACGACTATCTGGCACCCCAGATACTTCGAGGGTGGGGATTTTTAACTTATTTCACTGAATCTGTACGTTATTATCGACTGACAACGTTAGGAACAACGAGTATTTAGTGTAGTAAATGACCGCGCCTGGGATGAAACAGGAAGAATACTCGTATTATCCCAAAGTGTTTTGAATTACACGACAGAGTGCTGAAACCTGGCCTGTCAAGAGAGGGTGAGTTTCAGCTAACTGAGCTAAGCTAACTTAGCAAACATCACAGAGGTTTAGCCTGCTATTTGAGCTATTTATTGACCAATCCCTCTTAAAGTATGTCCATTCCATTAATTACGTACAGGTGTTCCTCTGACAGCTTAATCCACACGCTGTAAATGTCGCTTACATTGTTTTATTTTATGACACGTAACTTGGGCTGAGCTAACGTGAAGTTGAGTGTTCAGCTAATTTTTTTTTTTACAGTCAACGCTGGTTAGCTCAAAGCTCCTCAAAGCTCTGATTTGTTTGCGCTTAGGAGTGTTGTTGGGTCTTACTGTTTATGTGACAGCTGAAATAGCTTTGGTGAAGTCATCCCACCAAAGTCCTTTCTCTAATCCCACTCGTGTTGCAACATTACTGAAGCGTTGCCTCAATTAGTTAATTTAGGATTTAATCATGTGAAGCTGGGCTGCGAGTTTTACTCATCTACATTTTTTTTAATCGTTTTGATATTATACGTCAGACTTCGGTTGTGTCATTAATGGCTTACACATTTAAAAACCATTTTCAGAATTTTACTTCCAGGTGATACCCTCATTTCTTCAGGTATGCAATATAATGAAGGCCTGTTGATAAACTTCCATTGGCTGATAGATAACAGTTTTTTAAAATGTTGTTCTTGGATAGGGATGGTTAAAACAAAGGGTTCACTACTAGTTGATACTGTTATAATGGGATTTTGTTATGATGATTGCATGGCTTGACAGATCAAAATTACTACTACATAAAAATGTATACTTACTCATATAAAGTAACATTTTCTTATTGATAGGGAAGTTTTAAAATGTGTGTTTCACTGTCTAGAACGCATGTCTGAATACATGCCATCGATGTGAAGACAAGGCAGACAGATAATCACCAGTCACCAGGGCCCCTTCCTACCTCCCTATAGCTCTGCGAACAGGAAATGCTGAGAAATGCAGCGCAGTGAGGACATACATCGGGAATTCCAGCCCTCCAGCTTTTGTTGTCCTGTCCTGCTGCATTCTTGTGCATGTGTGAGTCTGTGTTAGTCAGAAGGCAAGGGTGTTTTATGGAGGTATCAGTTATCATCACTCACTTTTGTGATCACGTGTCCTTGGTTGAAAATGCCATCATGAGATATGACAACAAGGCTCATTCATGAGCAACAATGTAGTAAGGGACAATGGCAATAAAGAGGCACAGTCCCACATGGTAATGAGGCTTTATTTCAGCGCAGTGGTTGCATCTGTGTGGAAGAGTGAGTTGTTCAGTGTTGTCGTGAGACAAAAGATGTCTGCTTGAACTGGGGGCTGTATCTCCCAGGCTGGGAAAGAAGTCTTGTGACTCTAGCGTCAGCTCTGCATCTGTTTGCAGCTGATCATCTGAGCAGCATGGACTCAGTAAAATTTCCTTCAGTGGTCTTTGACAGTGTACATCTGTCCTACTGCGGAAAGCCGTATAAAACACATTTTAATAGGAAGCAAAAATTCTAAAGTTTTTACAGGACATGGGAGTTATGTCTGTGATTTACAAGGATGAGTTTTCCTCAAATTTAGAAAATAAAAGATAATATCACTTGTGGTTTCCTGTCATACACATGTAGGTTTAACATATTGAGCTTCGGAGGTAAGGTTAATCCACACACCCTCCCGCACTGTCAGTATTTTTAAATTACGGAAGAAAACTGTTTTAACTGTTTCAGAAAGATTGTTGGATTATCCTGGTTGCAGGACATTGTTTTTCGAAAGATACACTATTGATTATCTGGAAAGGTTGGGGTTTTTTTCTTGGTGGGGGGGTTAACGAACTCTTTGATTACTCGCAGGAAGGTTTTATGGACAATGTTTGGTATGTTTGATATGTGTGTTTACCTAATACAGGTTTAACAAGTAGTCCAATCACTGGAACGCTTTGTTACAGTTCAGACATCTGTCTCGGTGAAACAGCGAGTTATTGCTTCTCTTTCTTGTTCGAGCTGGTGATTGTCAGCTGCACAGTTCTTTGTTTCCTCCCAACATCTGTCCGTTCACAATACCAGTCACTGAAGGTGTTAGGGGAGGTTGTCAGGACACAGCCCACTGATTTCCTTACCGGGGTTGCTGTTACTATGGAAACAGGAGACTTATGTCTTGTTACTGCAGGTTTTCCTACTGACCATTCTCCACATGTGCACCTTAGATCATGGTGTAGTTCATGGTTTGCATAGCGTAAGTTAATGGGCTTTGTTGGTGCTGAAGGATGCTTCACCTAACAATTGTCTCTTACTGTAACATACAGCGCAATTCATGTTACAGCATAATATTATCATTGTAAAGGAGTCTCATCTCAAATCAACGTTTCTAAGCACTAAGTGTGATATAATTTAAACTGGAGACACATGATTACATTAGGCTGTATCACTCTGCTGCTTGTTTGTTTTTCAGTCAACTCATTCTTGTTGTTCTTTCTACTTTTCTAGCTCTGACCACATATGAGACCACTGTCCTGCAGATGAGCCATCGGTGGGGGCTATCCAGTCGCTGTCGCAGACCCAGATAGTCCCGGGCGGCAGCGGCATTGCCCCCTTGCTCCCCATTATGCCCAACAGCAGTCGGGCGGGGAGCCTGAAGGACCCCGAAGTTGCTGATCTGTTCTTCAAGGAGGACCCAGAAAAGCTCTTTGCAGACCTGCGTGAGATCGGACATGGCAGCTTCGGTGCTGTATATTTTGTGAGTATTTCCAAATGTCAGGTTCTGGTCCAAGATCAGGGTCATATTCTGTTAGTACCAAAACCCTATTCATCCTATTTCATATTAGTGAGGCTCGAAGACATAAAGGAAGCATACAGACCTGGTAAAGGTCTGTATACCGTCAGAGCTGTAAAACTAAACCTAGCTAAGTTTATGAGTACACATTTTTGTAATAGCGCCCTGTTACTGTCTCTGTAAATTCAATTCACAAAGTGTCTGCTAAGTGAATTGAATTGTAGAATTGTAAAGTGGATATTATTCTCTGAGACTTTGTAGAATACCGTGTTTCTGTCAGTCAGCTTACAGGGTATAAGCTATTTGTTGTTGTTATGTAATGCTACTTCCCCCGAACAGCTACATTGAGTCAACATGTCGCTCCATGTGAATTCTCACAAGGATCATGTAGTTGATTCTCTAATACAGATTATGATGTCATAATGGTTTAGGCTAAAATATCTTACAGTGATGTTGAGTTTATTATGCAAAAAGTACAGTCTTAAAGTTTCACGGGAAAGTTAAACAGAAAAAACATATAAATTGAGTATTTCAAAAAAACTTGCAGCTTTAGTCACTAAATCACTCATCACTCATCACTCAGGGGTTTTTACTCACTTTTTAACCAATTAAAAAGCACCAATCAAATTCATCCCAACGTTATGTCCTGCATTCTATCTTTTGATTGGTTAGATCCCATTTCAGTTGGCAATGCGTCATTACCCAGCAGTTAGACACTCTCGATGTTCAGTTTCACAGGGACTTTAAATCATCATTACAATTTTGAAGTATAGATTATAAAGACAACAATATGTAATGTGCTTACTCTTCAGGCACGGGATGTGCGGACAAATGAGGTGGTGGCCATCAAGAAGATGTCTTACAGCGGAAAGCAGTCAACAGAGGTATGTTAGCTTTTACAAATCCCTATAATGTCAGAAGGGAAACTGTTATAATCTGTATTCTTGAATGTTGTATTGCTTGTTGTTTCAGTCCAGATTTTGTTTTTTTTACTATTCTTACAGAAATGGCAAGACATAATCAAGGAGGTGAAATTCCTGCAGAGAATACAACACCCCAACAGTATAGAGTACAAAGGATGCTACCTGCGAGAGCACACAGCCTGGGTGAGCTTTTACATGAGTGATGATGCTAACAACTGAAATGCACTGATAGAAAAATATCGAGGGGACTAAAGTTAACACACTGCCCTTTTTATTCCACTGCAGCTGGTAATGGAGTATTGTCTGGGATCCGCCTCTGATTTGTTAGAAGGTGAGTTGAGTTGAAAACATTCTTAACTTGTAATCAAGTTTTGCTTCCTATTCTACAAACTGTGTTTGTGCTTTTGATCTCACAAGACTTTGTGTTTAACCTTTTACTCCTCACCAGATAATGGGAAGTTGGGGAATTAGCGTTAGTTACCTCACAACGACAACGATGTCCACACCCCTCACAGATATTTACAGTTCTATACCTCAGAAATCAAGTCATGTGGACTTGATATGAAGGAAGAGAAACTTTCCAAAAGTCTGCCCGTCCGTACCCTTTGTTGACAAGTGATTAAATACATAGACAGAAAGACAAATCTCACCTGTTGCAATGGCAACCTTGAATCATGTGGTTAGGATACTAACATTATCAAGCAGTAGCCAAAGCCGATCTGAATAAACACTTTCTCCGGTCACAACTTTCAGAAGTCACATGATCTATAGCCTGTTGTAATGCTTAAGTTTACACACCGACTGTGTAGTTGGGAGTTGTTGTCTCTTGTGACATCGTTATTACATTTTAGTCTAGTGCTGTGTGGGTAACAACGTATTTCCTCCCCTGAACTACATGTCAAAGTGAGAGACTTCATGTGTGTGAAAAAACCTTCACATAAAAGAACAGGTCATAGAATGTGTTTGTACAATAAGCCTATTCTCTTGTCTCTAGAAAAAAATAAGCCAAAGGACATGTTTTTTTTAACTGACACATTGGCAATTTTTTTTACTTTGGATTCAATCATCATTGAATCGAATAGTATCAAACCGAATCGCACCGAACCCCATGTAATTTAATAAATCGCCCCTGAATCAAATCCCAAGAGAATCGAATCGTATCTTGTCAAGGAGTGATGCACACCCAAAGTATTTATCATGCTTGAGTACGAGCAGAGAGGCTAGCCTTCTTGCCACTTTTTGTCTTTATTTACATCACTGTTGTCAAATGTCTCCGCTCCAGTTCACAAGAAACCCTTGCAAGAGGTTGAAATAGCTGCAATTACCCATGGTGCTCTCCAAGGCTTGGCTTATCTTCACTCCCACAACTTGATTCATAGGTGAGTGTTTGAAGTGTTGAGGAGCTGCTGGTGTTTCTGCTCTCGGGCGTTTTTGTCTTCTTGTGCGGTGCTGTAACAATATCCTCCTCTGGGTTTGACAGAGATATCAAGGCTGGAAACGTCTTGCTGACGGAGCCAGGGCAGGTCAAGCTAGCCGATTTTGGTTCTGCGTCTATCGCCTGTCCTGCCAACTCCTTTGTTGGGACTCCATATTGGTAAGATACAGCAAATGTTTAGCTAACACAGAGTTCTTCGCGAACTTTGGTTGAATTTCTATTTCAATATTGCAATTGTCCTGAATTTGTGTTTCTAGGATGGCCCCAGAAGTAATTTTAGCTATGGATGAGGGTCAGTATGACGGGAAGGTGGACATTTGGTCTTTGGGAATAACCTGCATTGAATTAGGTAAGGTCACATCCATCTATTTTTAAACGTTTACCAACATCTCAATAGTCTGACTTTATTTAGGCAATGGATAACTGAATAATGTTGTATTTTTCTTTCCTGGTGTGATTTTCCTGCAACATGTGACTCCTCTTACTCAACGTGTAGCTGAGAGGAAACCTCCACTTTTCAACATGAATGCAATGAGTGCCTTATACCATATAGCACAGAATGAAAGCCCCATGCTGCAGTCTAGTGAATGGTGAGTAGCATTTTAATCATATGAGCCTTTTTCATTGTTTTTTTTTTCTTGTTTTTTCAAAACCTGAGCTGCTGAAATAATAAATAACATACTTTTATCTCCCATTAAAAATTTAGGACGGAATATTTCCGAAACTTTGTAGATTCTTGCCTTCAGAAATTCCCCCAGGATAGGCCGAACTCTGAGGAGCTCTTACAGGTGAGAATGACTTTAAAAAGGCAATCAAATACTTGTATAATGCTTTATGGGTAATCCCTAAAACTCAAGTCAGAATCCAGGGTTTTAATGCAAGAGGTCTCTTCTGTGTTGCTCCTCCAGCATGCATTTGTCCAACGTGAGCGACCAGAATCGGTTCTAATCGACCTCATAAGTCGGACAAAGGATGCAGTACGGGAACTGGACAATCTGCAGTATCGCAAAATGAAGAAGATCTTGTTTCAGGAAGCCCACAATGGACCCACAACCGAGGCACAAGATGAAGAGGAGGTCTGTTTTGTGACGGCTTTAATTTCTCTATTATTCAATTTCTATCAACTCCAGTTTAGTCAGTATTTTATGTTTATTCATTATCTTATGTTATTAAAGAGGGAGCTGTGGTAATCATGCTGCTTACTGCATGTGTGTTTTTTTTTTCTTTCAGGAGCCCGAGCACAGTGTGAGTAGGACGGGTACAGTGAACAGCGTGGGGAGCAACCAGTCCATACCCAGTATGTCAATCAGTGCCAGTTCGCAGAGCAGTTCGGTCAACAGCTTGACAGATGCCGGAGACGACAAGAGTGAGGTGGACATGGAGGGAGACCACACAGTTATGTCCAACAGCTCCGTCATTCACCTGAAACCAGTAAGAAGCTCAGGTTCCAGTCTTGTATAATTATTGTGTTTTAAATACGGTACAAGAAATAATTTGATTGACTGTAGTATCTTGTTATGTTGATTACACATTCTCTGAATCGTTTCTATCTTTCAGGAGGAAGAGGCATACAATGAAGAGTCAGAGTCTAACACCAGGCCAACAGAGCCCCAGTCACAGCCTGCACAAACTCCACGGCCTAAACGGAACCGCGAGCACTTTGCTACTATTCGTACCGCCTCAGTGGTAATTAAACAGATTTTGTATTTACAGATCAAATATGAAGATAGCAAAATGACTTCTGTCTAACCAAGACAACAGCTCGTGTTGGAATCCTGCTGAATTTTCCACATCCATGGGTCGATTTTGGCTTTGAGGCTAAAAATGTGTAACTTTATATGTAGTCAAAAGCAGAGCTATGATTCTGATCTAATCTTTAATGTTCTTAGAAATGTCTTTAATAATGAATCCTTAATTTCTGGATTTCTGCCTGACACATTTTCCTGTTCTCTCAAAAACGTTTTCCTTCCATTGCAACAATAAAAAGATCTTTGTCTCGTATCTTTCAGCTCACTCGGCAGATTAAAGAGCACGAGCAGGATTCTGAGTTAAGGGAACAGATATTGGGCTACAAGCGCATGAGGCGGCAGCACCAGAAACAGCTGATGGCTCTGGAAAACAAGCTGAAGGCTGAGATGGATGAGCACAGACTCCGTCTGGACAAGGAGCTTGAGAACCAGAGGAATAGCTTTGCCCAGGAGATGGAGAAACTGATAAAGAAGCATCAGGCGTCCATGGAGAAAGATGTATGCTTACACCTTAAACGTTCACATGAGATATCTTGTTGCTTTTTTAAGTGACGTGCGTACTGACTTTGATTAACTTTTTTTCTCCATTAGGCAAAAACTTTTAGCAATGATGAAAAGAAGTTCCAACAACATATTCAGAGTCAGCAGAAGAAAGAACTCAACAGCTTCCTGGAATCCCAGAAACGAGAGTACAAACTTCGTAAGGAACAACTCAAAGAGGTAAGACGGTTCCCCAAAACTTTCCACTTTACTCACTGTATGTGCCATCTGGTCTGTTCAGTTATTGACCTCTAATTTGTCTTCGGATTCAGGAGTTGAATGAAAACCAGTCGACACCCAAAAAAGAGAAGCAGGAGTGGTTGGCAAAGCAGAAGGAGAACTTCCAACACTTCCAAGCAGAGGAAGAGGCCAACTTACAGCGTAGACAGAGGCAGTATCTGGACCTGGAGTGCCGCAGGTTCAAGCGGCGGATTTTGATCGCTCGCCATAATATTGAGCAGGACTTGGTGCGAGAGGTCAGCTCACTAGTCTTTCTCCTTTACTGTACTGCTGTCTAAAATGTTACAAATAGGAAGAAAAAAATCTAGAATTGAGTTATTAATTAATTAATGAATTGCCTCACAATCTCATCTCATTTCTTTGTCCCTCCATTTGCACATTCACAGGAGCTAAACAAGCGTCAGACCCAGAAGGATTTGGAACACGCCATGCTTCTCCGGCACCATGAGTCCATGCAGGAGTTGGAGTTCCGCCAGCTCAATACCATCCAAAGGACGAGGGCTGAGCTGACCCGCCTGCAGCACCAGACGGAGCTCACCAACCAGCAGGAGTACAATAAGAGGAGAGAGAGGGAACTGAGGCGCAAGCATGTGATGGAGGTTCGCCAGCAACCCAAGAGCCTCAAGGTGAGAACTCAGTTTATGTACATGCATGTATATTGAATATTCAGATCATATTCTTATTGCAGTGCTAATGTGTTTAAGTTTTTAAAAAAATGTATCAGACTTAAGACGAGGCAGTTTTTAAACCACCTTCGCTAAATAAACTGTTAAAACATAGAAGAAAAGAAGCTCACGTTTCTCTTGCTGTGAATATAAAGATTGCTTTGTTACATAATTTTCTCTACAACATAGTCCAAAGAGCTACAGATCAAGAAGCAATTCCAGGACACATGTAAGATCCAGACCCGGCAGTACAAAGCACTGAGAAACCATCTGTTGGAGACCACACCAAAGTCAGAGCACAAGGCAGTCCTTAAACGGCTGAAGCAGGAGCAGCACCGCAAACTGGCCATCCTGGCAGAGCAGTATGACCACTCCATCAACGAGATGCTTTCCACTCAGGCGGTGAGTCTGGCAATGGCAAGAGTGTAGAATCCTGTAGAGTTTAATGTAAGACAACAGTAGCTCCACTAGATTGATATGTTCAAATCAGTTATACTTGTTGTTTTTCTATCTCCTTAGCTACGTCTGGATGAGACTCAGGAGTCTCAGTGCCAAGCCTTACGAATGCAGCTACAGCAGGAGCTTGAGCTTCTGAACGCCTACCAGAGCAAGATCAAGATGCAGACGGATGCCCAGCATGAACGCGAGAAGAAGGACCTGGAGCAGAGGGTGTCGATCCGAAGGGCCCTGCTGGAACAAAAGGTCAGCCTTAATATTCTTTTACAGTAGCCTGACTCCATAAGCATTTGCACAATTTATAGGGTGCAGTTTAAATGCCTAGATGAATTTCTCAGGTTTCAATAGTTCTGGTTTATTAGGCCTGCTAAATTGTGATTTGTGTTTTCAAAAAATGCACTTTGAGGCAAGTATGAACATTTTTATTTACAAATTCTTCTGTACTTATTTAGATTGAGGAGGAGATGCTCTCGCTGCAGAACGAACGCTTGGAGCGAATCCGGAGCCTGCTGGAGCGTCAAGCCCGAGAAGTGGAGGCTTTTGACTCAGAGAGTATGCGCCTGGGTTTCAGCAACATGGTGCTATCGAATATCTCCTCAGAGGGGCTCAGCAATAGCTTTACCGGTGCTCCAGGAAACTGGAGTCACCATCAGCAACTACACCCATCAGGGAGCTCTCAAGGGCCACACTGGGGCAGCGGGGGGTCAGGTGCAAGCCATCAAGGTGGCCATCACCACTATCACTCCAGTCCAGGAGGGGCCGCTATGCAGCAAGGCTGGGGGCAGGGCATGCAGGGAGGTGGGGCTCCATCACCGTGGGGCCACCCATCAGCAGCAGCCCTCGTATCCCGAAGCAGTGCAGGTGCACAGAACAGCCCCCAGGCGATGGGGAGGACACCCTCAGGAGGGCGCAGTGAGCAGAGCATGAGCAGGAGTACCAGTGTCACCTCTCAAATATCCAACGGGTCACATCTTTCCTACACATAGATCTCCTGCTCGCCCTGGAGCTTGAGCGGGGAGATGTAGAATCCAAGAAACACAGCAGAACAGAGTGATGGCGCTGGGCTCTGCTGCGTTGTCACTCCCTGCGCCTCAGTTTCTCCCATGTACAGATGTGGATGTGTGATCAAAAATATTTTGCTCAGGTCAAAAGGGCTGGAAAAGACGCAGCCCGCCCTCACGGCAGTTTATCGGCACACATGCAGATCCTTAAATTCATGTTACATGAGCAATTTGAGTGTCAACATACAATACTCCCATTGATTTTTATTTACAGCGCTCCCATGGAATTTTAAAACCTACATGTTTTGTGCTATTTGCAGCCATTGCTCTCATTTGCACATCAAACACTTGTTAAACAGCCTTTGACATGTGTTCACTATGTCCTTTAAGCAATGTGGTATCAAACAATCACAGGAAAGTGATTTTATTTAGCCCCCCTTCCTTTAACTCAGCTGATTCATCATCAGTTATACACTGGTTGATGGTTTGATTGCAGCAGGCCTATCAAAAGTTGCTTTGCTGTTGTGATACCAGCCTGCTGTAATGGTCATAGTGATAAACTTGACGCCAACTTTTAACCAGCCATCCTATTTCACCTGATTTCCCACCGGACATCAGCCAAAATGAGACTTCACAAAATGAATAGCCAAATAAAATCATCCTAAGTGATTAAGGCTTATCCTACAACACTACTACTGTGCCTTTTAACCTTTCATGATAGAAATCTTGCTCAGATGTTATAGTTTAAATTTTAAGATTTTTATCAGTTTATAATCAGTGACAGTGCATCTTTGGTCACAGAATGGTTCAGTCCATTCTGTGCTTGTACTTCCAGAGGACCCAAATACTTCTCTCAAATAGCTCTATTCACTGTTTGCAGTAAGTTTTAGGTCAAGTCTTATACATGTTAAGAAATAGAAAGTTACTTGTATATATGAGTTACTATATTTTTAGGGTCTTCAGAGCGGCGGTACACTAGGGGTGAACCCCTGCGTTACAGAGAATGTAAGTGTACACATTCACAAGGGGCAATATGAGGAGAGACTATTTGCCTTCAAAAACAATCCTAGCATTGATCTGTTGGTTTTTATTAGTGCCTTTTTAAAACTGCTGCCTTTTTAAAAGCACTTTATACAGCTAGATATGTGTCAGTTTTTTCACAGAACTCCTGGTGGATGAGTGTTTTGTCGGTACGCCTGTAGTTAATTTGAGTAGTCAAACTAACTGTGCTGTGATTTATTTAAGGAGCAATTTTCCCCCCCAAGTACAGACAAGAACCTAGTGCATGTCTACATACAGAATGTGAGAGGAAGTATTCCGCTGTAAGTGTTACTTCTGAATTGTCACTGAATTGAGGTTGCAAGGGTGCTGAGGTCAAAGAGTTAACTGAGAAGAGAATCCATTATGTGCAGGCAGAAAGGTTAACGTTATCCTCATGACCATGACAGCAGGCTTGGCACTACTAACATACCTACAACACTGTTAAAAACAATTTTGGGGCCCAGTTAACTAACACTACAATAAAAGGGTGCATAGAAATGTTACAACATCTCAACAGAAGCAAAGAATCAGGGTGACTGAATGTATGCTATTGTAGCATAGGCATGTTCATTTAAAATGTTGTTAACACAAACTCTGTGAGAACAGCCAAATACAAAAATTAATGTAGAAGCACGTAGGTAGTCGTTTCATCCTTTAAACAGCACCTCTAATAATATCTGTTTCTCTTCTCTCTTTTTCTCTGGTTTTATTTCAAATATCATCGGGGAACTCTGTGCCCTTTCAACCGCTTCTCAGTTCAACTTTCCATTTCCCTACAGAAAAATGTAAACACTTTGTCGAAAAAGGCCTTCATGTAAAATGATCCGGAGAAACTCCCCTGAATCACAAAGCTGGAGTTAAATGTTCATATGTGTATATTTTATTAAAGAAAACATTTAAAGACTAAACTCACTTTTTAAGAAAATAATTTCTAAAAACTAACTTTATTTAACTGACAGACCACACTGATATTAGCCAAACATTTTGCTCTCCAAGTGAAAGAGCCGCTGAGTTGTCTGGACATAGCTCATTGGAAGATATTCTTGGTTTGTGTGCACAGACAGAATGCCTCATATGCATGGATTTGCTGTCATCTTCTTTAAATGCCACTTATTTATTCAGGCAGCGATCTCATCTCGGCGTCATCACTGCAGAGTTTGTTCTCCCATCGCTGCACCCGTTTGACATTTTGCCTCCCCCGCCCCGCTACTCTGATTCAGAGCCAACTTTTCACATGCTGGCTCTCTCTGAGTAATACTGTCATACTGTGATATGTTCCTATCACATGTGAGGACACAAGAATGCTGGGGTCTTTTTCTTAACTAGGTGGGATTTGAACTTCCACATGTATGTATCCTACCTAAATTTCTGCATTATATCAAGTGACATGGTTCGTTCCCCAAAATCTCTTTTAATGCCAAGTGACTTGTTCCTGCGACTGTTACGGAGCAGGTTATAGTCCTCATTTCTTGTCTGATTTGTTATTTGGTAAGAAAATGGGAATGTATTTATAATGATCAGACCTTTAGTCAAAAGCCACAGCCAAGAGTTTGAATGTTAGGCCAATCGAACCTCACGTACATGCCAACCTTTAGTTTGTATGCGCCATTCTTGTTCACTTTAATGTCAGTGTTGTGTGAGTGAGGGAGTCCCGATAATTTTGTCAATCATTGTCAGTCAGGAAACCATTCAACCAACCTGGGTTTGATTTTATTTTTCAATTTTACGTTTGTTCAAAATTGTGTTCTTCTGACTGAAAACATGTGGGGAAACTGAAAACGAATAGGCAACAGAAAAAGGTTCTAAGTTCTATGGTCAAACACTGTGCCATACCCGAGTTGCCAAGCCCAGATACCACTGCGTTGTCTCATTTTCCTATCATAGGGGCTGGTGGCATGACATGTAAGACAACTAAAATCAAAGTTGGTTCTGGTCTAGTGTCCAAAGAAAAAAACAAAAAGAAAGTCTTGAAAAGAGGATGGGATGACAGGCAATTAATGAAAAGAGATTGCATTTCTTTGAAGATGTCAGTATTCTTCTTTGGCACATTACCACTACGACTCATAACCTGTATTAAACTGTATAGATGGTGGAAGTTGTTATTGAATGTCAGAGAGATTATGAAGATACTACACAAAAGATGGTCAAGTACTAAAAGTGGATTTAAATTGTGTATAAAGACTCATAAAACAGAATAAGAATAGGATCAAATTTATTATTTTGTTTGTATTATATTTACCATTGTGTTGGCAGAGGGACATTGAACAGAAATCAGCTGTAATAAAGTAATTTTAGTATAACTTGTCTCATGTATTTTTTCTATACTTCCTGTTTCATTGAGGTTGCTCACGTGCCATGCATTACAGCACTGGATGCCATAAATGGTATTTTATTGATGCTACTTCCTGAGTAATGGTGAAATGGTGTGACTGAAGACCCAAGACAAAGGCATGACAAAAGAAGTATTGGCCCAATAAAAAGATACTACTGTGGGCCCCATAATAATAATAACCCCTATTCATAACTCTTGTGACCTATGAAAAGCTTCAAAAAACGTTTTAGGTGCGCAGACGGCCTTGCGGTTAAGTTGTTCCACATGTATTGAGGCTATAGTCCTCAGAGTGGGTGACCCGGGTTCAAGTCCGGCCTGTGGTTCCTTTCCTGCATGTCATTCCCCACTCTCTCTCCTGATTTCCTACTCTATCCACTGACCTATCCAACGAAGAAAATAAATCCTAAATCTTTGTTTTACACCCTGAAAATGGGTTTAATTTTAGATTAAGTGGAGGTTATCGCAGCAATACTTAAATAATAACTTCAGTCTTGTATAAATGTTATAAAATAGGAGTCGATGAAGTGCTACCAGGCAAATGACAAACTCTACAGGCGACTGAAGAATCCACACTACATGGCCATGCCCAGGACCAAGGGACAAGAAAGAAGAAAGGGTAAAAACAATGAAAAAGCAGTCAAAATAAATGGAGGAAAAAGTCAAACAAACAATCAATAAAAAATAAAAGTCATAGGCAGAAACTAAAAATCTAAAAGTTAGAGATGAGTTAAAGACAATAACAACAACACATAAAAGTATCGTGTCTATGAAAAAGGCGTTCTAAGATGTCAGTGATCCTGCATGTGTTATCTTCTCAAACAGATGTTCAGTGCCAATGGGCCCTGGTGGCAAAAGCACAATCTCATTTAGATTAAAGCATTGACTTTGAAACAACCAGAAGGGCCCCACTAGATAATATATGACTGAGGGCTACCTCATAAGGGGTCAAACATTCTGTTATGTAGCTAGGAGCCAGACCATTACATGTTTTAATGTGATGGGAAAAATATATACATGAAATTGGACAGTTACCCTCAATACTTGTTCTGTCTTTTTTACACTAAAAGAGTAGAGTATCATCTCACCTGATTTTAAAAACATTGTGTTATTAAGCACTGTCTAAAAGGAAAATACCTGTGGCCCTTCCCTCTAGTCCCCCAGCACCACCACCACGACTGGACTGAACCGATCAAACCAGAAAGTGGCGACAGAAGAGAAAGTACAAAAAAACAACCTCAAAGACAGAACATGATGTCAGAAATGGAGAGAGCTGGACTCGCAAGGAATGATTTAAAAAAAAAGTATTTTGGACTGTGCTGTGGTGAAAGAGGGAGAGGCCGAAGATGCCTATTTAATTATCTGAACGCGGTCTGTTGAAGAGGATTAAGAATGTAAAGATGTACTTAAATCCAGCAGATGGCAGTGATGGGACTTCTTTGACGCCAGCTGCCACTAAAACCAAAAGAAGAAGAAGAAGTGCAAGCAACGTGAGATGTGACGTGCATTGTAAACAAAGGTAAACGTTTGCTGGTCAGCCTGGGCAAAGGAATGCCTTCTTAACGAAATTAGGTAAGTGGACAGTCTAACAATGAAGTATTAATACTTTTTGTTGTTGTTGTTGTTGTGATCCAAAGTAACGTCAGCTATGTAGCGTACTTATTGTGCACATTGTTTTCCACATAAAATGCTACCTTTCATTAATTAAGAACATTTGTGAGACATTTGATGCATTTTATTTTCGCCAGATATTGTAAAGTGAAAAAATGCAAGCAGTATTTTCTCTATCAATATATCTTGGGATACTGTAACAGTAAACATTGTATTCTAAAAACCTTTATCCCACTTTGTGTCTGGTGACCTGACACTTCTCCAGGATGTTGTGTGAAGTCCTGCTGTCGTCACTATGGTTCCTGTTTGTTATCTTCTGGGTGGAGACAATAAGTGTTTGGCTGTTTCTGTCCATGTTTTACCAGGACAGGGCATTTTACCACTGGGGAGACGGGTAAGAAGTTTCCACTGTTCACTTTTTTTTTTTTACATGTGAATCTTAAATTTAAAATAGTTTCTAAAATGTTCTCTGACTATTCTAAAGACACAATATGAAGTAACTCCCATCTACTTTGTGTTTTTCCTTCTCGCTGTGGTTTTATTAGACTTCTTCTTGCTTACATTGTATCTTGCTTTATTAAATTCAGTGTCACACATAACTGAACAATTTGACAGCTGTGTGATGCTGGTTATCCAGGATATGCTGGATTGTGACTGTTAGGCTCAAATCCGGGGATAACTCAAAAGGAGACAGAATGAGTCAAACTTGCTTTGAGGGGAAAGTACCAGATCTACAGTATGAATGACATGCATTTTAAGTTAAAACTATAACCCTTTTCACAGTGTCGTCATGAACTGCATTACAGCGTTGTGAAAGCTCAAGAGGCTGAGGCACGACGTGTAAACACACGGCGAGAGTTTAAACTCCCGCACAGCGCTGTTCATCCTGCAAGCTGTGACGTTACACATTGCCACCGTCTCGCCCCTGTTTAGGTCTCTGTTACTACCTCTGATGATGGATCAGGGGCTTTGTCCAACCATTCTGCCTCCACGCCTTACACATTGCAGATGAGGGCAATTATTATCCATCCTTCAGTTAGCAATATGTACAAGGCAAATGTCTGTTTTGTTTTTTCAAAGAACCCAAACTTAGACACTCTGGGCGTCATGCCCTTTCTGAATCATTAGATTGAAAAACACTCAAAGCTTAATGGTTCATGTACAATACGGAAGTAGTGTTATCAGTACTTGTTTCCCAGGTTAGTGAATATTACATTTTTAACCGTATCACTCTTTCAATGTTACAGGGTATTTTCAGATGATCCTGGGCAGATGATTTACATGTTAAGCAGGCAAGACCATGATTAAATGAATTCAATCACTTTAAATACAAACTGTGTGCTAGTGTGGAAAGTTTAACATTTCTCTTTCCACAGAGTCGATTCACAAATGCAGACAGAGGTGGAGACCTGAGATGGAGAGAGATTTATAGCCGGGGCTGAATGGACTCTCAAATGGACGGCTGTTGCAGTAATGTGACTGAAGACCATAATGAAAAAGCAGTAGCTGTTTGTTTCCACCCTGCACTAACTGACTAGCACATGGTTGTGCTTCGTCCTTGTTATCTTGTGTAAAAGTAGACCCACTTGTAATTATAGGCAGTGGAGAGTTGCTGCATGTATGAAGACTGAGCTAAGAGGTAGAGCCTCCGTATTTAATGTGCGTGACAGCCACCACAGTATCGTTTAGCAAAGCCAGTACCAGTAAAAAAGCACGGCTTAGAAAAAGACGAGCTTAGTGCTTCATTGTTTCTTTAAACTCTAGTCTAGATTTTCACAGAGTTGGCGTTTTGGTCATACTGCCGTTCTATGCAACTACAGCTGCTTCTGTCTGCAGCAACATATTGTGTCAGATATCAGATTGAAGGAAATCTGTTGGATGGTTGGCGTATGAATGTTTTTAAAGATGAAAGGAAGTTTTGGTGTATGTTTGATTCAACAACCATTAACAGTGAGCTAAATATTGAATATTTGAGGTGTTGGAGACATGTACTTTGGTTTTGATATTTTTTTTTTTAACAAAGTAGCTAGATGATTATGAATTCATGCTCTGCTTCTGGAGTCCATACTTCACCCTCACCTAATGTAGACAAGCTGATCACATGTACAACACCAGTAAAGCATTAAAGTTCATCGATGTACTAACACTTCCTTTTCTTTGTCATGGATTTCATATATATATGGTCTCCTTTGCGGGCTGATGGATTCTGCCAGAGATGTAGTTTTTGTACTTATGATGATCCACACCAAGATCGCATGATAACTAAAACGTCATCATGGCAAATGCAAAAGCGCCATCTACTGACGAAAATATAGGAAGGCCTGGAAGTGGACCTGACAGTGAAAGAAGAAATTTAGGAGACGTGATAATATGTCTGAAGACATAAAAATGAATTAATCCGCTCTGTTAACAATATATTGAATTTATATCCAGTAAATGACATGAAAGTAAAACTATACTGTAAAATAGGAACTATATTATGTTCAAGCCTTTGAGATTATTGATTTGGCAGATATTTTTGTATTATTCTCTGTCTATTAAAGGATTTCCTTTTGAAGCAAACGAGCGTATTTTTGGTCCCCTTTTTTTTTTTTGTGCAGCTGAGGCAAAAGAAGTGAAATACATTTTGTATTAACATGCCGCAATGTGTACTTCATATGCCAGGACGCTAGAGGGCGCACACCATGCAGCAAAGCCTCACCATATATGAATCTCCAAACAACTACCGGTGTCCTCCTGTCCTACCGGGTTAAAACAAAAAAAAAAATGCAGTTAACGTTATAAATAAGACTTGATAGCTGTTCATTGTTTAACCAGGGGGGGAAGTGTTTTGTTTGTAAACCGACGTATCTGCGTTGGATATTTGTACAAATATTGAACTTTGCTTTGAGTTGTGAGCAGTGTGTAATAACATGGCTCCAACGATTCAGACTCAAGCTCAGCGAGAAGACGGACACAGGTAAGTTCAAAAATGCTTTAACGAGTTCAACAGCCTGGTGTGTGTTCACTTTCACCAACCTCAATGCTAAGTATTAGCGTATATTTACATTATTATTCAGTCTCAATCACCCTTTGAATAAAGAAATAGTTCACGTTCATGCCAAGTAGACGCCAATCATGTGGCGAACAGTGATACAGAAAGCAAATGTTTTGATGTCCAGAAAACATCAGCCCGTCTGAATGCATTCGTGTAGCAGAGCTTTTTCGAGGAGAGTTGACTTTTGAGTTTTCAATCGACAGCTTGACTTTCTCATTTGTGGCAATATCTTACCCCTCTTTACGATAGTTTCAAAACATAAAATCCTATGTAAATATATTTCAAAGACTAGTTGAGGTATGCATTCAGCACGGTAAACTACAGGTTCTGTCTATGATAGGACAGGTGTTACATCTCCCTCTGTTTTTTTTTTTTTTTTACACAATTAGAATAAAGATGTGGTATACAAATAGTTTAATTCTTTTAGTGATCCTCAGTTTGAGTTATTATAAAAACATCCTTCGGTGTTATTAAGCTCAACAGAAGAGATGCTCATAGATGTATTTTTGTTTCCCTTCCAGTCGTCAGTCCTCACACAGAACTGTTCCGGAAAGGTAAGATTCAGCACTATTTCGACTGTTTTTACTATTACTGTGTTAACTGGTTTGTGCCCTTTTTGAAACACTTGAAACCTGAACGTGCGTTTTCCTCTTATTTTTCTGGACAGGTCAGGAGTGGTCTGCAGGGTGAAGTACTGCAACAGCCTGCCTGACATCCCCTTCGACCCCAAATTCATCACATATCCATTCGACCAGCACAGGTAAACATCCGATCTCTGTCCACAGAACGCGCACTGACAAACACAAGACACAGCTTTTACGTTAGTTTTCTTGTGTGGCAGGTTTGTACAGTATAAAGCCACTTCTCTTGAGAAGCAGCACAAGCATGAGCTCCTGACTGAACCAGACCTCGGGGTGACCATTGATCTCATCAACCCAGACACATATCGCATTGACCCTAACAGTAAGTATTTCGTTGTTACATGTTACTTACTAGTGTTTATTTAATAAGATGCTAGTATGTGTGATCAAATCTCTTTGAGTACACTGAACCAATCTTTTCAATTGTCAGTTCTGTTGGATCCTGCTGATGAAAAGCTGTTGGAAGAGGACATCCAGGCTCCATCCAGTTCAAAGAGGTATGCCTACTCGATAGAGAGCCTTAATTTGTTTTAGATTTATCTGGAGAGTGTTAGTTTTAACATTCCTTTTTTCCGTTTAAGGTCACAGCAGCATGCCAAAGTTGTCCCGTGGATGAGAAAGACAGAATATATTTCCACAGAGTTTAACAGATATGGCGTTTCCAACGAGAAAGTGGAGGTCAAGTAAGTATGCAAAAGTTGTTGGCATTGAAATGACCTAATGGAAGAGAAGCTTATGGTTGTATGTGGGTGAAGAACAGGGATGCATTTAGAGTTAAGGTAAATTGTTTGTTTGTTTTTGTGTTTGCATGAATAACCTCGAGCATTTTTGTGTTCAGGATCGGCGTATCTGTCAAACAACAGTTTACTGAAGAAGAAATCTACAAGGACAGAGACAGCCAGATCTCTGCGATTGAGAAGACATTCGAGGATGCACAGAAATCGGTGGGTGAAGAATAAAACCGAACGCTTGTTGTTTGCTAGACATTAGACTTTGCAGCTCCAGTTTTTTGGTGAATGGGGCAAAATAACTGTGAACACTGGGGTTAAATAAAACCTCCTGTCATGCTGTAACTGCTCTTTGCAGTAGAGGACTGTTATAGTCAGCTGTGAGATGCAAATTGACATATTAGGTTATAATGTGCATGTAGTCTTGATTACTGTGTGTATAAGTGATTTAAAGAATGTCTTTGTTTTTTTTTGTCCTCCAGATTGCACAGCACTACAGTAAACCAAGAGTTACCCCAGTGGAGGTACTTCCTGTGTTCCCTGACTTCAAGGTGAGTTGTAACTTCACATGGTTTACCTATTTTTATAGTCGGACTCATCGTGGTCTGAGATGCACAGGGAGGGGAAACGATGACAATAAAATAAAGCGTAATTATATGCAACAGCAAAACAATCTGTTCAAAGCTGTTCTTGTCACGTTAACTGGATAAAAACAGGCACTCCATGGATTCAGATATTCAATTCTTAGAGGCTTGATATTGAATACTCTTTCTCTCTCCCCAGATGTGGATCAACCCATGCGCTCAGGTCATCTTTGATTCTGATCCTGCACCTAAGGACCAGTCAGCACCAGCAGGAGTGGAAATGATGTCTCAGGCCATGATCAGGTATTTTCAAAATGAATGTGGTGGAGAGTTTGTGTTTCAAAAGTAACATTTAGCATGAATGCTGATTGTCAGTATGTTTGCTGTCTCTTCAATACAGGGGTATGATGGATGAGGAAGGAAACCAGTTTGTGGCCTACTTCCTGCCAAATGAAGACACCATTCGCAAGCGCAAGAGGGACTGTGATGAGGGGATGGACTACATGCCTGAAGATCTGTGAGTGATACATTTATATTGAAGAAGACCTGCCCTTTTTTGTCTTGTTTTTAGGAATCAAGGTGTTTATTTGCTTTTCCTATTTCAAATTATGTACCAAGAAGTAAATATTGTTTTTTTTCCCCGCCCTGTGTTTCAGGTATGATTACAAGATAGCCAGGGAGTACAACTGGAACGTCAAAAACAAAGCCAGCAAGGGTTACGAAGAGAACTACTTCTTCATCTTCAGAGATGGAGATGGTGTTTACTACAATGAGCTCGAGACGAGGTACGTTGTTGTTAAGAAAGGAGGCTTGTGTGTTTTGATTTATCTGTAGATCTGTAAAAAAAAAAAAGTATTACATAAATATGTTATTCACCGAACTAACTGCAGTGCCACCCTGATATGTAGGACTTAAATCAGAGGTCTGTTCGGCTTCTTACTCTTACAAGCTTTTGTTTTGTCCTTTTTTTTAAGAGTGCGTCTGAGCAAGAGGAGAGCCAAAGCTGGAGCACAGTCCACCACAAACGCAGTGTTGGTGTGTAAGCACAGAGATATGAATGAGAAAGAACTTGAAGCCCAGGTGAGTGAACGGTTTCCTTCCACTTTTTATATGTTTACTGTAGTGTTGTAGTCGAGACAGCCGATTTGGAGTGCTACAACACTAGTTTACGGAGCACTTTATTTGTTTGTTTGTTTGACTTTTGGACGGTACTGTTGCTTTAAAGGAGAAGGAAACACTAAATTATTCAGAGTTACAGTTTTTTATGTAACTGAAGGGTACTGTTTTGTTTTTGTTTTTCAAGACGGGGTGTTATTTCAGAACCTACACATAGCATTGCTTTCCAACTTGACCTTACTAATGCAAACTAATGACTTGAACACTTATACTGTTATCTATTGGCTTAGATAAAGAAGTCATTTACAGATGATTAATTATCTTTCATTGTGTTTTTCAGGATGCGCGTAAAGCTCAGTTGGAGAATCATGAGCCTGAAGATGAAGAGGAAGACATGGACAAGGACATGCAAGACTCCGGTCAGTTTTTGTTTGTCTCTACCACTGCAATTGTCATGAAATACTTTTTGCTGTTGTCCGCACTAGAGTTACAACTTAATCATTAACCGTTTGTACTAACTAAAGTATTTAATCTTTTCCTTTCCGTTTCTTTTGTATTGTTTTCTTCAGGCGACGACAAAGACAAAGGCAGCGGCAGCGAGGCTGAGAACTCTGGCAGCGACTCGGAGAGGGAAGATGAAGAACAGGAGCAAAGGGGAGAAGAGGAGGAGGACGAGGAGGAGAGGGCCAAGCGGAAGAGGAAGGAGAGCATCAGCGGAAGCGAGAGCGGCGGAGAGAGAACCCGAGAAATGCGAGACGAGGAAGAGATCTTCGGAAGCGACGACGACAGCGACGACAACGAGCCCAAGAACTCAGCGAGGAGCAGTGGGGGGGAGGGCAGCGGGAGCGAGGACGATGGAGGAAACAGGGGAGGCAGCAGGAGTCGCAGTGCATCTCCGGCACGGAGCGACCGCAGCAGCGACCACTCGGAGAGGAATCAGAGTGGGAGTGGTAGCGACAGAGGCTCAGATTCCAGTGATGCTAGTGACAGTGAATAAGGTCAGGGATCTGGACGAGGTGATGGCCACCTGTCTCATGTGTACGTATGGCTCTACGCTGAACGTGATATTATCCAAGTCTTGGACTGTAGTTTTTTGACGACGCAAATGAAATCAGATACGTTATTAATGCGTGATGATCCCTTCAACACAGTTTTTTATTTGTAGACTTCACTTGCCCACAGGTAGCTATATGTACGCCATTCCTGTGTTTTTTGTCTATCACATATTCAGTACAAGATCATGTAAAAATGTCTTTGTTCTCCCAGTTTTTGACGTGTCATGGTAACACGGCATTGACCTGTTAATAAAAAGGTGACATTTTGTAAGAAACTCATTTGTCAAAGGCTTTTTTATTTTCTTTTATTTGTAATGAAGTTAAGAACCACAAAGTAAAAGCATCAATCACCTTGAGATGTGCTGGACTGTCCGACCTCTATTCTAATACTTCTTACAGTTAATTACTGTTCAATGCAACAACAAAAAAAATATATTTTTACAGAGTTTATCACAGGATGTTATTTAATAGCCAGGTTACAAAAGGGAAAGACTGAAAGTAATGGAGAGCTCTCAAATTGAGACTCAGCGAAAAAATGACAGCTGATTCTTGAGCCACTCCTCTGACAACTCATCAGCACTTCTCGTTTCAAAGACCTTTAGGGTGAAACAAGGTGACAAAGTCAGAATCTAAACAACATGACATCTCAAGCTTAGAGATAATCACTCCTTAATTTCAAATCTGGTGGTTAATACATTCTAAAGAAGAGGAATCACAACAATAGACACATTTAAATGTATGAAGAACCTGCTTCAGGTTGTCAGTTAATTTGAGAAATATGGTAAGTAGGACTTTCTCTATTACATACTTGTCAAGTGTCAGTCTTATGATTGATGGATGAATATTTCATAGATTCAAATAGTTGTTACGTGTATCATTGAAGGCATGTCTCCATACAAGAAGAATATCAATATCTTAAATAAAATTCTTTACATGATTCCTCATCATTGCACAGGAGTTAAGATGAACTGGTTCATTTTTTTGAGGTTAACATTTTGAGGCTTTTACCTTGGTGAGCTGTGCAGCTTGGACCAGCCGATTCTTGCTGCCTGCATACATCATCTGCTGCTCTGGCTTACATCCTGTTTAATCACATTTTCTCAAGTTATTCTTCAATTTGGCAATCAAACACACCTTAACAATTCCACTGAAGACCACATAGTTGATCATCATAAGAATGATTTTATATCAATACAATGACATAATGAGATAGCTGATGACTGTTGTGTTTGATCTGTATCTACTTACCCATTGGACTGGAGTATATGAAACAAAGAGGGTAAGACACTCTGCCATCTGCATGGACATACTTGTAGCTGTAGGCGATAAATGTGCTCTACTGTCAAGGAAGGTCAACTTTTTCAAGAGTGAAAGCCATTTCTCGTGGCATCTTTGCACAACATCGGAGGATAAGTTTGTCAATATACATTTAGTGAATTTGCAGATCTTGTTACATTGATAAAGACATTCAGTCAGGATATCTGGGTTGCCGCTCTGGAAGTTCATCTCTCAACTCATCCAGTGAGATGTCCTAAAAGACAGTTATGTTTCAGTGGCTTGTAAAGCGGAATTAATCTAAACACATGAAGGAAGGTAACATTCGACTTGCCTCATACTCCTCCTCGAGGATAACAAGCTGTTTCACCATGTCTATTTTCACTATGAAAGACAAAATGTGAAGGATTTTCTTCTGAGCTACATTCTTTGATATGCTGGATATGAATGTGTCTTTATAAAGTTACAAATGTGTCACTATGACTTAAAGCTATGTGATACTTACTTAGTATGGCAGCATTGTTCGTCTCTTTTCGGAATCTGAACTTTTCCAGTTTCTCTTTCAGACTTTCATCCACCTCACATACGACCAGAGAGCTTGACTGCAAAATGGCATTTATTAAAAAACTTTAGGAAATGTGAATAACATATCCTGATATATCTTTGCTTCTGATAAAGCCAATAGAAATGGTCGACAGAATAGAAATAGAAACAAAGGGGGTAGAGGGGGTAGTAGATGTCTGCTCATTCTGTTTAGATGTTGAGGTCTCTATCCAGCTTGCATGGATGCATTAAACATTCATGACACTATTCTGACATATTGAGGGCAGGAAATGTTTTTGCCGCAACATGCAAGAATGTAGTTTCCTGTCTGGTAGAGCACGGGGGATGGTAGACTTAAGTCACAATTGTAAATAAGCAATTTATACACACAATATATACCTTTGAATGACAGTCCATCAAATCCAGAACATTTCATCAAATAAAGCAAAATCTTTCAAACAATTGCATCAGCTGTACCTACCATTCTCAGAGGATCTTTTTCTGTCTTCTTGTTTTCAGGGTGACGCTGTTTGGCTGAAACAGTTTGGCTGACAGTTACTCTCGGATTGTCAAGATCCTCCTTTAGATGTTAAGGGGAGGGCAGTCACAAAACTAGTGCATGCATCATTGCCTCTTCCTGGTTAAAAAAAAAAACACAAGATGCCTCTAGTGAGCACGCCCAGTTGAGTGTTGCGTGAAACATTCTGGCCATCAAGGGAAAACAAATATGCAAAATAAATCTGTGAATACAAGCTTTTTGGCCATATGCTATAACTAGCTTTATGTTACCATAAGCTGACAATCACCATGACTAAAATGATTAGAGGTACTTTCACTTCCTCTTAATTAACAGGAAAGGGCCTCAAAGAGAAACTTGCAGAGTAGCAAATCCACAAATGAAAAAAAATAACTCTATATCACATCTACATGCAAATGTACAATGTGCCTTTGCTTTTACCTGTAAATGAAAGTACAAAAGACAAATGCAGAATAGTGTACAGGCTAAACTTGCACCAAAATAAAAAATAAAAAAACAAAAAACTTTTTGTTGCAGTATGACAAGTCATATTACAAATTTTTATTGTGGCAGGAACAACCCTATGGATCTCGTACCGCTTTGTTATAGATCAATTCCTTACATGCTAAACTTAACATGTCTCCACCTATAAGTCACATTCCACACACTTCTTTACTGAAACTGGAGGGGCAGGTTGTTCTCTTGGTGAATACCTTACATCACATCAGGAAAACACCCGAAATTTGATTATTGTCGACAGACATGCTTTTAATGCATCAAGACCAACCTAAAGCAGTGGTCAATCTAATCTGGACATCCTGATAACTTAAAATCGGTTGGCTACTTATTATAGAAGATTCAAGATTGTGTTTATTTGTCAGTTTTTCCATGTATCTGAATACATAAAATTGTATTTATTTATTTTCAAGGCAGTTTCCTCAGCCCCAAGCAGTGTGACTGAAAAAAAAAAAACATATAGACACATAAAAATCTAGTAAGGAATAAAATCAGTTCTAAAAGTAGGGTAAACAACTACAATAAAAAATGCTTAAATAAAAAAAAAAAGACAGTAAGTAAAACAGGTAGCACAGTCATTCAGTTTGTGTCTAAAGTGTAGTGAATTTAAATGGCAAGTGCAGCTCAGGTCCACTGTGGACCTCTTTATATTATTTTCCTACAGTTGTGTCATTCAATGATAACGTATGTTATAATGTGGAAACAGAAGGCTACGTATAAGATAAGATAAGATAAGATAAGATAAGATAAGATAAAGATAAGATAAGATATACTTTATTCATCCCAGCAGGGAAATGTAGGTGTTCCAGCAGCCAGCATACATACAAACACACAACACAACACATATATACATACATATCCCACCCATACAAAAAAACATGAGCCCACAATGCAGTTTGATATATGATATATGCAACTCAGGCTAAAGTTTAAAAGTTTAAATGTATTCTGTCCTTACTTAAAGGGGAGTCGTTATAAAGTGCAATTGCAGTAGCAACATTATTACACCTTTAGGGAATTGCATCCATTACAACAGAGGAGCATTTCAGGGCGACGAGAATAAAAACCCTTCTGAACTAAATAAAAGGTGGGTGGAACAAAACGTATGACGTATGACGTAGTACCCACGTCTTACGTCAACTCAAAATCGAAGTAGATTTCTCCAGGCGTACTCTCTTCATTTTCTGCACTGCAATAAACATTTTGTACATACATTCTTTAACATAGTTTGGGGGCTTGTCGCCGCACAGGAATACAATTAAGGACACCTCGTACGGGATCGAAATCTACCTTCTTTCAGCTAAGCTTTCGTTATTGCATCTATTAGCAAAACTTGCTAGCTAAGAAGCTAGCGCTAGCACTTAGCTGTCCCTACCCTACCGTCGAGCTAGCTATGCAGTAGCACTTTAGCCTAACCCGCTACCCAGTGACAACTGACAAAGGTAAACAACAAACCTTTTGGCTTTTTTTTTTGTTGTTCAGCGCAACTCACTTAACTTCATCTAGACAACTAGCGACAGACTGTGTTTATTTTTAACCTCCCTGTTAGCAACGCAAAGATTGAAGTACGAAAGAGAAAAAAATGGGCAGCAACAGCGTCAACGAAAAAAACAATACAAATCCTGAATCCCCCTTTTCACCGGCTAGCGTTAGGCCGAGTGAGCTGCTGTTGTTGGGGTTAATTAAGCTTTACTCAGCAGTGAATAAGTCTAACGCTTTGTAAGACAGTCGTGTTGAAATTGATTCACTGTTTCGTAGCTTTTTACACGACCAAAAGTGGCGACATCTGTTGGACAAACCCTTGATACCGTCTCTGTGTAGATGGATTATATCTTAAGACTTATGATGAAACAGTCATAAGACAAGTGGGTTATCTGCTTTCGTTGTTGCTTATGTGTACAACGAATCGTGTATAAAACACAATAACTTTTAAACAGAGTGTAACAACACTTCTATACTGTGAGATCTCTCTCTCTCCATCTCTAAAGAGGCCTCAATGTGGTCAAGTGATTTTTTTTTTTGCTTGTTAAATGGAGGTGTTTAGCATCTTAATGCGTTTGTTTAGTTTTGAGTACTCCACATACTGTGTTTGGAGACTGTCACAGTATCCAGCTAACAGTAATCATTTGTGTAATATTAGGTTGAGTCAACTAAATAGTCATAACAGACCATTGAACAGACACTCATTTAATAACCAGACCTATAGAACAAACTATAACAGGTGGAAGTGTTGGTAGTGCACAGGTTTGTCACATCACTCTTGTTGCTTCGTGGCTTTCTTTGTGTTTTTACATTATCTAGCAGTTTAGTGCATTATTATTAGCTGCTGTAAATACAGGACATTCTTTTCATGTGAGCTTTATTTCAGTGTAAAACATTGGTTCCAGCGTACCTGAGCTCATACCCTTTGTTTAATGTTTTTGGCAAACCTTTAGTGAGTGACTTGCGCTATTTATAATTATGATATGAATGTAGTCATGCAAGCAGGATTGACTTGACTCCCTATGAAGGAAGACTGACCTTAAATAACACCCCTACAGTTTCAGTTATGACTTAGATTTTTATGATTGTATATATGATTTGTTTGGGTATCTATTTTTGTCCTCAAATACATGTATATAGTCAATTGTTTAAAATGTGAAAGGAACTAAAACTTAACAGTTTGTATCCTAATACCGTAATATTGCTATCAATTGCTTATCATAAAAGTTATTGATTTTTATTGTCGATGTATGATTATCTGATTTTTTTCTTTCCGTCTACTCTGTTTTTTGTTATTAGGTTGCGGATGATGTTTTACCTGAACATGCCGAAGTGAAAAAACAAATTTCTTGCTTGAGTCATTACTACATACAGTTGACACAATCTCTCAGCATCACTTCACGAGATATCTTCCTGACAATCCAAGCAGTACGTCTGTCTGCAGTTCCTCTTGGAGCTGAACCATGTGAGGGCCCCTCGGTCCAGTCTGAGGGGATCCCAGGACTGTTGCAAATACGACCCCGCTGTGCGGGGTTGGACTGATCCTGTCTGTGTCTGAGAGAGCAGTTGTTGCTGTACAACCTTCTTGTCCTATCATTCCTGGTCTCCTTAGCCAGGAGACACGCCATGATGTTCCGAGACCAGGTAGGTATCCTGACAGATTGGTTCAAGGGCTGGAATGAGTGTGAACAGACGGTGGCACTGTTGTCCCTCCTGAAGAGGGCTTCCCGCACCCAGGCTCGCTTCTTACACATCTGCCTTGAGCACTGGCTGGCAGACTGCACAGAAATCCACATCCTGGAAGCTGAGGCCAACAATGCAGGTAGGCGTAAATGACATGTAATTAAATATCTGATCATTCAACACTGCTATTTTGACATTCCTTTTAGTATAAAAGAGAAAGTCTATTAAATAAGAAAAATAACAATTTGGTAAATATTATTTTCTTTTGTAAACCTGTCTGCTTTAGCAATTGTCAGCCAGTGGCATCAGGAGCCAAAGGAGAAGGTTGTGTCCTTGCTGCTGTCCCATCTGCCTCTGCTGCAGCCACGCAACAGCGAGGCCAAATGTGAGTACATGAAGCTGCTGCAGAAGGTGTTGAGTCACACTATTGAGAGTAGCCTGTTTGTGGAAGAAAGCAGGCAGCTGCTGTCCTATGCGCTCATCCACCCTGCCACCACACTGGATGACCGCACCTCTCTGGCCATGTGGCTGAACCACCTGGAGGAGCACCTATCTAGTGGCTATGCACCGCGGGCCCCATCTAGCCCCTATCACCCACGCCAGGGCTCAGATGAATGGCCAAGCTCTGCTGAAGGTCTGGATCCTGGCCATGCCTGGCACGAAAAGTCCCCTTCATCCAGCACGTCTCCAGCCGGCCAGAACGGACACATGCCCTTCCCAGTCGGGATGTCCTCTCCCATCAACAGCAATAACACAGGTGATGTTTAGCATTATCATTAGGAGGAAAGGGGTGTATTTGACCACTGTGGCTATATTCCTCACACTGTACAACTGGTTTGCATTTCCAGAGGCCTTTTTAACATTATCTTCTTCTTTTATAGGATGAGCAATATAATTTTCTGTTCCTCATAAATCTGTTGTTTCCTACACCAGGTCTGGGTGGGCAGCTGCAGCCCAGCCCTCTGAAGAAGGTCATGTCTATCATTCCTTCCAGTCCCCAGGCTTGTGGCTCTGATTGGATTTGCCAGGATGACGCAGGGGGTCGGCAGAATTTCATTTCAACAGATCATGCACCCCTCTCCCCGCAGAGCAGCGTAGCATCCTCGGGTAGTGAGCAGACGGAAGACCAGGGCTCTAGTCGCAACACGTTCCAGGAGGACGGCAGTGGCATGAAAGGTCAGAGTTCATTTACTAACTGAGCCAATTGCATTCACAGCATTTGGCTCGGGTAAAAGGTGTGCTCTGCTGTGGCTATATAAGGCAAGATATGACAATAATTCTTTTTTGTTCCTCTGTGTGTATTTGTTCTAGATGTCCCCGCATGGTTGAAGAGTCTCCGCCTTCATAAATATGCATCACTCTTCTCCCAGATGACCTATGAGGAGATGATGATTCTCACAGAGCATCACCTGGAGTCACAGGTTTTTAAGCATCTCTTTTACACACACTGTGACTAGGCTTTGATTATTCCACCCTCCTTATCATTTGTGAATATTACTGTCCCCAAACCTTGATGATACATCAACTCTCAATGAGGCATGAAATTAAGCAACACACCCTACAGTTACATTGAGCCAGTCACACATACAAATAGTGTGATCCGGTGTCAGCCCCTTGGCTTTAATGAAACAAATGGTGATTAGCTTTGATATTTAGTAACTGTAGAAATTGCCAACTGTTCCCACAATAAATAACTGTCCTTTGTCTTGTGCAGTATTGTAACTTTCTATCTGTCCTTTCTCCCAGAACGTCACCAAAGGAGCACGGCATAAGATTGCCTTGAGTATCCAAAAGCTGAGAGAGAGGCAGTGTGTGCTCAAATCTTTAGAAAAGGTAATTCAGAGTTGTTAATGTTATTTTTCTCATTTCGCAGTTAGTTTAGTCTTTTTTTCACTCATACTTAGAAGTTGAGTTATACATTCTTGCTGTATGTCCATCATACCACGTTTTTACCCTTCATCTTAATTTTAATATTTCTGATGATAATGAAACCTGACCTATTTAAAAGCATTTGTTTTTTTAAAACAGCTTTATGAAAAATAATAATATTGTATACAAAGAAGATTCTTACAGGCACATGGAGAGAAATAGACACCCTATGACCTCACTTATCAGGTTATTTTTTCCCAGCTGGAACAATGGAGCACACTAAAAGACTGTTGCCATTGTCCTAAAACAAGCAAATATGAATGATGCAATTTTACAGAACTTATCCAAAAAATATGAACAAACCTTTTAATGGACATTCATTAAACTTAACTCAATTTTTTTCCTATAACTTAAACGTTTCTTCTGGTCTGCACGCACTTAAACTGGATACTGTCTTGAGCGTAATCAAATACATCATGGGAGATGGAAAAAACAGGTGATCATAATAATAATGCATTTTATTTTAGGGCACCTTTCATGACACTAGAGGTCACCTTAATAAGAGAGCAACAATTGAACTTCATGATATCATGATAGTCATCAAGTTTTGGGTCTTTCTCTCAGACAGACGACTTCTCATGGCCGTTTTCATTTTGAACCCCCACCCTGCAGCCACACTAGTACCAGCACAACTTTAGCCATTTTCTTTTTAGTAAGAAAACTTTTCTCCTATTGTAGTGTTCAGACCGATGCATAACTGTTTTTAATGTGGGATTCACCAATCCTGTAAGCATTAGTTTCAGTTGGAGGACGCTTCAGCCTCGTAGTGGTCACAGATGCGCCCAAAGCCCTCCAGTCTATAGCTCTTCAACAAGATGTTTTAAACCGCACAGCGAGACTTGTCCATTAGCCTACGGAGTCTGTGTTAGTGACAGATGCAACACTAACCTAGACAGAGTCAATCACAGCTGCTGTGTGGAAACTAGAAAAGGTCTGCCTGCCTGTGTGAGTGTTGTGTAACACTGGATCTTCATCAGTATTCTAAATGGTCAAAATGACAGATGGCCCCTCAAAATTTCTATCCTTGTTCCAAAAGTTTCATCAAAGCTGAAAATTATTTGGTTAACACGAACTCTGCTCCTCTTCATTGTGGACCTCTTGATTTTTATGTGGCACTTTCTTTTGTTCCATTGAGAAATACTTGTTGCACTTATTGGCGTAGAAACAAAGCATAGTCAGAATGGATTCTTTCTTTTCACCTAAGATATTTAAATTATGATATTTAAATTACAGCTTGTAAAACCATTTTCCCTCTCCCCCTCATAACATCACACTTCTCAACATCAAACCATCTCTTGACAGGATATTTTGGAAGGGGGAAACCTGCGTAACGCCCTCCAAGAGCTGCAGCAGATCATTATCACACCCATCAAGGCCTACAGCTCAATGAGTGTGATACAGACGGCCTCAGACACAGCCACCACCTCGGACGCAGCCACATCCCCGTCAGAAGCCGCAAAAACAGCAGCAGACAAAGAGCCAGGTTCAGAGGGCTTCCAGACTCACAACCCACCCCCCTGTGATGGAGACTCTTCAGTCACACCGATCTCAGATGGCGACATTGCTGGACAGTTCACCCGAGTCATGGGAAAAGGTAAGAGTAACTAAGAAGAGATTCCCTGATTGAAATAGGTTATGCTCTAAAGGACATTAACACACACAAAACTAACAGCTTACAGTAGATATACACCTGTTGTATTGTAATCCTTAAAAATACTATACATTTCATTGTTTTAAAATTGTATTTTTATAATACATTTCATTGTTTTACATTTTTTTTTATTATGTCTGTATTTATAAAAAAACAAAACAAAAAAAAAAACATACATTCTCCTCAGAATCTCCAGTTCTTTCAAGAAGACACATAACAAACCTTGGTATATTGTTTTTGTTTCAGTGTGCACCCAGCTGCTGGTTTCCAGACCAGATGAGGAAAATATCAGCTGTTACCTTCAGCTCATTGAGAAGTGTCTGACACATGAGGTGAGAGCCTTAACCCCCCCTGGAGATTGCAGTTCTGCAACAGCACCATTACAAAGCTCTGCTGTCATGACGCCATTGTACTTACACATTGCATCCGTTAATATTTCATATTAAATATAGTAAAATATTGGATGTCCCTGTGTGTGATGGCATGACGTGTGAACACACAGCTGGACTGGAGCTTCACATACAAACACTCAGACATGCACACACACACACACACACACACACACACACACACACACACACACACACACACACACACACACACACACACACACACACACACACACACACACACACACACACACACACACACACACACACACACGTTACACATCGTCGTGGTCTTCCCCCATTAAGCCTCTGTTCCTCCCCCTCCACATTACATGTTGCATGTGAGGCAAAACAGAGGCTTAAGTATCCCTTCAACGGGCAATCTGTAAGTGCTATTTAACAGTATTTAGCTGAAGGTATTTCATACATTTACATGTTTTATTTTTTATAAATAAACCTAATCGTAGTGTCACAACACATAACCTCATAATGATTGAATAATTTAAATGCAATATCGGCCATTTTACATGTATTGTTAATGAAGGGAGCTGCACGGTGGTGCAGAGGTTAGTGCTGTTGCTTCACAGCGAGGAGGATCATGGTTTGAATCCCCGTCGGACACGGCCTCTCTGTGTAGAGTTTGCATTTTCTCCCCTAGTGCGTTTGTTCTGTCACGGTAATCTGGCTTCCTCCCACAGTCCAACGACATGCTCATTAGGTTAATTGGTGACTCTACATTAATTGGACCCCCGCGACCCTGAGCGGGAAAAAGCTATAGATAAAGGATGGATGGATGGAAAAAGGAGAATCCATACTTTTTCTCCTGAAAGAAGCAATGCAGCTTGACCCTTTCGTAATCATAATTCCACGTGCATCTGCTGAACACCTTTTCATGCACTTTGAAAATTGGATGCCTCTTTTCTTCTTCTGCCTCGTCTCCTGTGTCAGGCTTTCACAGAAACCCACAAGAAAAGGTTGGTGTCCTGGAAGCAGCAGGTCCTCAAACTCCTCCGCCTGTTCCCTCGGAAAGCGATGCTGGACATGCCTGTGTATCGACAGAAAGGGTGAGACTACCTTTGATCTGCCTCTTTCGCGAGGGCGATGTCAAAACAGCTAAATGTTACACACTCCCGGCTTTCTTCCTAACTGTCTTATTTTTACTTTGATCCTCTTTACCTTCCCTTCTTCAGTGTCACTCTCTCTTTCTTGTTTAAATGAACAAACTATAGTTTCTCAACAGTAACAGTATGTGTTTTATTTTTTATTTTTTTTGTGTTGTTTTCTTTCTCTCCAGCTGGACCTATGGGTCCAACTCCCTTCCCACAGCAGGCTCTGTGAGTGGAGGTGTTGCGCGGCGGGGCACAAGGGCTTTCCAGATGACACCCCGTGGACTTCCAGCTGGGCGGATGGGTCTTCTAAGTCCTGGTGGAATCGGGGGAGCATCTCCAAGACACACACTCACCAGTCCTGCACTGGCTGGCCAGGGTAGACAGGTCAGTCCTGCTGTTATCGGAAGATTTAAAATTGATTATATTTATCAATCATTAAAGATGATTTGTCTCTGAAAGTATCTACCGATACATACCATTTTTTATACATGTGTTATGAATGGAAAACAAGTAAAAAATAAATAAATAAAATAAAACGGCACAATTTAAGCAGCATACCCTAGACGGAACAAATGGTTAGGCATCACAATTTGATATGAATTGATCCGTTTTCATAGCTTGAAGAGTTTCTGTTGACAGACTTAGCTGAAAGATAAGCAAACCGTGCTTTCCCCTCAGGATGAGTGGCATTTGCGTAATGAGAACTTGTGTTTCCCTTTGTAGAGCCTGTGGTTTGCCAACCCCGGGGGCAGTAACAGCATGCCAAGTCAGAGTCGCAGCTCTGTGCAGCGAACCCACTCACTCCCTGTCCACACTTCCCCACAAACCATGCTCATGTTCCAGCAGCAAGGTATTGTATGAGGTCAAGCCTCTTTTATTCTTCATGATTGTACTCACCAGCCTTCACATCTATCCTGTCTGTGTTCCAAAATCGGTCTTCTCTCTCTCAACGTTTTCAACGTTTCTCTTAATCAGAAATTCTTTCCATTTTAATTTAAAATACATGAATTTATACTAAACTGGGCATTGTCAATCGAAAAGAGATTTTATGGAAGTGGGCACTAACACCCTGTTAGTGGGTTTTGTGAGCAACATAAGCACCACAGTTTTTTTTATACCACTAAAAAAAAAAGAGAAAGACAGAGATGCCTCTTGGTCAGGCGCCAGAACAGTAAGCTGCTCTCCGTCTGTGCCAAGGACAATATAACAAGACAGCTTAGCGGCATGTTGTGGTAAACAATCTGTCACCTCTTACCATATACTTAACCTTTCAGTTGCCTGGTCTCCTGTGCCAGATGTCACACAGCAGCATTGCAAATTCATCCATGATGGTTCTGTCATTTTATAAAGAGAGTCATCATCATAATACATTTGCATAATAGAGCTTTCTGTGTTAAAGCCAAAAGTTGATAACTTCAACAGATGTATGAACCAAGCAGTGTTGTAGTTTTAGAATCAACAGCTTTGTCTCTTTCTAACAGCTTCATTCTAATGTTTCTGAGTTATATGGAAAAATACATTTTCTTTAAACCATTGGCCATAATAGAGGAGTTGATATACACAATGTTAAAGACACTCATATATATATATTGTATATTATGGTTTATTTGTTTATTTGACAGTGGCCATGCACAACACAACTGTTGAGCCTGTTAGCTATATACTCTAGCTATGTGGCGTGTGGCCTTTTCTTCCCCAAAACAATTCCAAACCCTTAGATACTTAGTAGCCTGTCAATAGCTGACATTTTACCGGGTTTAACTTAAAATACCTTCCTCACTGGCACAACACTATTATAGTTTGTTATTGCAATGTCATAGATGACCTGGAATCAGTTAATTTTGGGGGACTAATATATCTTAATGGTTAAGATTCTTGCATTGATGAGTGCACTTACCACAAGTGTTTAAAATGCTACATATTTTTACAAATTAATGCATAAATGGTGTTTATTTCATTTTAAATTTAAACCTTGACCTTCACAACACCATAGCTCAGTTAATAATGAGTCTCATTCTGTTTTATTTAAAAACCAAAACAGAATAAAGCTGATTACAGTACTTGGATAGTATTGCTGGCATGTTGCACCAGCTATGTACAGTATAAGTTCTGTCTTAAGTCGGTGGTATAAACTCCACACTAAGGGGCCGCAGTCTGTAGGGACTTGGGTTGGGAACTGGAGGGTTGCCGGTTCAAGTCCCGGCACGGAAATTTTTCTGGTAGCTGGAGAGGTGCCAGTCCACTTACTGAGCACTGCCGAGGTGCCCTTGAGCAAGGCACCAAACCCCAAAACTTCTCAGGAGCGCTCGCTGTGGGCAGCCCCCTCACTCTGACATCTCTCCATTAGTGCATGTCCATAGGATCCTGTTTGTTCATGTGTGTGTTAATGTTCATTAAACAGAGTGTAAAACCAAATTTCCCCTTGCAGGATTAATAAAGTAAAAATGTTGTAGGTTGCACCACAAAGACGCAAGTTTCATCTTAACTAGTAGAGGGTAACTTCCAAACTGACCAAAATATTGTGTCAGAAATTACAATTGCACATAATGTGACCAATCAGTGAAAAGCTATTTTCTTAATGCTTAATTTGTTACGCCGTTGTCTCACATGCCTAACTGTATCCAAAGAGGCTAACAGCTGAAAATACTTTCAGTTAACTGTCTTTAATCCACAAACAGCAACAAAAATGTATGGCACAAATGACAAAGCATTATGATTAGGTGTTACTTGAGCTTACTTCCTTGATCTACAGCTAGTGTGAAATATTAACAGTGACATTGAGTGGTGTCATTGCCATCTAAGACAAAAGGTGATTTAATGGAACTCTATACTGGGCCCTCATTTAAAACTAAATTGGGAGTACAAAACAGATTCATCATATATTTCTTCAGGATGTTATGTATGACGGAGAACACACTGCTGACACCACATCCTCCTCGTTATCCTGCCTTTCAAAATGATACACCAGGACAGATGTATTGACATAACAGAGGACTTTACACCTACTAGGAGTTAAGTGTAAGATTTAAGTTGTAACTAATTCAAACTAGGCTACTTTTGAACAATACATAGCTGGTGCCACCAAACTCTTAATGCTGTGACTGGTAGCTGTGGTTGAAGACAATGATGTAATCTAACCACTGAGGTGCCTCTGATAGGCTGACATTTGTTTATTGCACCTTTCTCTTACAGCCATGCTTCAGTTACTCAAACTGACACGTCTCACAATCCCACAACATGCTACCTCCACCTTGTCAGCTAGGTGTTGTTTGGGTTTAGGATCATTTTGTCCTTTGTGACTCCTTCATATTTACTTTTGGCAGTACAGAAGCAGACAGTAACCAATAGGTGTGACACGCAACACAATTCTATGGCCCGAATTTAATAGGGTATGTCGCTGCCATGTGGCAAACACACCAACTTTTTGACCATCTGGGTGCTCCTCTATGTAACTGCTCCCCCTCCAAATCCACAAAAAAAATAGAACAAGCCACCATTTTTCCTTAGTTTAATTCCATGATTGAGAATACACAAATTAAAAAAACCAAACTGTTAAAATAGACTTTTTAGAAGTTGTTTATTTTTAACCTTCCCTTCAAATTTGCTCCAAAAGAATCTTCCTCTGAAGTTAAACCCTATGTCACGTTTTCTTAGTTTAGTCTAACAGTCACTAATAATCAAAGAATGAAACATCATTTTTTTTGTGAAGAAATAAAACAATGTAAGGACTTCACTTGATGATCTGTGCTGGGTCGTTTTTACTCTATCAAAACATGTTACCTGATAAAGAGGAAACAAGAGTTTTAAAACGTTAAAACAAATTTAACTGGCCGTCTTTTCTGGCTACTTATAACTAAACTTTTGTGATTCAGAGTGAAGACATGTTGAGAGACAAAGTTGATCCTCAGCTGGTGATCACAGGTGTTGTTTTCAAACTTAGCCTCTCTCTCTTCTGAAGATAAGTGATGCATGTCTGCATCCTGAAACACCTAACACCTAAAATAAGAACACAACTCAAGTGTGTCTTAAGGGACCACCTGTGATCACATTCAGGTCTGTGTGCCATTCTTACGTAAGCTCTGTTCACCCATGATCATATCCATGGGTGGACAGAGCCCTACTGGGGAGGGGATCTTTTACCTCACCCACTCATATGCTGAGACAGACTACATTTACATCAGATAGCATCATGTCACACAGTGCAAATGTATTGTGCACCGAGGCTTGAGTCTAATCTTTTCTGGCTCTCTATTTATTTTAAGGAAATGTGTGAAAAGTCAAGTCAAATGTTATTTTCATAGCACAAAATCACAAGTCAAACATTTGCCTCTGAGGGCTTTCCTGTCTGTACCTCATACAACACCAACTTTTCTGAGACTCTTGAATCAGATAAGAAAAAAACTCCACCAACAAAAATCGAGAGAGAAAGAGATACCTCCCCCTTACACAGCAATTTGATAGTTTCCTTTTGTACAAAATATATTGACAGAAAGTCAGTTAGCACAAATCATGGATCAAAAAATGACAACTTGCCAAATTTGATTCAATCAGCTTGGTTCTGTTATGTCAAACATTCAATATATTTGATATAACATTTATAACTAAACACATAAAAGACATTCTCAGAAATTATTCAAATACTTACAGCAGTCCTACAAAATAAAAAAAGAATACAAATAAAATATTATATACGTTCTCTGTTTTGTAGTTTCAACTGTAATTTATTAAGCAGGCATGATGCCACTCCTCACACTATACAGTACAATCCAGGACACAAACAAAAGGGATCAGGTGATGAAACTGTTTCAAACGACTTTCACCTTCAGACATTTTATGAACATTCAAATCAAAGACGAACATACGCCGAAGGTCTGCAATACTGTTCCAATAAATTGCAAAACTGGATTTCTGCCCAAGTGTTGTCAGTGTGATTGGTAAAATCAAACATAAATGAAAGTGATAACAGACTTTCATAACGGTTTGTTGTAGGTTTAAAGCTGCCTCTACTTTCAACTCATTGATAAAAGCAAAAAGGTTCAACTATGTACTGCAAACTGCTTTGACTGTGTATCACAGTTGCTTGTAGTTTCTGCAGTATTTCTATGCTGTTTTTCAAAATAGCATTTTCAAAATATTTCACCTTTTTCTTTGTGTGTTTTGCCACTAACAGAACAAAATCACAAAATTAAGTACCAACCAGTTATTTACTGTAAATAATGTAAGTCAATTTCTCAACATTATATGAACGTTAAAAATGTTATTCTGCATAATTTTAAAGGAGAGTCAACAGCTGCATTTCTAAACATTGCGAGTATAAAAATCTGAATTGCAGTCCTGATGACATCTCTTGTTGTTCTTATGGTCTGAAACTGTTGGTCTCTGTTCCCTCAGAATGCCAAGTTCCAGGTGCCGACCTGGAGATCAACCCCACGCTGGAGTCACTGTGCCTCAGTATGACAGAGCATGCCTTAGGGGGTAAGTGTCCTCAACAGCCCTGTAATAAACAGACTCTGTCAAACAAATACCACCTAGTCAACAACAGCCCATAATATATTAAAACTATGCAAAGAGAGGAAGGATTTTTATTAACGGCTTGTTTCTCTCAGGAAAGAACGGCATAATAATGAGTTCATTCACACCTTCCTATAGGCAAACAGAGACCCAAGTCTGTAATGTTTATTATTCATATTTCATTAGTCACATTTGTATGTTAATATTTAATAACATCTAAATGATACAATAGGCAGTTTCCTCTTGAGGAGCAAAAAACAAACAAACACACTGAATCATACTGTGTGCTTGAATGACAACATTAGCATCATAATGTCGAGTTTGAAGCTCAGTGGCTGTGTATAATTTTGCTGTGTTCCAAGAACAGTGTGATTGTGATTATCATAATTTTTTAGTGAGTAAGGCCCTGTGTCCACCTAGCGGTTTTTTTTTTCAATTGTTTTCAATGAGGAAGAGAGCGTTCACAGCAGAAAGCAGCCTCCTGGAGAGAAAGAACAGCACTCAGCATCTTTGTCCCAGCGCCTTTTTTGTGCAGCCGCTTTCGAGCGCTCAAGTTGAAAATCTTCCAACTTTTCAGAAAGGCGCTGTTGACGTTGCCTGCGCTCTTTTCCTAATGTATGATATTCCCTGAAGTTTTGCCGCCTGTGAATTGTGTGTTTTACCCACATCCTCTTTGTGTCTGATCCGGAAATAAACGATCTAAAATAAAAAAGCATACAGTAAAAAGTAACTGAGCTGTATCAGTCACACAGCAGCCGTTATCAACAGAGTGTTGTCATAGAGACAGGATGAACGTGCAGCACTTTCCTTCTCAACGCTTCATGCAAGCACTCCCGAGTGCACAGACAGCACTTTTCTGCTCACAAAATTGGCTGGGTAGACACAGGGCCTAGGATGTACATAAGATCATTGAACTAGTTTCAGAAGGTTTTCCTATTAAGAATTCATTATTTACAAAGAAATCCCATTAAAATCCACCTCACTGTTGTGCACACATACAACCATGGTAGATTAATTTATACAGATTTTGGAGGTAGTATCAACAATTAGAACATTACAACACTTTCCTCCATCAGTAAGTTCAGATCAAAGATATGCTTTGCTCAATGGCCGGCACTCTATAAGAAGGCATGAAAACAATAAAAAATGAATGTAGAAAATATGTGGACACAAAAAGGGCGTCAATAACCTGTTGTACTGTGGGAAAAGAGAAAAAGCAACTCCCCTTTAAGGATGAAATGTGAACGGTCTAGTGTATTTTATGTCTGTTAATGTGTCGAAACATATTTATTTCAAATCTCCTCCTCAGATGGAACAGACCGGACATCAACAATATGAAAAATGAAAAGAAGAAAATGAGAAACACCCTTCAGTTGAGGCCTGTCAAGTTCCTCGTCACCCAGCACAAAGATATACGTATGCTTAAGAAAACCAGGCAAAGCAGTCACTACAAAATGACAAAAAAAACTGTGTATATGTTCTCTAATATTTTTGTACTTTATTATATACAACTAAGTTTATTAAAAAAAATGGAATACAGAAGATTATTATATTGCAGGGCAGAGAAGACAAAAAGCTAACTGCTCCATGTCACATGCAGGACTGTGACATGATGTGCAGAGGCTCAGTTTGCCGTGGTCTGAGAGAAAAACGGTGGATTGGTGCTGTCTTTAAGAGGTTCTGCCTTGTTAGTTACTCTTCTTTTCCTCCTGCCTCGGAGAAAGGCTTCCTCCCACAGCATACTGACAGTCACAGCCCCCTGCAACCATTGTGGGTAGACTCAGACTATTTCCAGGCAGAAGTAAGGCACTTTCATTAAATTATCTCTGTTATTAGCTATCAAACTGTAATTGGCCCCGAGGTGAACTCACTAAGTTTCCTCTTGAAGACAGCTGTGGATATACTGATAGCCATACACTCTTCTAGCCGCTCAAATTGTTCCACTAGAGAGGGCTTGTGTTGGTTGAAACTTAGAAAGCTTTCCTCTGTTCTTTTTTTATTCTCTCTAGAGAACATTTTTTAGAGGCAAAGAGGTCCAAAAGGATTTAGGAAAAGCTTGTAATCCAACCAAACCCCTTGTCTCGGTTGGTTTCCCAGAACACATAATCAAAGTAGAAGCAACTGTCCTCCAAACTTCTACAAAGCCAAAGAGAAGAGTTGTGCTATTGTTATTTTGAGATGGATATTTGCAGTGAAATGCAACAGAATGGTATGATATTTTTAAAGAACAGCAGTTCAAAGAATTTATGCCAGCTGCAATTTGTCTCTGTTATTTTATACCCAACTACATAAATGATGATGAATCTCATTTTGTGCCGAGGAATCCCCTGAGGGGTAAATAAGGGCTGTTGGGGTTTGTACTGTGCAAGAGCTGATTTGATACCGAATTGATAAAAGCGAGGAGGGGCCAGTGTTTTCAATTTACACTCTAATGCTGGGTGAGAAAACTAAATGAAACCCATCTCAGCCCTCTGGCCCCCTGATGATTGGCTCTGGAAAATGAAGCTTGATCCTGTTATAAATAATCTGGAGCGCAGCGGCAAGCCCTCACAATGCCCTTTCTTCTCGAATGGCCAACTTGACGATTTGATGAATCATGATTTTCAAGGTGCTTAACAATGTCCATATTTTTCTGTTTGTGTCTCAATGTGTTTCAGTCTCCGAACCCTAACATTATCATGTGGTATCAGTGTTTAATCCAAAACTGTCTTACACAGCCTCTGCCTTCGAATGTGGCAGAGCGGAGGTGCATGTATGTGAAATATGGTCTTAACTTTTGGATCACTTTTGGTTGCATCATAAGGCAGGGATAACCATTCACATTTTATTTCAGCAGAGCCATAGGAAGTCTGTTTCGTAAAGATGGTTATTTACAGATATCTTTTCCAATTGTATTTTTTACTCTCCCTTGATATTGATAACTTATGCTTATTTTCTATAATCGCATGTTTTTGCCACACTAATACAGCACTGTTGTAGATAGGGGACATGGTGGTTGATGGTGCCCAGAGTCACCAACAGCCAGAGAGAAGAAAAAAAATCTTGCAACTCATGTTGTATGTTTATATCGCCTAAATGTCACTGTTTACATCTCTCTGGGATAATGCCCATTTCATGTTATGTGATGTCATGAATTCTTAATTATCTCACTATATAACACATTGGACAACTGACGCCTTCTCGCACATGAGCTGGCTGGGTAGAGCCTGAATACAAAAGCCTTCTACCCCCTGTGGTTAACTGTATGAGGCATGTAACGCCTGCTTTTCTAGTCATGCAGCGAAAAGAGAGAATAGCTTCCCTGGCCTTGTGATTGAACCATTAGCTGTCATGTCCTGATAAACTGTTCATGTGGTGCCTGAAATGCACAGCTCCAGCATCCTCAATATGCCGAATTAAATGTCTTCAGTAGTATTCTAGTCATGGATTTCTTCAGAGCAGGCTCTTGGATAGATCTGACTTACTAAATGCATCACACTTATGCCCAAAAAGGACTTCTGTGAGTTAACAATGCTGACAACGTTAAGACTTGGCTTTATTTTTCACTGTTCACTACTGTATATCAATTGTGTTATGTTACAAATGGCTCAGATTATCCTTTTCATAGCCTCTGTAGCTTCGGACAGCCTTTGTATTTCACAGCATATAGACACGAAGGTACAGTGCGGAAAGTTTCTGCAAGTGTCTGTGCATAAAGAAGATGCAGCAGGGGGTGACAACGCTTATCTGAGCCACAATTTCTGATTATGAGTAAACTGAACACTAATAACAGGCCAAGGAATATGTTTACTCCATGTTTACATTCCAGTGATGCATGAAATGAGTTGGGGGGAATGCACTTCATAAGTTCAGCCTTGTGCATTTTCACATAGCAAGCATCCACTAGGAGGTACAGAGCCTGTGTCAAATGGAGACTTCTACCAAGTGGTCCCGAGATCATGTCATTGACCCTGCCAGGCTTTATTTTTTTGAATCAATGCAGCCAACTGCAGGCTACATTGCATATATTTCTCTTGTACAATTTCTATTTAATTCTGATGAATCCCCTGACATTTTCTAATATTTTATGAAACTTTTGCATCCCATGCTTTCTCTGTACTTTTTTACTGTCACTCATACGTGTGAATGGTCTGAAGTGTGCAGCATTCGTCCATTGACGGTCCCAATAAAAGAGGTTCAGTTCTTTTGCAATTTCACTTGTGGTCTGTGTTTGTGTCTGTTTTCTTTGTTACACATTATAAGTTTTATCAGCTATACTACTCAACTGTCATGTGCGTTTCATCCATCGTATTTTCCCCTGTTACTGACATCCTTCATTTGCCGATGTTTCCGGAGAAATGACTCAATAACTTTTACTTCCGGGTTGTTTTTAGCAGTTCATCTATTGAGCTAATGTGAGCTAGCCACCTTTTTTTGTTACCGTCATTAGTTTGTTTAAGGAGAAAAGATCGCTCTTTCGTCTGGAAACTTAACAACAACTGCGCAGGTATGTTTATGTTTTCTATCATAGTTGCGAGAACCACATTTAAGATGTCCTAAAATAGAATTTAACCTTTACTCCTACAGTAAAATAATGCCCAAGTTAGCATATAGCTAGCTGCCCTGCTAACGTAGCCTACCAACCATAAACAGCTGCTTGCTAACGATTTTAGCTGGGGAGCTAAGTATAATATTTTCGCCTGATACCTTACATTAAATGGTCGGTATGTCTTGTGTAGTCGATATATTTCAAGGTTTTGCTTCTGTTCAGTAACACTGAAACTGTTATGGGGAAAAAAGTTAAGATATTTCTTTTTTTTGGTCGATTATATTTGACGTGATTATGGAGTGGAAAGAGACACATCCCTTATCTAGTTTAGGTTTGTTGTTGTCTCAAAAATCTTGGTTTTATTATGAAAACTTGTGCTTTTCGGTGCTTTAGTTGCCTGCCAATGTGTTTTTTTTTTTGTCAAAATCACAAGTTGTCTCTGCTTTCTGGGAACTCATTTAGTTGTAGATCTACTTTAATAACAGAAAAGTTGTAAAAATTACCTCAAATTTTAAGGAATCTTAGCAGAGAGCTTATAGCAAAGTTAATGTTACGTTCAAAGGGCGCATATGGTTTAAACACTTCAAATATGACGTGATTTGCAACAACTCTTGTTAGTTTAGTGTTTTGAAAGTTGGCAGAATAAAGTCAATTAAAATAAATAAAAGCTTAAATAAAAGTTTCCTCTTTTCTCAAAGCTAGATGCCACAGTACCATCACCATGAGGTGTTTCTCTTATGTTACAAATAAACTACTGATGTGTTTTACCTAATCTTAATTTATTTTAAGTCGAAATGTCTAGCATTGGCAAAGGCTGTAAGTGTAACAGCATAAAATCCAGTTAAAGAAACAGCCTCATGATTACCCACTGAGAAAATCAATCAGCAACAACGTTATTAAACATTCATCATTTGATGTGTTACAGCAAAAGTATTTATAGCTTTTTTTTCGTCTCCATAAAGGTGGTTCATGACATTCAGTTTTGGTTGAACATTTTCTAAAATGTGTGGATTTCAAAGCTACAACTGACAAAGCTGTTTTTTGTTTTGTTTGATGTTCTTTTTTTCTTGTATTATTTTCTTGATGAGAACACAGAGTCAATATTGTAAATTCAGTATGGAATTGTAATTGCATAATAATAATAATAATACTAATATTAATGATAATCTAAAAGTCTGGATCTGAAAGAGACACCCCCCTGCTTTGAAGCCTGGCTTACAGAATTCTTTAGTACCCACTTGGAGAAAATCCAATATGAGACGTTAGGGAAAACAACTAGGTTTAACCAGATATGGCTACCCTTCCTTGACTACGTCACAGTTTTGAGAGATATGACAACTCAATAACCTTCAATTCAGTTAAACATTTGTTTTCATATATTCTTCAAACACACATTATATTCGTGGAAAGGGATAACAATATGAACTTGTCAATTAGAGAACACCACCAATTCTTTTTTGTCTTTTTGTGTGTATTTTCCCCCCTTGCATGAGTAGGGAGAGGCGGGGAAGGACGGTAGTGTTCAACCATTTAAATGTTGTGTCTCTTCAGAAAAAAGCTATATATATATATATATATATATATATATATATATATATAAAGTAAACAAATATCAATTTATAATCTATCAAGTTAAGATGATGAAAAATTAGTTCACATATTGTATCAGTTTTGTAACTGAGTGTGTATCTCTTGTAATATGGTAATATTTTGCCTCAAATGTTAATAACAGGCTTAATAATACTTTCATTTTGTTTTGCAGGTTTGTTTTAAAGCTCTGAGTCAATAATGCAGGAACACTGACTATGACGTCTGACACGAAGGATGTGGATGGGTATGTTCCTGCCAGAAGATAACTGCAATTACAAGTCATCCCTTGGAAATTCCCTTGAGTGGCAAATATTTTGCCGGTTCACCACTTAATCCACCATGTCATTAATAAAGGACTCAGGGAGCCGAGGGAAAGATCGAGAAAGGGGGGCCCGGCCAAAGGTGAGACAGAGCCGGTCAGAGGAGAGACGTGATGCTGGCAGTGGAAGGAAAGGTGGAAAGGGGAAGAAGAAAGGCCTCACTTCCCACGAACCAGTGGCCGAGAGGCCTGTCAGTGATGGGTTTGAGTATGGAGAGCTGTTGAGTGACCTTGAGAGCAGGGATCAAACGTCCTCCTCTCCTGTGAGGGAGAACTGGAGATGGCAGGGTTTGGAAGTTGCAGCCTCATTACTCGGACAAGAGCGGGTAACAGCAAGGCCAGGACCTGTTAGCTCTGCTGCAGACTCGCCGGCCCCCAGTGAAGGTGAGGGAAGAGGGTCAAGCAGCAGTCGCACTCTCCGTCAAAAAATCCAGGATGCCATGGGTCAGTGTTTCCCAATAAAATCCCACAGTGCGACGGCACCCGCACAACCTCCACAAGCTCTTTCATCGTCAACTATCTGTGCCTCCTCCAAGCGTAAAATCCATCTTAGTGAGTTGATGTTGGACGACTGCCCTTTCCCTGTAGGGTCAGAGCTGGCTCAGAAGTGGTATCTCATTAAGCAACACACAGCCCCAATCACCCAGCCCCCTATGCTCGATTCTGTAGTAGTGTGCAGTGCTCCTTCTCCAGCCATGGCCACTGTGGTGGAGGATGTAGATGACAGGTTGCGAGAGCGCAGGCGCATCAGCATTGAACAAGGTGTTGAGCCACCACCCAATGCAGAGATTCACACGTTTGAGGTGACTGCACAAATAAACCCTCTCTATAAGCATGGCCCTAAGCTGGCACATGGTATGAATGAGTTAGCTGGGGCTGACAGAGCATCTGCTCATCAACAACAGCAGCTTCTCCTCCAAAGACAGCAGCAGCACCAGCTCCTACTACAGAGTTGTTTGGATACTCTGGATGAGGTGGTGGCCACAGCCTCTGCCTCTGCCTCTGCCTCTGCCTCTGCCTCTGCTTCTGCTTCTGCCTCTGCCTCTGCCTCTGCCTCTGTCCACACCTGTGATACTATTTCTGACCCTCTGGTTGACCCAGAGGTTACAGCGACCAGCATGCCTTCTAGAGCCATACTTCCTCAGACGGAGAATGAAAAATCTCCCGACGGCTACCGCATCCACACCCAGATCGATTACATTCATTGTTTAGTTCCAGACCTGCTGCAGATCACCAACCTCCCGTGTTACTGGGGGGTCATGGATCGTTACGAGGCTGAGACACTGCTGGAGGGAAAACCGGAAGGCACTTTCCTTCTGCGCGACTCTGCCCAGGAAGACTACCTTTTCTCCGTTAGCTTCCGCCGCTACGGCCGCTCACTACACGCTCGCATCGAACAGTGGAACCACAACTTTAGCTTTGACGTGCATGACCCCAGTGTCTTCCATGCTCCTACAGTTACAGGATTGCTGGAGCACTACAAGGACCCTAACTCCTGCATGTTCTTTGAGCCGCTGCTGTCCAACCCCATCCACCGCACACAGCCTTTCACCCTCCAACACATCTGCAGAGCGGCCATAAGCAGCTCCACAACCTACGATGGCATTAACATGCTCCCCATTCCAAATGCTTTGAAAAAGCACCTGAAAGAATACCACTACAAGCAGAGAGTACGAGTACGGCGAATGGACACCTGGTGGGAATGACGAACATCAAAGAAATATAGACTAAAAGAAAAGACTAAATACATATACAGCGCTCCCTGAAGTGAACACTTAGACATGTTATTCATTCTTATCTGGCTGACACTAACCTACACTGCACTGTTCTTATTTATTTAATTCTTGCTGTATCTGTTTAACAATTGTACTACACTCCAATGATGTGACACCATGTAATTTCACTTACCTTGTACACTAAAAGTTTTTTAAGCTCAAATTAAACAAACTTATCTAGATCTTTTTGTGTGCACAGAATCACCCTCACACATCAACTGCGTGCTCAAGTGTGACTCAATCAGCTTCATTATCTGTCGATGGGGTAAAGAGTCCCAGCTTGAATCGAGATGATTATAATAGAGTTGTTCATCAGTCACGTGCTGAGAAGGTGGAACACATACTGACAATGTTTTTCGTCTTGTTACTGAGGTGTGGAAGTGCTGCACGTCTGCAGTATTAATCATACTTTCTTGCACTGAGCCAGAGTTGATTACAACGGGTGAGAGGTCGGTGCAGATGCTACCTGTTCTTATTAATAAAAAAAGGAGAAGGCTTCCACTGGTATAGAAACTGTATTTTTCACACGTTGAAGTAGTGATTACATGTGCACCTAAGATTGTTGCGGTTTAAAAATTGGATGTCTAGTGCTCAGATTCTACATCATTCAGCTGCTTTGTTTTTCCCTTTCATCAATCTGTAGTTTCACCTGTGAGAGTAACATGCATGCAGTCACTACCAGTGGTAAGTATTCGGTAGTTTTGATTTAAAGGATCAGATGTGACTCTTGTCAGCAGCAGGTGAAGAAGCTGTGTCACCAAAATGCAAATGATGAATACAGAACATTTATAGACCCCAAATATCTGTTGTGCTGTCCATTTCAAAATGTAGTCCCTTCCACTGTGAAGGTTTTAATTGGGTTCTTGGCGTGTAATTGTGATGGATAGACCGACATCCTTAAAGAAATGTTCTTTTTGCTGTGCTACTTGCAGTGCATATTTTAAAGCGGTTGGGTGTCTACACACTAATCGATTCAAGCGGTTCAATAACAAAATTACCACAGTGAGTAATGCTGATGACTCTTAATTGGCACAAAGAATCAGAGAAGAGGGAATATATTTTGAGCCTTTTTCTACAGCTTGATATTAATTCAGTCACAGACAAAATCTACAAGCTCTTAATAGCTCTCCTAAGAGGAATCATTCCTGAGATAACACCCAAAGAAACCATGTTACCATTTCAGTTTTTTTCCTCACCTGCCGCTGTGGCAGGTGACTGAACATTTCAATAATCCCCTCTTATTTGGAGGCTGACACTTTTTAAGATTAAGAAATGTTTACACTGAGTCAGTCGTACTTGACCGTACCTGATGTGGGATATATCATGTAGCCTTAATCCCTGACATTTCCTAAATGAAGAAATGCTTCATAAAACTAATATATATTTATATAAGAAAAACATATCTGCCGTGCTGGCAGGTAAACTGGAGATCTCACCTGGCACAATCAATATTCACACTGTACTTGGCAGAAGGCAGCTAGTCATGTTGTTGAGACTCATTACAGCATCTCAACAAATGATGGCAAATTATAGGATCATGTCTATTTAGCAAGTACAACAATTAAATAAGCATTTCATTTGAAACTAGAAAGACATTATTATTATTATACTTACATTAAAACATGCTATGTATTGACACTAAATGTGGCACATCTGTTGAAGGACTCTGAATTCTCTCAAATGGCATGTTTAAATGTACAAATACAATACAAGCACCTCATGCTAAACAGACTTTAATTTATCCTGATATCTCGGACTGACTCAAAGACTTATTGTAAATAAATGCAGTTGGGTCATTTACTGCTGTGTGTGAACAGCATTTTGTGTTAATGAAACCACACACGAGAGACAGCACTGCTAATTGTTGTATGCACTAAATAATAATTGCAAAAGACAACCGTTCCAGTGTTAATGGGAAAGCATGGCCAATGGATCCCAGATCATCCTCGGAACCACTGTGATGCTGTTTTCTCCTTGAGATGGGCGATTTGATATGCAGGATGCAAATCATCCATGACAAGCACTCATCCGCTAATGAAGCTGCTGTAATTTAAAAAGCAGTTCCAAGGCAGCATTAAAGTCTGCATTCAGAACACAATGTCAGGACCTTTGACCTTTGTATACTTCATTAAGTCACTATAAAATCTAAACTATGAAAGAAGATTTACTGTGTTGGAGGACATTTGACCTGTCATGCATACACAATTGTGGGCAACATTATGGAGCCTCTACACAGGCAATTTCAGCCCCTTGGCAGCTCAAGGCATTTGTATTTCCCAGCAGAATACTCTCCAATTTTCTTTCCCTGGCAGAAGAGATCCAATGATAAATGTCTGTTCTGGACTTTTAAACAATTCATTTCACAGGTCCCATAGTTTTCAAACTCCCTGATAATTGGCTAATATTTACCTGTAATTCATAGGAAAGTGTAATTTGGTACTAATTATTAGTTTAGCCAGTGCTTTTCCAATCAACAATGTATTGTTTGTGTAACCTAAAAAGGGTTTAGGAGACAGCTGAACAAGTTTGCATTAGTACAGTTTGTTTACACTCAAGTATACTATCGTTTATATGTCCCATCATGACTTAATTAAACAATATTTAGTTGTGCTTAGAGCATTTGCATTAAAATAATGTAATTCTTCTAAAGTCAAAACATCTTCATTAATTGTCATTGGTGTATTTTTTTCTAACATTTATAACTTAACAACTGTTTTAATTAAATTTCCAATAATATTTTTGAAAAATCCCAAACATGTAAAAAGAAAGTCCAATTCAGTATGCAACTAGAAGGGAATAGAGCAGACATCTTTGGTGTGCAAACGTACAGGCTAAACCACTTTACATGGCTGAATTCATTATCAAATCTGCTCAGAAATATGTCCAAACATGGTTTTCCTTGGGCCATGAAAGTTTCATTTAAAATTGAGTCTGTTAGTTTTCCATAATTCTGCTTATTGACATACTGCACTGAAAACATGAGCTGTTTGGGGGAGGTAATTATATAGCTCATTAATTATTTGCATAGTACATATTAATTTATTTTCATAAAACTGCACATACAGATTATATTCATGTCATACAGCGTTTCCATCAGTGCAAAATGCTGTATTACATCAGGCACAGCAGGTGGCTGTAAAGAGCTTCAGTGTGTTTTGCACTAGCAGCTCTGCTCTCAGGCCTGTGTGTCTCTGTGTGTGGTGTGCTGAGATGGTGGGATTGAGTGAGACTGCTGCAGCACCGTAACAGTCATCATGCAGGTATTACGGGTCCTGCGGGAAAAAGAGGACTTTTCTCTGCCTGGATCAGTGGGCCCGGAGGGAGAGCATGCTCAAGCAAAGCAGAAAGCTGATTGGCTACACATACTTAGTGTGTTTGTGCCTGTTTGGACCTCTTTTCCCCTCCCGTCCATTGAGGAAAGAGATTTTCCTCAGAGCCTAATCTCTACTGTTGAGCATCAAGGGAATGGAGAATAAGCCTGGAACACCTGGGGACAATTACTTTCCAAATAATCTGCCGGTCATAATCTAACAAATGCCTGAAAAGGGCCTTGAAACTGTGTTTACTTGGCTTATTTGAGACTTAAAACATGAACTGGGACTAAGTCTGTGTTTTTGACTGCTGTTTGCAGACCCATAGACACTGAAGTCAACATTAGATCTAGGCCATTAATTCAGGAGAGGGTGTATCAAACTGATTTCAAATTCTTGCAAGATGCATACAACTCGACATGAGGCAGAAGAACATCTCTGTGACAGAGGAGACACTGCAGCAAAGGGGAGGAGTTATTTTTGGTCAGCAAATGAATCCAGCTGAATTTCAACCTTGAACATGAAAGGGAACATTTTTGTCTATTTCGAGTCACCCCTTTTCAAGTGAAACACATCTTGTCAAGACCAAGTAATTCCTGACTTAATAAAGTTTCAGTTCATGAAAGTGTCACAATTCCCCCCTAGGCGATACATTGTCACACATTGACACACATACGTTTGATGTTTGTTTCCCTGGAAGCAAGCCTTTGACAACACAATATTTCCTTTTCCTCCCGTCTAAAAATCCAAATGCACTCCAGTTCTGCCAGGCATGTAGGGACTCATATTAGGCCTTTGCCACAGAAAACATCAGTATTCTAATTTGCAGCTGCTTGTTTTCTTCCTGCACAATCTCTGGCTGCCGCTGTTTTTCACTCTCCTCTGCACTGACAGGTTGTTGATAGAATAATGAGGGTGTTGGGCATGTCACAGCTAAGCCTATGGATACAATACAGATTGATGGGATTGCAGTGTAAATTACACACAACATCCTATATCCTATGGCTCCAGCCCATAAAGTCATTAACCAGCCTCAAAATAATGCAGGGATATGTACACATTATGTTTGGTTGAACCTTTGCAAATTAGCATATCCTGTAATTTGATGTCAAAAGGCAGTTGTAATGTGTATCATAAATTGTTTGTACATCATCTTACTGTAATGGAGCTACAGATAACAGGGATATAATTATAGATAACCATTGTTTATTCTGAGAAGAATTAATTATAGTAAGGCTTCGCTTTGACTGCTAAAAAGACCCATCATTGATAGAACGGTAGTGAAAATGTATAATTGCATGAATGATAAATTAAATTTTATAACTCCTTCTCTCAGTGACTAATTATGCTGTTGAACAACACTCCCATTGACCAGTGCTACACTGAAAAATACATTGTGCAGACCTTGCCAGCTACTTATTGTAAGAGTCATTCCTCACAAGGGGCACCTTTTGGACATGGTGATATTTTCAAGCATTCATCTTCCATCCTTTTAACTTTTTCCCAAAAAGCAGACACATTTCATTTGCAAGGGAATAATACTGCTGGAGCTCAGGCGCCTGAATGATTTGGTCTCTAATCAAAGCATACTAACCATAACTCATATGCTGCATTTATCACCCATTAGATGTTATTTAAGAACAAGTGCGGGTTTGCTTTGCCCAGCCGGCTGTTTTGAGTAAAGTCTTTTAATTTGGTGGTATAGTTTTGAAAATTGCAGCCTTTGTCTGTGCCTCTTATGTCATCACTGTTTTAGAATAAAGATTAGGCTATGCCTGAAGACCCACTTTGGAAATTTTATTTTGTTTTGGAGGTAAGTCCTCTCCGAAAGTTCTCAAGGCTTTATTTCAATTAAATATAAAAAAGACTCAAATTGTTAAAAAATAAAAAATACAAATAAAAAACGTCTTACTTAATTACAGTACAAAAGACAACTTTTGTTTACAGGATTTAAACACAAGCTCTATCTTTTACCATTTTTGTTTGTCAGAACTTGCAACATTCCCAACTGAAGAGGGGGTTTCCAAGGTCTCTGTAATAATAATAATAATTAAAAAAAGCAGGTGATTCAAAACTTTGTTTTTCTTAAACCTGAGTCCGGGTCTATGTTGTCGAGCTCAGTGTTTGAGACTCAGTCGCAAATTAACAATGCAGTATTGTATGTTAAAGCAATATTTATAAACCAGAATTACTGTGTGGGCTTGAAGCGACCAAATACTCTCTTTTTATTTTTAAATGACACGAGAAGCACAAAACAACACAACTGAGCACCTGCAGCACTACAACGACGTTAGCATTGACGCTAACGTTCAATTATTACTGATAACTTTGGTTTCCCTGAAGTTGGAGCAACTAAACGCGACAGAAGAAACGACAATGTGAGGACTGCAAAGCTTGTTCACCCCCTAGTCATAATGGACTAAATTGCTAGATAAATGCCACATTTTTTATATCAGCCTTGCACTTTGGAGAATAAAGGAAGAATACACTAATGTCCCTGAAAGCTGCATAGCACATAATGGACAATTTATATAATGAGTTACTGAAGAAGATGTGCTATGTGAAGAGATGAACTGAAAACCGCCCAGGTCCTCCTGACCCCCTTGGCCATATCTGTGAATGAGAAGGGAATGTAATTATTTTTAAATTCATATTGTATAGCATTTGTACTGAGAATGAGCTTGGAAGTAGGCTAGTGTATACTGTTTTTATGCTCGTGTGGAGGGTGGTGTTTGCTAGCTTGACTTTGTTTGTTGATCAGCGTTGTTGTTGTGGTTATTGATTGTTGACTAACCCACATCTGGGATTGTGCTAAAGCTTGTTTGGTTATTGGTTGTTGTTTTCAATTGGTTTTGCTTGTTGAGTTTGGATTTTTTTCTACTCCATGAGCTATGTGAGTTTACAGTGCTTTGTAGACTGATGTAAAATATGTAAAACTTAGCTCTTCCATTGGTTAAACGTCTTGGGTTTATACAATCACTACGTCCATGTTAATGACAGCAATGGTGAGATGCATCAGACATGAATGACTAACTGTGTTGCACATTTAAACCTCTGCTGTGCTGTTAAATGTAGATTTCTTGCTCCATCAGTGCCTGTGGTAGCTTAAGGCATAGTTATTATATCTTCAAAGTAGGCTTCTTTCTGAGTTGTGCATCACTTCGAGTGATGCATGTCAAAAAAGGGAGGATTTCAATGTCTAAAAGCTAAACGTTGCACAGTAATTTAACTGTAATTTGCAGCATGTGTCATACATGTAAGGTTGTTTTTCCTTTCTCTTTCTTTTTCATCACACATATCACTCTGACACACTTTGTTTCATTACACCTCTGTATCCAGGTTGATATGTTTCTGAAGCTTGGAAAATATACAGCTTTGCAGCATATTGGGTGAACTGAAGAGACCAATTTGCAGACCCAACTACTTTCAATTTCACTGAAGTGGGAAAGACTAAAGACACACAGGGACAGAATGGCTTAGTAAACACTGTAGCTGGACAGCAGATGGTCATACTGATATGGGATTTCTCTTGCACTTTTCTGACTTCTTCTACACTTAGTTGACTTAATATGTGTTCACAAACTACAAAGATTCAGCCATCCGAACAGATTTTCCTCTAAATGTGACAGCTTAAATATGTTGATCAGAGTTTTTCAAATCAATTACACCAGACACAGCAGGTGTGAAAAGCTCTCTAATTATTTCTACATTCAAAACTGGCAAAGGACTCTGGCATTGTGTCTAAAATAACTCATTCACTGTTGCCATACTTACCAAAAACACTCAATGGATTGTTTTGGGCAGTCACTGAAAATGTATGATACCTATAACACAACATTGATTTTTATTTTCACATCTATCAGAGATAGATCTTGGCATTGTCAAAAAGAAGTATGACATGTTCATGCTTGTTTCATTTGATTGTTTGACTAGGATGGGGTTTCACATGGCTATATATAGGGCAGGATTTTTATAAGCTGCTATTGTGGCAGCATATCACCTTAATGTCACAGTTCCCTTGTGGTTAAGAAAAAAAAGGATTAAGTGAATAAGCTTGTGTTCTGCTGGCCCCCATTTTACGTGTATTTTTTCTTTGAAATTCCCTTTAATAAATCATCAATCCATCCTTCCTGAGCTTGAGGGAAGCTTAGCTACCAAAGCTAAGATGATTCAGGGTTTTTAAGTCTTTGTCGGCCTTTTCAACTGAAGACATCTTGACATGTTACATAAGGAGAAACACTGTTGCAGATTTAAAAGACGAGTAGTGGCTGAATTTTATACCTGCTGGTGTGAAAGCTCATGCCATGCTGGCTCACTGTTGGTTATTGAAACACTGGAATATAACAGAGGCATCATTAATGTTACTAATAGCACTTGTCCCTTTCCTACAGCCACAAATTAAAGTCTACGTTAAAAAAAGTGTAAGGTAAAAGTCATCCCATTACTGTCAAGTAAAGTTTGAGAACCTAATCAGTCAAAGGCCCTGCGTACCCACACAGGTGTTTTTAATTACACCGACTGATTAGACCTCTTGTGGGTTGGAGTTGGTGTTGCTATATAGGAAATATTGTCATGTAGGTGAGGTCAGGTGTCACCTTGCAGATTTATAACAACCCCAATGCTGCCAGTGTAAAGAAAGTCTTCTGTAGCCATACTGTTGTTCACAGTGAAGCTACTGGGGATTTAGAAATGTAAATAATTCAAACACTGAGAAATATGTCGGTCAATCACAGTATTGTAAAAAAGTATGGCTGTTATAAGTTACTGTTATAACTTAATCTTTTTAATAGTCATCTTGCAAAAAGTATATTTACAAGGATAATAATGGCGCTGTAATGGCGACAGGTTGAGCGAGCGCCTCGCTGTGCATTGAGTTCCCCTCAGAGCTGCATGATAAAGACATCTGATTGGTCAGTGAGGGGATATTTTTAAATGATGCTCTCTCGTCCAAAAAAAACTGCAAAAACCAGGTGTTCAGCATTAGTTACCATGGTGATCTTAGTATGCTTCACTGGTCTAATAGAGTAAAAACAACATAGAGCCAAGAATTAACATATTACTTTGAATGTGTGGGAAAAGTGAAGGCTGCAGCCTGAAATTCATGACGGAAACTGGGGAATACAGTAAAACATCTTAATACCTCCATAAAATAAAGAAACAACTCTGATACACTGAGCTGAGAAGACAGACTGTTTCTCAAAGGGGGCTTAGTGGGAGACAGGTTTACTGTCTTTTTTTGTCCTTAGAATTACAAATAGATCAATAATATGAGACCATGGAGAGCATGCAGGTGTTTAGGGGTGCATCATATTATTAACTGTGAAAGTGCCTTTGCAAGGCCATGCTGTGATTTACAGTATGGAGCATTTGCATTTTGTGCAATATTTAATTGGAAGCTGGTGTAGAGTCCACAGGATTCAGTTAATCTAATCAATTTGTTCGAGCCTGTCAGGCATGTTTTAACCAAACTGCACACTTTCGATGATTTACTGACACCCGCAGATATGGCAATAAAATTTAAATGAAGCTGAGAGTTGTTGAATTTCACGATAGTTTCAGAATTACATGTGAAGTGTCTTTAATGATTTAACATTCGAACAGAATAGGCACAGATATACGGCTCAAAACTTCAGATCATTGGGACTCTTATTTTTGCCCTGACATCTTGGATGTGGCTCTGAACTTGGACTTTGCCAGTGATGCATAACATCTTTTTAAATGAGAGGGAAATTTAGGCAGAACATTTTTGGCAATAAGGTAACATTATAAAAGTGATAGTCTTAATGGATAAGTAGACTGGATTGAATAATGAGTATATGTGGAAGAACATAATTACCATTTCTTGTAGAACAAGACCAAATATAATATATCCAAAACAGTTATAAGAAATTAGGACAAATTGCTGAATTGAATGACTGCAGGTTAATTCCTTCAGGGAAATAAACTAAAGCTATAATAAAATTTTCCATAAAATTAAGGTAAACTTTAAAATCAAACACTTTGTTCAGCTGTCCACATTTCTTTGTGCCCTGGTTTTTCATTTGGAAGGCAGCTAAAAGTATGCAATGCAGCCCAGCTTTGCAAAAAATATACTTCACATCAGCCAAAGCCAAGGTGGACGGAGACACAGATCAGTCCTACACTGGTAGTGGTCAACCATTGTCCATTAATCTTAATAATGTGTCACATCCTAAATATTCTTCACTGTACATATTGCAACTATTCCAATAATTATAATAAAAGCAGTTAGACAAACCGGAAGTACTTGAAAGTGCTTTTAAATATATCTAAGTACAACTGACTGTAATTTAAAAAGCTGCATCATTTCAACAACAGTATTTGTTACCCCCATCCCTGGGTCAGCCTGTCCAGTACAGCTTTCATACTGCTGTGTTCAGACAGGGCCAGTGATGACCATATTTCTGGAACAAATTAAGCATTTTGACTGTATTAAACATGGACGTAGTCTCATTAACGTTGCACATTGGTTTCTGAAGAGGCGTTTGATGCCTAATGACGGTGGTTGCCATGTTGGAAATGCTATCTCAACCTAACTTTCGATCAATCTGGAAACAGGCAAATAGGCGGAGCTGAGGTAGGCCTGTTTGAGTGTCAGTGAACTCAGCTGATTATTTTTTCTGCTTGGTTTTAAGACCATCAGGTGAACAAAGAAAAGCATCGTGCAGTAATATCTGCTTATATTTTGTGTTTGTAGTATAGCTGTCACATTTCCACTTCTCATCTTAACCTTTGCAGAAAAAAAGACCCTGCTGCTGTAGAGTTATGGGTACTATGGGAACAGCCAATTTGTCAGTATGATCAATGTTGTGTGAATATTTTCTGTACATTATTTCTCTGTGTGCTTAAGCATTAATGTCATATGGCAGGCTCTTTTTCAGCCATGTAAACCGTCTTATCTCTTCAGCCTTTGTATTCATCAGACTATGATCTAGCTTTGAGCAAACTACTACAGGCCCTATAGTATTTAAACATTTAGACGTGCTAGACCACTTGAATGATATCACTATCTACGTGTAAATTATCTTTCCTATCGGCTTCTAAATGTATATTTGGCAATAATTTGTAATGCTGTTTTTAGCATGATAAACACAAGCGGGTGGAGTTAAAATGAGCTGTTTGTAGATGTAGAAGTTGTTTTGTTGATTTTAATGAATCCGAGTCCCACAGTGCACCTGTAGCCTGCAGTTTTAGTTATCTGAGTCTGTTGAACTGAAGGGATTACTCCTACCAAATGTTATCATCAATAACTCATGCCCTGTTTTATGGTAAGCCAGACTGAGAGGTTCTGCTGTTGGAGGAGAATTTGGTGTTCATTAAAGAACTGCAAATTGTCCCCTGAAACTTCTCACAGTAATTGAATCCAAGAGTTCAGCGTTTTACCCCTTGTGTTCTGTAAACTAATACACTGCAACATTGCTGATTAAACTATACTGATTAAGTTACTAGCCAGAATTATTCAGTCATAGTTGAGAGAGAGAGAGAGCGAGAGAGAGAGAGGTAAAGAAGAAGCCACAGGTTGGAATTGAACCAGGCCCGCCTGTTTCCAGGACAACAGCCTCTGTACATAGGGCGTGCAAACTGACTAGGTAGGCCAATTGGCGACGTGACGCTGGGACACAGTTAATTTCACTGAACATCAGTCACATATTTGTTTGAAGATGGTTTATTTAGTGTGATAGTTTCATACATTTACAACACTGCGACATATCATCAGAAGCATGTCCTTTTTTTAAAGTTTATTTTTGCAGGCCTGCGAGCCATCAGCGGCCCCAGAAACATATTCTTCACAATATTGTGACATTGATTCCAGTTTGCATAACCCACAACTACTCAACATTTTAGACAGCTAGACAGCAACAAGTACAATATGTCGGACTAAACCTATGTTATATATTTTTTGTTGTTGAATACTAACAGTACATTACCTCAAATATTTCAAACAGTTATCAAAGACAGAGAAATCTGTAATTTTAGGAAGTAGCAGAGAGAATCACTCCCATGACTCCCCACCAGCCTCGATGTCATCCTTTGTTATTGTTTTTGCTTGAGAGCCTCCTGGTTGTGGAATTTACATACTGTGCCTTTGAGGGACCAAGCAATCAGGCATCAGGACAAAGGTGTAAAAAATAATTTCAATTTCAATTCTGTTAATCAAGCTGAAAAGGAAATAAAAAATAAGAAATGAGGAAAAAACTACAATAACAGGACCCAAGAGGTCAACTAAGCAAAAAACAAAAAAACAAAGACCTCAACATAACAAAAAATAACTAAACAGACCTAAAGTCAACTGACACAAGTGGGCTTATATACAGCGGACTAGTCCAACATAAACAGATGGGGGAAACTAAATTTGCTACTACACTTAACGTGTAACCAACACAGGGGGGCGCTGGACCGACCTGTGGCTCCTTTCCCGCATGTCATTCCCAACTTTCTCTATCACTAGTTTCTGACTCTATCCACTGTCCTGTCTCTACAGCAATGTTATAAAAAGCTTAGAAATACATTTAAAAAGATGCACCAACACAAATAACAACAAGATTAACAAAGACATGAATCATCTTAAGTAAAGGAATCAAAGTAAACAAAACAAAAAGACAAAAAAGACAGCCTGCGAAATTGTCTGTCAGTGTCAGATATTTAGGACGATCATCTAACAATGTGAATTCTTCTACAATCTACGTCAACTACCAACCAATAGAAATGCAGCGTGAAACGATACACTCATCACACAGGCTGTGGATGAGTGTGGAAAGCGTATGTTAACAATAACAAGGCTTTTGTCAAGCTCTCTTTACAACACTGGCATCTCAATTTGGCCTCTCTTCTCTTTATCCACAACCGTGTCCACACTTTTCTATTCCTGCTCTTTTGTCTTATTTTTCTATGCACATGGATGCCACTATGGCAAGAGCTTGCTTTCTACTGTCCTCCATGGCAACCTCAGCCGCTCACTGATGACTTTAATGATGCTGAGTGTTGACTTGCAGCCTACGATTCACAGGTACCCCACGAACAGTGTGCAAGCATGTCATACACATAAACATGTTAGGTCCCCTCGCAGCTAAATTTGACGGGGCTCTTTTTGTCTTCTTCTTGGAATTAATGAAAAGTTGGCCCCTCCTGCCCAGCCAACTGGGTCGAAAAGAGAGATAGCGATGCTGACCAAAGTGATGACAAACAGAGAACTAAAAAGTTTTCTTATTTTTTCACAGGCCGCCATTCTAAAGAAGGATTTAACACAGTAAGGAGTGAATTGTATTTTGTGGAGTTAATTGTAAATTGTTTGAGCTTTTTATCATGACAAACTATTAAGTCACAGTCGCTGTCAAGGTGCTGATCCTGTGACTTTCATGATGTGGAAAAAAACCCATCTGCCCCCTCAACTCAGATTGAATCGGTTTTATAAACAGAGCTACAGAGTTTACATCAATTGTGAACACATGACCATCTTGACAATAAGACTTTAGTATGCTGTTTTGTTACATGCTTTCAGATGAATATGCATGCTTTGACTTTTTGGCATGTCGATTAGTGAACTTCCATACCCACCTCTTAAATCAAACTGTATGCGTGTGTCTAAGGACAGCCAAACCGAACAGTCTCTCCTGTGACAGGAGATATGCTGCTTCACAAATATAATATGTTTAAGTTTTGAGAAGGATCTCTTGTGACAGTTACAAGTAGAAGCATCAGTTAAATATTCGAGGCTACATCAGACACACTTGATGATATGGAGTGCTATGTGAATAGAGTGTGCACCAAATCTTTAACTGAGCCATGCTCAATTGCCTTTATGGCGGACGCTAATGAGCTTCTAAACGAGAATATAAAGCCAATATAAAAAAAATTGACAGGCGTGGACAGGGCTTCTTTGAACACGGGGCACCCCACCTTGCAGAGGCTGCAGGGGTATACTTTATCATCCTGCCTGCTACTTATGACTATTTTGATAGTCGACTATTCATGGATTATTGAAACAATTAATCGGACAATAGGATAAAATAAATATGACATTAAAAGTCTTAAATCAGTCATATTGTTTTGTCCCAGCCTTAAACATAACTAGTGTTCATGAAAGACTTATGATTTAGTTTCAAGCTGAAGCGTGGTAACTATAGTAACATGGTCAGATTTTGCTCTGGAAAGAGGGAGAGAAGGAGAAGTGTTCTCGGGGAAAGTTTTTAAATGACAGAAAAATCACTGCGTGGCTGAGACTTTGGACTGTTAAGAAAACACAGACGTCCAGAGTTCATTCTCTTTAAATGCTGGCGCATTACCAACATGCTCCCATGACGAGCAAGGTCTGCTTTATTAATCCTCTTCTTATACTGGGGGGTTAATCGTGTGGGTGGTAGAGCAAGTGTGGAGAGAGACTGGAAATCAGAGAGTATGTGTGTGATACTTATACTTATTATGTTGTCATGACCGGAGCAGCTGATAAAAAGCGATCAAAAACTGTAAGAAATAGTATGATGAATGTATTGTTTAAGCTGTATGTGCAACAATACACCCCAACTTCTACCTTGCTCCTGCGTGATGCCTGCACCTTGCTGCTGACAGGTTAATGTGGCGGGGTTCCTTTATTTGTAGGACGCGACGATGTCACATCTGCAGCCCTCATTATGCTTTTTTTTTTTGTCCTGACCCTTCCCAGTTTAGGCACTGTGTAGGGGCCTTATTGCTCAGGCAGAAATGGAGCGTGCAGCATCACAGGCAAAAGCTAAAGCTTTAAGGGATAAATTGGCTATAGAAAAAGAAGAAGCAGATTGGCATGCAGAAAAAAGATGCAGAGAGGCTTTGCTGCAAGCAGAAGAAAAACGTCGTGAAGCAGAGTTTGAAGCTGAACAAAAAATAATTGAATCTGCAATAAAGGCCAGAAAAGAAATGCATGCTATGGAGACTGCTCTTGCTGAGTCAGATGCAAAAATGGAAGTTTTGCAAAAGTATGAATACACACGAGCAGACATTAGTGTTTTTGATACTGATGCACAGTTTGCTAAAACGGAAGGGGCGAATGCTTTTCAACCACCACCATTACTTGACTACTCTAGTCCCAAGTACAAACACTACGAAAATCCAGCAACACGGCTAAGAGCCTCAACTGCTCAGGAAGTCAATAATGGACCAGTGCTTGATAGCTTATGCAAAGCCATCTCTCAGCCAATGTCACAGAATACCTTGTGAAGAATCACAAAGCATCATTACTTCCTGATCTCAACATTCCAGGTTGACCCACTTGAGTATAAATCCTTTATCAGATCTATTGAACATGGTGTTGAAGGCCGCACTGATGATCATCGTGACCGTCTGCAATTTCTGCTGCAGTACACAAGTAGACAACCACAGTAGTTGGTTAAGAGCTGTATTTACATGGAACCTTCTGCTGGTTATGCTAAAGCCAAACAAATGCTAAAGGAGTTTTTTGGTGATGACTACAAGATAGCAGAAGCCTACAAGCCACTACAAGCATAAACATTCAAACACAAGAAGGTATTCACAACAGCCATTGTTTCCCCCAGAACTGAAAACAGAGTCAATACGGATAACGACAAGCAGGTAACGTCAAAACCAAAACCTGTAACAGTGGACGCAAACAGCAAGCCTTGTGTTTATTGCAAAGGAGAGCAACACAACCTCACAGTTTGCAGAAAACTCAAGAGTATGCCACATAAAGACAAGATTGATTTGAAAAGCAAAGGTCTGTGTTTCACATGTTTGAAGCATGGTCACATGAGTAGCAGTTGTAAAGAAAGGATTCAATGTGACGAATGCTTTCAACTGAATCCAACACTGCTGCACAAAGATTCACAAGAAGAAACAATGAAACAAAGTTGTGAACAACAATCTATCTTGAGTGCTCTTGTACAAACCACTGAAACCTTTAGTGTCACTGGGGCCGGTAAGGATGATTGTGTTCTGTCAATCATTCCAGTCTGTGTCAAGGCACAAAAGGGAACCAGGACAGTGAATACGTACGCATTTCTGGACCCTGGTAGCTCTGCTACTTTTGCTACAGAGTCACTGATAAGTCAGCTTAACATGCATGGACGCAATACAAGCATCTCATTACGAACAATGGGAAATTAATCTGTGGTGAACACCTGCATTGTGACTGGACTGGAAATTAGCAGCCTTGAAGGTAGTTTATTGAACTTCCAGAGTTGTATTCACAAGACAACATCCCAGTAACCAAAGATAATATTCCCCACCAAGAGGATATTATCAGCTGGCCTCACCTAAAAGAGGTGAAACTTCCCACTATAGAATCAGAGGTTGGATTGCTCATTGGAGCAAATGTTCCCAAGGCGATGGAGCCACTGGAAGTGGTCAACAGTGTGGATGATGGACCATACGCCGTGAGAACAATATTAGGCTGGACAGTGAATGGCCCTCTGAGAGGTGGAAGTGAAATGTTGGACGCAGACAAACGGACAGAAGTTACTGCAAATCGAATCTCTGTAGCCAGGCTAGAGGAGCTCTGGCAACTGCAGTTCAAGCAGGACTTTCCTGATGCTGGACAAACTGAAGACATGGAAATGTCCAAGGATGATCACCAGTTTATCAACATGGTGTCTCAATCATTACAACTTGTGGATGGTCATTGCACTATTTGCCTTCCGATGAGGAACAAATCATTGTATGTGCCAAACAACCGAACAGTTGCTGAACAACGTGTGTTGAACTTACGGAAGAGATTCTCCAGAGATGTCAAGTTTTACGCAGAGTATGTTGCTTTCATCGATGACATCATCAAGAAAGGCTATGCAGTGATGGTAGCAGGCCAACTGATGGGCGTACATGGTATTTGCCTCACCATGGAGTCAGACACCCAGTCAAGCAAAAGCTGCTTTGATGTTGTTTTTGATTGTGGAGTGAGTTTTCAAGGAACATCGCTGAACCAACAGCTCCTGCAGGGACCAGACCTCACAAGTTCTCTGGTGGGAGTCCTCCTGAGGTTCCGACAAGAAGCTGTGGCGGTTATGGCTGATGTGGAGGCCATGTTCCACCAGATAAGGGTCAGCGACGAAGACACAGATCTATTCAGATTTCTATGGTGGCCTGAAGGGAACTACGACCAGGAACTTGTTGAACACAAGATGTTGGTCCACATCTTTGGTGCAACATCTTCGCCAAGTGTTGCAACTTTTGCACTACAGCAATGTGCAAAAGATTTTGAAAAGGAATTTGGACAGGAAGCTGCCAAGACGGTCAAGAAAAACTTTTTCGTCGATGACTGTCTTAAGTCAACTACTGATGAAGACACAGCAATCAAGCTTTGCACTGATGTGAGAAGCGTGTTGGCTAAAGGTGGATTCCGTCTAACAAAATGATCAAGCAACAGCCGGAAGTTGCTTAACTCGATTCCTGAAGAGGAAAGAGCACAAGGATTTAAAGACCTGGACTTGGATGACTGCAGTTTGCCAATGGAGAGAGCATTGGGAATCCATTGGTGTGCTGAATTGGATCAGTTCAAATTCAAGATCAACCTCAAAGATCGACCACACACAAGGAGAGGCCTGCTCTCTCTTGTCAGTTCTATCTTTGACCCACTGGGTTTTCTAGCTCCTGTGACACTGCCCGCCAAAAGAATCCTACAAGATCTCTGCAGGCAGAAATACAGCTGGGACGAAGACCTGCCAGAGCATGTTGTGAAGATCTGGAAAAAGTGGATCTCAAGTTTGCAACAGCTGGAGAAGTTTGGAGTTGACAGATGTATCAAGACAAAACAGTTTGGTACACCAGTCTTTGCACAGCTACATCACTTTGCTGATGCAAGCGAAGATGCCTATGGTACAACAAGTTACCTACTGCTGCGTAATGCATCTGGAGAAGCCCAATGCACCTTGGTGATGGCTAAGGCAAGGGTCGCACCTTTGAAATCTCCAACTATACCAAGAATGGAACTTACTGCGGCCACAGTCTCAGTCAAGATGGACAAGCTTCTGAAGAAAGAAATCGAACTTGAACTTCACGACCCAACCTATTGGACTGACAGCACGGCTGTGCTAAAGTACTTGAACAGTGAAAGCACAAGATTCAAGACTTTCGTTTCTAACAGAATCTCAGCAATCTTGGATCACTCTCCGACCTCTCAGTGGAGATATGTTAATACCAACTTGAATCCTGCTGATCACGTGTCAAGAGGACAGACTGTGGTAGCATTCTTGAAGAATGAAAGCTGGCTTTCAGGCCCAAGTTTCTTGCTCAGCATACAAGACCAGTGGCCCAAGAATCCAGACCCTGGAATGCTTGATGTTGATGACCCAGAGGTCAAAAGAGTGGCTCAAGCACATGTCATTCAGGTGCAAGAGCCCAAAGATGTGATGGACCAATTGATGACTTACTACTCAACTTGGACAAATCTAAAACGTGCAGTTGCCTGGTTTCTTAAGTTGAAAGATTTGCTTAAGGAACTGAAAGCAAAGAGAAAAGAAACAAACACATAGATGGTGAAAGCAGAGTGAATTTTCAACAAAGACGACCAGTATGCTAACCGCAGATGGAGTCAGGTCCAATATCTTGCGGATGTCTTCTGGAAACGCTGGTGCAAGGAATACCTGACACAGCTCAAAGAACGTCAGCAATGGTTCACGCCTGGAAGAAACTTCTGTGTCGGTGATGTGGTGCTGATTGTGGATGACACTTCACCGAGAAATTCATGGGCACTTGGAAGAATCGTGACAACCCTGCCCGACAAGAAAGGCCTTGTTCGCCAGGTGAAAGTGAAGACCAAGACTAATGAGCTATGGCGTCCAATAACCAAGCTTTGTCTTCTTCAAGAAACTGAGGACACTTGATCTGTGCTGGAAACCAAGCCCTCAATTAGGATGAGGCGTTGATGATAATGGACTAGATCCTAAACCAAGTATTCGATGGGATGAAGAACAACAAGAAGTTTTCTTTAGTTTAACATAGCATGTGGGCTCTTTTGATTTAAGTTAATGTTTTGAGTAATTGTTTCAAGGGCATTGATAACAATTAGGGGCTGGTAATGTAGGAGCCTTATTGCTCATCATGTTAAATTTATGGATGCATGTAATACTTTTTGTTCATTGGATCTGGGAGGGGGAGGGGCTTGTGGACTTAATTGGGCCCAGTTCAGACTAGTAGAGAGTGGAGCCACACAGTCTTTTGACCTCTCTCTCCTCATCTCTCTTTTTGTATAGTTTTGGACTAACCTGTATTTGTTTTTTGTTTATTTTTGTTTAAGTAAACATTTAAACTTTGATCATTTGGTCCCGTGGATTTTTTGGATGAAAATTACTTAGAGAGAGGAGTTCTGGGAGCGTCAAGCTACGGCTTCATTCAGTGGATACCTACACACTGTTTTGCATACTTTACTCTCAGCAGAGATAGTAATGAGGATGCAAGATGGCTCACTACGCTCAGCAACTCTGCTGAGACAAAACCATGTTATGTTAGCGCACAGCACAAAAAACATGCTCGATGATGTAAAAACCGAATAATGGACAATTAAATTAGTTGGAGACTAATGTGCTAAATCATTGCACCACTAGTGTGTGTGTGTGTGTGTGTGTGTGTGTGTGTGTGTGTGTGTGTGTGTGTGTGTGTGTGTGTGTGTGTGTGTATTTTCACGAGTGTATGTGTGTAAGAGAGGGGAAGGTTTATGTGTTCTTTGGTGTATCAAAGAAGAAAGCCAGTTGTTGGCTGAATTAAACAGTTCATTCTTTGATCTGGATTCAATAGATAAAGAGTTTCAGATAATGTGGATGTCTATTGCCAAAAAGACAAGCAGACCTTACTGCACGATCCTCCAAACTTGGACAGAGTAAAGAGATTGCTAAAGTGCTATCCTCA